>NW_021703780.1:63435071-63941404 GCF_005190385.1 Monodon monoceros | reverse complement strand
TGTGTGTGTGTGTGTGTGTGTGTGTGTGTGTGTGTGTGTGTGTGTGTCGTGAACCCCCACTGCCATCAGCTCTTTGGGGCCTGACCCCTGCCCTTTGATCCCACTGGTTCTGGGTCCCACGTGGAGGCAGCTATGGTTGGTAACATTGCTGGTACCTCACACCCTAGGAGTGGAGTGTACCCCATGAAGCTCCAGAGCTGACAGCATGGGGTAAAAGGTGCAGGCATTGGAGCAGCCTGGGGCTGACAACCAGACAGCAGGTCAGGAAGGACTTGATGGGGAACAGGAAGTACTTGGGGGTGGAGAGAAGTCTCTTTTCTCTTTTTCTATTCTCAGGTCTTTCTTTGCTGTAGTTTGAAAACCACCTGGATCCCTTGGGAGAACAGAGCAGGAAAAAAACTGCTGTGGGAAAGGAGACCCTCCTCCAAAAGGACAGGCAGAGAGGACCAGAGCTAATCTTAGCTGGCTTCCTGTGGGAGGGAGGGTGTGGGGTCCTGCCAGGCCATTTCTTCCCTTGATTCCATAAAACTTTGGCTTCTGGCAGCTGCCCCAGGCTGTTTACCCACAGTGGGTTTGCAGGCTTGTCCCAGCAGGCTTGCCTTGTGTACACATACCGCAAGGTCAAGTCTTGTGAAGAGCCCCTGTGCGCCTCTTCGTGGATAATGCTGCCTCCTATTCTCTTCAACTGTTTGGGGTTAGGATTGGGCATCTCCAGCTGGGGGGAAATGGGGAGCAAAGGTATTCCTGAGGCAGGTGTTCAGGTAAGCCAGAAAGAGTGTAAGGCAGGCAGGGGTGGGGCAGGATTCTGGCAGGTCCATCCTGCCCCCAAGCCTGAGGGGTCAGTATTACAAAAAGCTCAGCATGTGGGCCCTGCTAGTACCCCTTGGCTGGAGTTAGGGAGTTAGGGGTGGTGGAGAGCAGAAGGAGCTCCTGGAGAAAGCTAGCCTTGTGACCAGCATTGGTTTCTTCTATTGGGACAACAGCACAAGGGCCACGTGGGGTTGCTGGCCATGGAGAGGGGCCTGGACTGCTGGCTGTGAGGCCCTGCGGTAATGGTGGAATTGCCAAGCTGGGTGTTGGTGCTGGCACACTGCTGGAGGGGCTGCTAGGCATGGGCTGCAACAGGATCGTGCTGGGCCTTCACTGTGTGCAGCCCCAAGTGTCTGGCCACTGATGATCTGCATGTGCTGAATGCACTACTCAAGGGGCTCTGTCCACCTCTGACCATAGCCCTGCTGCTGCTGAGCCTGCCACATTACCCTTCTGGGGCATTTGCACAAGGCTGCCATGGCCCTCAGCACTGTGGCCACTGCTGCTTCTGTGCATCAGCCTGTGCCACAGGGACTTGTCCGTAGGTCTGGCTACTGGACTCTGCCTCTTCTCATGCCACAGCTGGGCCTTGCTGGCTGCTCCTTGGCTTTTCTCCTCGTTCATTGCTTTCTTGATCTTCCTTGAAGTAGTGCCAGAGGCTTATGCGAGCAAGCCAGTCCCCTGGGCATGCACCCATCCAACTTGATGGTTCTGCTCTGTGCAAGTCAAGGGCTCCAGAGGACTGGCTAGCCTGCCACTACTTGTGGCATTCTTGGTAGGGGCAACTGCCTCATCCTGTGACATGGAGCCACAGGGTCAGCACTATGAGGGAACCAGGAAAGAGGGTACAGGCCCTGACCCCACTGAGGGGGCCATCACTAGACCTGCAGGACTTAGTGTTGGTGGTCATGGTGCTGTAATGGGTCTTTGGGTGGCATCAGGTACCCTGCTCTTCTTAGGCATCTTTGTGGTGAGCTAGACACCTGCAGCTGTGGACTCAGCACAGGGCTGGCGTGGCTGCGGTTCTGCTTCTTAGTGCCTGTCTGTGGCACCACTGCACTGCAACTCCTGCTTAATGCCTGCTCCTGGCCTTGGCTGGGCTGGGCATCAGGCTGGGGCCAAAGTGCCATGGGGAGCCAAGACACAGGGCTGGCTCTGGATACTGATGCGGAGTGTGGCACTGGGCAGAACCTGGCATCATGTGGGGCCCAGAGATGGACTCGCTCATTAGTAGGATATAGTAACAAACAAGGATACACTATGGATACAGACTGCAGTCAGGATCCTGCCCAGTGCTTGAAGGTCCGGTAGTATCAGTGATGACAAGGCCTCTAAGAGCCTGAGTTCCCATCCCCAATTTGGGCATCTCCTCATCATGTCACCACCAGCAGCTCCAGTTCCATAAGGAAAACAGGTTGTATGTTCAGTTTCAGCCTAATGATTCTCAGCAGGTCCTGGAAGTCCAATGAGACTGGGGAGACCCCCAAGAACATCATCATGATTATTCTACCTCCTCTGTCCCACCCTATCCCAACTTCAATAAAATATCCTGTCAAACACCTGCATGTGGATTTCAAGGTCTAATCTGCTTGTGGTTTTCCTGACATATGCATGTGTTGGTAAGGGGGGTAAGTATGACAAGAGATTTTTTTGGCCACACCACGTGGCTTGTGGGATCTTAGTTCCCTGACCAGGGATTGAACCCAGGCGCTCAGCAGTGAGAGCGCACAGTCCTAACCACTGGACAACCAGGGAATTCCCAGACAGGAGAGTTTAAACCAAATCATCACAGAACTTAAGCGAGGCCCTTCCTGGCCAGGTGTGTGTCCAGGTGGGTTCTCAAAAAGTGCCAGACTTTTGGGGCCCATCGATGGGCCATTTCAGACATTCTCTGTGCTCGAGTCTTGACAGAATTTCCCGGGCTTCATTTTGTTCAAATGTTTCCGTGACAACTCCAAAGCTTTGACGTCAGAAACGCGATAGGGACTCACATTTGTTCCCAAGAACAGAATTGGGATGGTCCCGAGGTTTCCAGGGCTGAAGGAGAAAAGTCGAAGAGCAAAGAGCCATGCCCATGTTTGCCTCCTGCCTTGGTGCTGAACACCTTCCCTCCAGGTCCGCGGCAAATCATCCCCCTGAAGTCCCGTCGCCACTACCCCTTCTAGGGACCTGGAGCACGAAGACGGAAGTGAAGCGCCTTGAAAGGCCGGAAAGGCCGCCCTCTGCCCTTTCAATGGCGCTGACAACCCTGGAGAGCCCCGCCCCCTCCAGCCAAGGAAGGACACCATTGGCTCTCCCTGACGGCGTCGCTCTCCTATTGGCCAGTGAGCTAATGCCAATGCGCAGATTGGCCCCAAAGTTTTCTTTCGGTTTCCGGCGTCCCAGCAATGGAAGCTCTGGACTCCCTGTCGCTCTTCACCGGCCTCGGCCTGAGCGAACACAAGGCCCGCGAGACGCTCAAGAACACGGCTCTGAGCGCGCAGCTGCGCGAGGCGGCGACCCAGGTGCGAACCCAAGTCCCTGGTCCGGGCTGCCGACTGTTCCCCAACGCAGCGCCAGGCCGGGTCCTGACCCCAACCAACCTACCTTGTCTTGTTCAGGCCTTTCTTACTGGTCATGGGGCTTATCTCCTGACTCCTCTGACCTCAGGCGCAACAGACTCTGGGCTGCACCATCGACAAGGCTACCGGGACCCTGCTCTATGGCTTGGCCTCCCGACTCCGGGATCCGCGGCGTCTCTCTTTCCTCGTGAGCTACATAGCCAATAGGAAGATCCATACGGAGACCCAGCTGAGCGGTGAGACCCCTGCTTGTCCTGCCGCTTCCACCTCCAACTCCTCTTCTCAGCCAAGGTCCCTATCTACCCATTCTGCGAAGTCCCTCAGCGTCTCTCTGCATTATTAGTTCTGCATTCCCCTCTAAACCCAGGCCCTGGCACTGAGGGATGGAGAGGGCCACCTCTGGTGAGACGGACTAGAGAAATGTAGGTCTGAGGGAGTTTCCCTCAGAGCACTTGCTTCTTTCCTGTGACCTCAGGGCTTCTCTAGAGGTGCAAGACTTAATTTCCCAGGAGGCCAAACTAATTGGGGTTTCATGGATCGGATTAGGGCTTTGTCTTCCTACTTCCTGGAGCTGAGATGCCACAAATTCATTGGCTCTCTTTTTTCAGCTGCCCTTGAGTATGTGCGGAGTCATCCCCTGGACCCCATCAACACCATGGTCTTTGAGCAGGAATGCGGTGTGGGCGTTGTGGTGACCCCAGAGCAGATTGAGGAGGCTGTGAGTCTTTCCCCAGGCATCGGTTGCCTCCTTAGCACTGAACCTGAAAAGGAGTGGCTCAGCCTTTCCAACCAGGAAGACCCAGGGTGAGGGTGTGGGTTCCTAGAGCATTTCTGAAGGACACTTTCTTGAACCACATGGTTTGGCTTTCTGTAGGTGGAGGCTGCCATAAATCGCCACCGACCCCAGCTCCTAGTAGAGCGTTACCGCTTCAATATGGGACTGCTGATGGGTGAGCAGGGCCTGGGGCAGGGGACTATGTTATTCTCTCTAGTCATGCCTTCTCTTCTGCATGGGTGAGAGGGAGGTGGGAAGAGGAATAGGAACACATTAAAAGTGGTCTGGCTGTGGTTTTTGAGGTCAGCCAGGTTCTTTTCTTGGGAAGGAGGATGGGCAACGTCCTGCTTTGCCTTTCTGCAGCTCCCTCTGCCCATATTTCTAGGAGAGGCTCGGGCTGCACTCAAGTGGGCAGATGGCAAAATGATCAAGCACGAAGTAGACATGCAGGTGGGTGCCTCCTTGAGCTGAAGCAGGCAAAGACCCTGCCAGAGACAGTGTCTAGAGTCCACTGAGGGATAAATGGTGGTGGAAGGGGAAGAAAGCCTATTCCTATTCTGATGGTGGATAGTAGAGCTTGGGGTAGAGGGAGCAGCACCCGGTTGGACAGTGAAAGACTTGGGCCTCTGGGTTCTGCCTAAGTTGGGGTGAGTTGCTTTACGCTGAACCTCAGTTTCCTCATCTTGTAAATAAGGGTGATGTGGCCTTCATCTCAGCGTGCTGGCAGAGAATCACAAGAGGGTGATGGTTGAGGTAGATGGCATATCTTGATGCTGGGCCCACAGTTCCTTTCTGTAAATGGCTGTTTTTGTTACCTGAGCCCAGGACCCTCAGGAGGGAAAAAGCATTTGAGGCCGCAGAACCATGTGAGGAGCAGAGGTGGGATGGGCTAGGTAGGTTTTTCAAGGTGGTGCCAGTAGACAGAACCAAGAAGCCCTTAGCTGGATGGGTGGGTTGAGTCAGTCATGGGCTCCTGTCCCAGCTCTGACTCTGGTCTCTGCTCAGGTCCTCCACCTCCTGGGTCCCAAGACGGAGACTGATCTGGAGAAGAAGCCCAAGGTGGGACTGAGCATGGTCTTGGGTCCTGGGAATGAGGTGGGGTAGGGTGAAACTTCAGGCTGGAGAAGGGAGTATCTGACCCCAGTGATCCCGAGACGTTGACCCAACTTTTGAACTTCTCTCAGGTGGCCAAGGCTCGGCCAGAAGAAACAGACCGAAGAACAGCAAAGGATGTGGTGGAGAATGGTGAGAGGCTTGAGGCTCCTGTCACATTCAACTCCCTGATATCTGGGTTTTCCACCTGATGGGTCATTATAGCCCAGACTCCTCAGGCCGTTGGCTTAATCAACACTCTGTCTTCTGCTGCAAGACTGGAATTTCTGGTGTTTCCTTTACCCAGAAACTAGTCAGAGGAGGCCTGAGAAGTCTGGCTCTGTATCTCTTGTCTCTGGGGTTAGGGGAAGAGGGGACTGCTTGGTTCTATTCTGGTTCCAGGATATGGGTAGTATCGACAGGCACCTCCCTGAGCTGGATGTGGTAGCTGTATCCAGAGAATAAGTTTTCCTTGGTCTGTTCTCTGCAGGTGAGACTGTTGTTCAGACCCTGTCTCTGATGGAGCAGCTCCGAGGCGAGGCGCTTAAGTTCCACAAGCCTGGTGAGCAGGCAGGTTGAAACTCGGTGGAGGGCTGGATCTTTTTTTTTTTTTTTTTTAATTTTATTGAAGTATAATTGATTTGTAATGTTGTGTTTAATTTCTGCTGTACAGCAAAGTGACTCAGTTATACATATATATATTTTTTTCCATTATGGTTTATCACAGGATACTGAATACAGTTCCCTGTGCTATACAGTAGGAACTTGTTGTTTATTCATCCTATATATGATAGTTTACATCTGCTAATCCCAAACTCCCAGTACTTTCCTCCCTTATCCCTCCTCCCCCCGTTGGCAACCACAAGTCTGTTCTTTATGTCAGTGAGTCTGTCTGTTTTGTAGATATGTTCATTTATGTCGTATTTTAGATTCCACCTATAAGTAATATCATATTGTATTTGTCTTTCTGACTGACTTTGCGTAGTATAATAATCTCTAGGTCCATCCATGATGCTACAAATGGCATTATTTCATTCTTTTTAAGGGCTGAGTAATATTCCATTGTATATATGTTCCACATTTTCTTTATCCATTCATCTAACGGTGGACATTTAGGTTGTTTCCATGTCTTGGCTATTATAAGTAGTGTTGCTGTGAACGTAGTGGTGCATGTATCTTTTTGAATTATAGTTTTGTCTGAGTATATGCCCATTAGTGGGATTGCTAGATCATATGGAAACTCCATTTTTAGTTTTTTGAGGAAACTGCATACTGTTTTCCATATGGCTTCACCAATTTACTTTCCCACCAACAGTGTAAGAGGGTTTTCTTTTCTTGTGGAGGGCTGGATCTTAATAGCAATTCTTGTAGTCAGGTCCCTGGGATAGGGAGCCCTGGGCTGCAGCCTGGTATCATCAGGCTTGTTCTGGCCCTGGCAGGTGAGAACTACAAGACCCCGGGCTATGTGACCACTCCACATACCATGGATCTACTGAAGCAGCACCTGGAGATCACTGGAGGACAGGTGTGTGAGAGTGTTGCCAGGCTAGCTAGTGCCATCATCACTTGCCTGGGGCTGCCTCCATACTACCCCGCCTTACCTATCACCATGGCCTCCCTGGGAAGGGTCATCCTTTAGTGTAGTCTGAGCTCTGACCTGATTCCTCTGCTCCCATTCCTCTTATCTCAGGTACGTACCCGGTTCCCGCCAGAACCCAATGGAATCCTGCACATTGGACATGCCAAAGCCATCAACTTCAACTTTGGCTATGCCAAGGTGGGTGTGTCTGGGGACTTGGCAAGCGGCATAACTGCTTGCTGCTCCCGTGACTAGGTACCAGAGAGGTATCCCTACTTTTCCTGCTGCTCCCATAAAGTGTCCCAGAGCAGACAGAGGCCTTGGAGGGGATACCAAGGAATGTGTGATAGATACCTAGGAATCCACCCAATTGGGCTCATTGAGGAAAAACTCTTGGTGAGGCAGTGAGTTCACATTTGGGGAAATTCCCAGTGCAACCTCTTGGGCTTAGGAAGAGGCTATGCTGTGTCCCACGTTAGTATGAGATGCCTTGTTTATTAGGGCATTTAGATACAGGAAGGTGAGTGAAAGATATTTTCAATTCTGATGTGGGAGAGCTCTGAGAATGTCCCAGTTTGATGAGATGGATTGTAGGAACCGATGATGTGGGAGCTCACAGATACTGCAACTTTCCTAGGCCAACAATGGGATCTGTTTCCTGCGCTTTGATGACACCAACCCTGAGAAGGAGGAAGCAAAGTTCTTCACTGCCATCTGCGACATGGTGGCCTGGCTGGGTATGGGTTGGGGAAGGCCTGGGCAGAACTGCTTATCAGTGGGCCTCTCCCTGGGCCATGGCCTGCCATTGGGTGTCCCTGATTGGTTGCTAATACCATCTCATTCTGCCCCAGGTTACATACCTTACAAGGTGACATATGCCTCCAACTATTTTGACCAGCTGTATGCGTGGGCCGAGGAGCTCATCCGCAGGTGAGGCCAGAGCCATGATGTGGAGCCAGGCAGACTGACCAGGGCACATCCATGCTGGGCATTCACACCCCTTCCTCATAGGGGTCAGGCCTATGTGTGCCACCAGCGAGGAGAGGAGCTCAAAGGCCACAACCCACTGCCCTCACCCTGGAGAGACCGTCCCACAGAGGAGTCCTTGCTACTCTTCGAGGTGGGGCTCTGGGGGTGCAGTTGGGTCTAGGTGGGCCAAGATACTGAGAATGAGATGCCCTTGTGCTGAGTGGCAGCCTGAGCCCTTGCTCCCTTTCAGGCAATGCGCAAGGGCAAGTTTGCAGAGGGTGAGGCCACACTGCGGATGAAGCTGGTGATGGAGGATGGCAAGATGGACCCTGTGGCCTATCGAGTCAAGTATACACCGCACCACCGCACAGGGGACACTTGGTTGGTGTGAACTTGGGGTGGGGTTGCGGAGTTGTAGAGTGGCGGGTGGGCCACGGGTAGGGCAGAGTGGGGCCGAATGGTGGGGCCCACTGCCTATGCCCTGCAGGTGCATCTACCCCACCTATGACTACACACACTGCCTCTGTGACTCCATCGAGCATATCACCCACTCACTCTGCACCAAGGAATTCCAGGCCCGGTGAGGGAGCTGGGCCCGTGGGGAGGGGAGGGCCAGTGGGATTCCAGCAGCCCTTCCTGCCGGTCTCTCCCTGGTTGGAGGTGGCCAGTCTTGACTCTGCCCTCCCACCCCAGGCGCTCTTCCTACTTCTGGCTGTGCAATGCACTGGACGTCTATTGTCCTGTGCAGTGGGAGTATGGCCGCCTCAATCTGCACTATGCTGTTGTCTCTAAGAGGAAGATTCTCCAGCTTGTGGCAGCTGGCGCTGTGCGGTAGGTGTGGCTTTTTGGCTAATGAAGGTTGGTGGTACTAGTAGCATGTGCTGCCATAGGTTTTCTCACCACCACCTCGCCCACAGGGATTGGGACGACCCACGGCTCTTCACGCTCACAGCCTTACGTCGGAGGGGCTTCCCGCCTGAGGCCATCAACAACTTCTGTGCTCGGGTATAGCCGAGTGGGCTGAGTGGGCAGGTGGGGGCTGAGCACAGTAGTATGTGTTTGTGGCTGTGACTGATGCTGTCCTTTCCTGCTAGGTGGGAGTGACAGTGGCACAGACCACAATGGAACCACATCTGCTAGAAGCCTGTGTGCGTGATGTGCTGAATGACACAGCCCCTCGGGCCATGGCTGTGCTGGAGCCATTACAGGTGGTCATCACCAATTTTCCTGCTGCCAAGGTAAGTCTCCTTCAGAGTGTGTGTGTGTGTGTGTGTGTGTGTGTGTGTGTTGGGGGTTGCACCTGGGTTTAGGTGTGGGAATCCCAGTGCCTAGTGTGACTCAGACACTTATCTCCTACTATAGTCCTTGGACATTCAGGTACCCAACTTCCCAGCTGATGAGACCAAGGGCTTCCATCAGATTCCCTTTGGACCCATTGTCTTCATTGAAAGGACTGACTTCAAAGAGGTGAATGGGGGTGGTGAAGGGTCCTGTTTGTTCCTGGGCCCAGTCCTGAGGGCCCTTCATCTCTTCTTCTATCAGTCCATCTACTCCCTGCTTCAGTCAAACCAATCCTTGCCAGACGTAGGGGTGGGAGAAGCCTCTTGTACCTGCCCGACCCTTGCAGCCTCTTGTGTCCACCCCACTTCCTATCTCTAGGAGCCAGAGCCAGGCTATAAGCGCCTGGCATGGGGCCAGCCCGTGGGCCTGAGGCATACAGGCTACATCATCGAGCTGCAGCATGTTGTCAAGGTGAGAGCCAGCTGCAGCCTTCCTACCACAGTGCCTGCTGGGGTGAGGATCTGGGTGCAGCTGCAGTCTTGGTAGTGGTGTCCAAGTCTGATTGCAGGCCCCTTGACTTCCAGGGCCCCAGTGGCTGTGTGGAAAGCCTTGAGGTGACCTGCAGACGGGCAGATGCTGGAGAAAAGCCCAAGGCATTTATTCACTGGGTATCACAGCCTCTGACGTGTGAGATTCGCCTCTACGAGCGACTGTGAGTGAACAGAGCTGGTGTTGGGGCAGGTACAAGATGGGCATTGCTTGCTGTGGCTGCCCAGCTGGAGTCTGACCTTTACTCTGGCTGCAGATTTCAGCACAAGAACCCTGAGGATCCTGCTGAGGTGCCTGGTGGATTCTTAAGTGACTTGAACCCGGTAGGCTCATGGGGTATGGGGTGAGGGTGGTGGGCCTTTCTGGCTGGATGGCCACCTGAGTTCTCTGCCCACAGGCATCACTACAAGTGGTCGAGGCAGCATTAGTGGACTGTTCTGTGGCCCTGGCAAAGCCCTTTGACAAGTTCCAGTTTGAGCGGCTTGGTTACTTTTCTGTGGATCCAGACAGCCGCCAGGGACAGGTGCTTGAATTTACCTTTCCGCAACAATGATGGTGGTGGCTGCCATTCTCTGTGCCAAGCACTTTGCTGACATTTCCTTACTTAATTTTCACCACCTGAGGTGGGGTTCATGTTCTACCGATGAGGAAACAGGCTCAGAGGTTAAGTCTGTGCACAAAATTTTGTATGAACCCTTTCTTATTCCTCAAGGTAGGGGACAGGCATAGGGATTGTTATAATTCATATAAAATGGAGACCCAGAGCCATCCAGTCCTTTAGCCAAAGTCAAAAAGTTACTGGTAACTAGAGTTTCTTGGCCCTCAGCTCCTCTGGGATGAAGTGAGGGTTGGAGTGGGGTGTCTGGTGAGACCCACTTAGGCCTTCTGGCCTGGTTCTGGCTTGGTGGTCATTCCTCCCCCTCTGCCCTCCAGCTTGTCTTCAACCGGACCGTCACACTGAAGGAGGACCCAGGAAAAGTGTGAACTGGAAGTCCTGTGGACCTACCTCAACCTTCTGGAGGCGAGGGGTACCCAGACTCCATGTTAATAAAGAACAGCTAAATCCCCCTGGGGTCTGTGTTATCTCTCTGGTCTCCTAGCACCCAAGGGCCTTAGAGTCATGCTCAGGGAGGGGGAAGGTACGCTACACACAGAGCAGTACTGACAGCTTTGAAACCACTGGTGCACTTCTTGATGCTCGAGGGCTGAGGCCTGGGCCTGATTCGTTATCTTCTGCACCTGGTCTGAGGGAATGGTGGGTCCTGGGATGCTGCTCCACTGTTAGGAGCCCTGTGTCAGAGGGACCTGGAAGGTTTGTGTCTGCCTGCATGCCTAGGCAGATGGAGAGGCCTGTCTACTAGTACAGTCATTAAAAAATAATTATTGAGTACCTACTATGTGCCAGGCACAGTGAGATGAGGAAGACCTGTGTGGTGGCCTTCTAAGTCCACCACCTAGTTGGGGAGACAGAGGCGACCAGGTATTGTGCAGATGTCTCCTTGGGGACTGTGTGAGGCTGGAGGAGGTTTCTGACCCAGCCTGGGCCTCTGAAGACTACTCTCAGAAGTGACTCCTGAGGGGAACCCCAAAGGACTAGGAGTTTGCCAGGGAAGGATGAACAAGTGCAAAGCTCCAGAGGCCTTTTTAAGAAACAGTATGATAGCCTATGCCCCTCTGGGGCAGTGTGGGCTACTGGTGAAGCCGGCGTGTGCCTGCAGCTTTAACACCCTCCACATTTTCCCTGTATACAAACACCAGGCTACCCGAGGCCCGCTTTAAGGTGGACTGGACTGCGGAAGGCTGAATTAGGATGACAGCAGGTAGAGGGTGAGGGGTTGGTCCTAGATGCTAGGGACTCCTGGAGGAGAGTGACCCGGGGCTTCCCAGGTGGGGTGCGGCTGGAGGCGCCAGGCCTAGGTCAGAGGCTGTGGGGGCCACCTTAAGTAAGAGGCTGGTCTCTGCACCGCGTGAGGCTGCGAGAAGGAGGCCCCGGCAGGCGGCAGAAGGGTCCTGAGAGTAAGCTTCAAGCCCAGGCCTGCCCAGGCTCCAGGGCTAGGCCGATCTCCGGCCCTGGCTCCGCCCCACATGGAGGGGCGTCTGAGGGCGGTACGCTCCGCCCTACACCCCGGGCTCCTGCCGCTACTGCAGCCCTAGGCTCGGCCTCTCTCCTCTGCAGAAGCGTTCCCTTTAAGTCTGGCCAGGAGGCAGCCTTAGTTCTCGCGGGATTCGACGCTCCAATCATCGCGAGAAAGGCTTTCGGCACTCATTGGCTATGAGGGTTGAATGTAAGATGGCGCCCAGGGAGCTGTGAGGGGAAAATCCTGTCGGTCTTGGAGCGGCGACGGCAGAACCGGGGCCCCGAGCGGTGCGGCGGGGCCGGCGGGTAGAACGGCGGCGGCGGCGGCGGCGGCGACGTCGCCGGGTGAGGGCTCCAGTGGGGGCAGGGATATGGCGGGGTTGCGGGCCTGAGACAGCGGGCCCACCCCACACAACGGCGGGCGGGGGCGGGCGGGCCGCTGCCACTGGGCCCTGGAGACCTCGGGGCGGCTCCGGAGCCGAGAAAGACCCAGGGCTCGCACGCCCCCGCCCTCTGGGTGGGGGAGGGGCGGTTCGGGGATTCGGGTGGGCTCGGCGCGCGAATGCGCGCTGGTGGGCGCGCGCGGCCGGGGCTGTTTATATGCTCGGGGGCGCGCGCGCTGTGCGGCCCTCCCGGTGCTCGTGGCCGCTGACGTGCGCGTTCCCGACGCGGATATCTCGGCTCCTGGAGTTGCAGCCCGTCGGCCAGAGCGGCTTTCTGGGGCGCGCGCCCCGAAGTCGGGGGTCGCGGGCAGGCGCGCGGCCTGCTGTTGGGTGGCGGCACCGCTGCGCGGGCGCACAGGACACCCCTGCTGCGGGGAGGGACGGCGGGCGGGCAGCTTGCAGTTTGGAGAAGGTTGTGGGTTGGACCCTTCCTGCTCAGGTGACGTCCCCGGACCAACAGGGCCTAGGCCTGAGGAGAAACCAACCTGCTTTGCGGTCCGGCTTGCGGCCCCGCTCCTCTGCGAAGTGGGCGAGATTGCTGGCTCTCTAAGAATGAGGTGTCCCGAGGCCCATGTGCAGGGTGGGTACTTGGGAGGGTGCTACCCTGATTCTGAAACCGAGCTCTGTTCGTCTGTAAGGGCAGCGAACCCCTTCGACTTCCTCACCTTGTTTTGATGCTTTGTGCTGGAGAGGGAAGGCAAATCCTAAAAGGCCCTTCAGTGGTATTTGTTTTCTTGTCATTAGAAAGTAATTTTTCATTAAAGCGCAGTTCTTAGACGTCACCTCTGTGCGCTCCGTAAGGGGATCCACGTCTGTGGACGCTGTGAAACTACCCAAGCTGTAAATTGCCACTTTAAATCCTGAAATGCAGCCTTTTCCTCTGTTTGGTTGGGAGGGGCTTACTTGTACTCTGTTAGGTTAAAGGGCCCGCTATTGCTCAGCCAAAAAGTTGCTCAGAACGAAATTGAACAATCTGATAATCAGTGCTTTGCCTTCTTTTGTAAGTCCGAAGATCCCAAGCAGATCAGAAATCTGCCTGCAAAAGTCACTTTTGATACAGGATTTCAATCCTTTTCAGCTTTTTTATTTTTTTAAATCCCAGCACTGTGTTCTGGTGCCAGGGGAGTTCTAGATTTGTCCAGAGAAATAGGTACTTCTTTTTTCTAAGACAAAATATGTGCTAGTTTATGTTTTATAGTCTTGCTTCATTAAATTTAAGGAAAAAGAAACTAAGTGAAACTAAAATTAGCAATTAAATTTGAAAATGGTGGGGGTAGAAAACTACCTAAAAATACTGTATTATTAGAAAATTCCTAATATACTGTATTATTTTAAGAACAAGCTTAAAATTTAAAAAGAGGCTGAGGATGGAAGGAACTTCTTTGTTCTGTCTTCTTTAGAATGTTACAGGTCTTAAGAACTCAGGACAAGCACCAGAAATGCATGCAACATGGTGACTGGTGAGTTAGAATTATTCATATGCTGGAAATATGTGTGCAGTATTTTTCCTGGTAATATTGAAACGTTAGAAATCCTGCCAGTCATTCTGGGTGCTGTCTGCCAGAAATTAGTAGGTGCTGGAAAATTGAATATGTGGGGGAACTGCATCTTTGAAGCCAGCCAGTTTGCTGCTTGAACAGTTCTTTCCTCTTAAAATGTAAGTCAGTGCAACTTTCAGGTTTTAGCATGACAAGGCATCAGCTTTTCTAAGGATCCAAATGGTTCAAAGACAAGCAGTCAAGTTTATCTAGGATACACTTAAAATATTAATACACCATTTAGGCCTGCTTTTTCTGGAATTTTTAATTGTTACGTTTGAGGTCTGCCTTTTAAATTGGTGTCTGTAGATAATATTTTTTCATAAGCTCATTAACTAAGATTTCCCTGTTAAAAGATGTCCTGCTTCCAGTCCTCGGTGATGAATAATTTGTGTACCTCTCCATGAATCTCTGCCTTTCCACAACCCCTTTCCACTTATGTTGCCATTTTAAAGGAAAGATCAAATTGTGGTTGAAGTTTTATGTAAATCTGAATTGCTCCAAAAGGTAACCAAAATTAGGGGCTCTGGGTGTGGCTATCCTCCATCGTGACAGCTTCAGAATCAGGGATTTCTTTCTTCAAGCTTGCGTGCCTTCTTTTAATTTAATCAAGTACAAGTTTGTCTTTGATATGCCATGCTTCTTGCTTGTGTACTTTTTATTTTAATTTAATTAATTTATATTTTTTATTAATTTATTTTTGGCTGCGTTGGGTCTTTGTTGCTGTGCGCGGGCTTTCTCTAGTTGCGACGAGTGGGGGCTACTCTTCGTTGTGGTGCGCGGGCTTCTCATTTTAGTGTCTTCTCTTGTTGCGGAGCACGGGCTCTAGGCGTGTGGGCTTCAGTAGTTGTGGTTCGTGGGCTCTAGAGCGCAGGCTCAGTAGTTGTGGCGCACAGGCTTAGTTGCTCCGTGACATGTGGGAATCTTCCTGGATCAGGGCTCAAACCTGTGTCCCCTGCATTGGCAGGCGGATTCTTAACCACTGCGCCACCAGGGAAGCCCGCTAGTGTACTTTTTAAATGACCACCGTTTATCTGTAATGGTCTTTTATTCCTCAGCCTCAGAATGAAGTGTTATATGAACACCTGTTCTTTTCAATTTCTTTGTAGGTAGTTGCCCTGCATTTTGTTCCAGAGGTTTTAAGTCCTTTCCAGGCTTCACTTAAATGCTCCACTAGTTTTTTCCTAATTGTCACATTGGATTGTGATTTCTAATTGTAGCTGCATGAAGAAATGATAAATTAACCCCTTGCTTTGCTGAAAAGGGGAAAAGAATGGTCCTTTGTTGTCACACTTTAGGCTAGGGCAAAACTGTAGGTAGAGCTGGTGGACTGTGTCAGAAAGCTCTTTTTTGCATGTGCGTTTGAAATATCTATCTATACATATTAATTCAGTAGATCTGTATACAATTTAATGAAAAATTATAAAGTGAACCACTGTGTAACTAGCACCTCTTCAAGAAATAGAACAACGCCAGCACTTCTGAACCCTTCATGGGTCCCTTCCTGGTTACAGCTTCTCATTCCCTAGAGACAATGACTATTCTGAATTCTGTGATAATCATGTTCTTTGTTTTTCTTATTACTACCTTCGTATCCCTCAACAACCTAGTTTTATTTAATTTTGTATTTTATATAAATGGAGTCATGCTGTTTTGTATCTTATTCTAGCATTGTGCTTGTGACATTCATCCACGTTGTGTGCAGCTGTAGTTCATTCATTCCAATTTCTGTATAGTAGTCTGCTGTTTGAACAGACCATAATTTATTCACTCTATTATTGATAGACATCTAGATTCCTTCCAGTTTGGGGCTATTAACAATGCTACTATGAACATTCTTGGTTAAGTTCATTTGTATAGGTATGTGTCATGTACATATAGGGATAGAATTTGCTGGGTCATATGGAATGGACGTTTTCAAACTTCACTAGATAATGCAAACAGTTGTGCCAGGTTACAGCTCATCAGTCATTGATAGGAATATGAGTTTAAGTTTCTGGTTGAAAGTGTATTGTCCAGAAATAGAACCATGGTGAAAATGCCCCTATATCAGGGACTTCTCTGTCTAGTGAAGGCATGGGGCAGATGGATGTACTAATGGGATAATTTCTATCACAAACCGTGTGGTGTGTTAGTACCTTTAAGAATAGAACTGTTTTCTCCCCATCTGCTTCTTTGAAATGACTCCTTATGTTAATTAGGACAAATGTGACTGTGACTCCTTAAAATGGAAATTGATGTTTTTTTCATGTCAATGTGTTCTTCAAACCAGAACTAAGCTATGAGGAACCGTTGCTAGTAGATGTGAGCCTTAAGAGGGGCCCAAGAGCTTGACCATTGGGTAAACAGGAAGAGGTAGGGCTCTGAGGCAGCTCCGAATGTCTTCTCTTAGTTCATCACATATTCAAGACCCACCCTGCAGAGTTGCATGGGGGCCGGGAAGAGGTAGCAGATTCGAGGGGACCCAAGAAGGGATGACTCCCCTGAGTACTTAGGCCTTCCCTTAGTACTGAAATAGGAAAAAATTAGCAAACAGAAATGTAATAGATTGTTGTTTTGGAGTAACCTTTTCCTCTTGTGTACTAGAGATAAAATAATTAGAATAATGATAACTTTGGTATACTGAGGGCCTGCTCTTTGTCAGGCACTGTGCTAAGCTCCAGTAGAAGGAAGTACAGGGGAAATAACCAGTAAAAATGTGTGTGGTTGAAGTGAAAATTTCCTAGGTCTGTTGGTGGGGGGGGCTTGGTTTGTCTATTGTTTTGCAAAGCAGCTATGCTTGAAGTATTCAGAAGCAAATGCTTGGCTACAGACTCCACCCCAAAGAGCCCCAGAGTGTTTTCCCCTCCATTTCTGATTCCCGGAAATTGGGAGTACTCAACTATCCCTCCAGCTTCATGTTTTTGAGAAGTATTTTAGTTCATCAGTTTACTTAATGCTCCTCACTGAGTCTTTGACTTGGGGCTAATTAAGAACCTTCTTTGTTTGGGGGTTATAGAGTGTAGTTTCATTAAGTTTATCCATTTTTCTTTCTCTGTTACCAAGGCTCAGCCTTATGTATCTGGTGAGCAACATCTTGAATTTAACAGTCTTCATTATTATGCAAGCTTCTGTTGCTTGATGGTTTTGTCTTTCAGAGTTTCAGATTTTGAGGGAAAAATCAAACTATGAACAACCAGAATTGTTTGTGTGTCTGTTACTGACTGTTATTGTGGTATAACCACTATGCAAAAAGGATTACTTTTTAACTGTCTTTTTGGTTTAATACAAATTGCAGAAAATACAGGAGTGTATTAAACAGGAAGAAATTTAAGTCCTCTGTTATTCCATACTACCCAGGCATAACTGCTGTTATGCCAGTTTTTCTTCTTGGGTACATAATTAAACCATACTGGGATATATAAATACAATTGTATTGGCCTCCCCTTTCCCACGTAATGTGTCTTCTGTGTCACTAAATTTTTTTATTTTAAAACCAAACGTTTTGTTGGGGGAAGGTGGATCTTCTAGGTATTAACATGCTTTTTTTTTTTAAGTTACTGTATTACAGAAGGATCTGTGGGATCACAGAAAAAGCTTGGAAGCAGACCTTCTTTATATGAATTTGATATACAATCAGTGGCATTTTAAATCAGCGGGCAAAGAAATTTCAGTAATTCAGTAAATGATACAGGGTTGTTGGGTCTTTGGAAATAAAATTAGGCTTTTACCTCACACTGTGCAAAATAAATTCTAAATGGATCAAAGCATAGTATAAATAATTACATTGTAAATTTAAAAATTGTAAGTGAATGAGTTTATGGTAAAGGCAGACTTTTTCTGAGCATAAAAGCAAAGGAAGAAACCTATCACCACTATTGAGAATATGTTTAATTTTTCTCAGTGTTGTCTTTTACTCACTGACTGGTCTCACATATTTAAATGTATTTCTGAAGCTTCCCCCCCACCCCAGCCCCCCTCCGGCAGCACTTTTGTGTCAGGTCAAATGCTGACTTAGTGTGCTTTCATTATTGGGATGTGTCAGTCTGGTAGATACTGCCAAGTGAGCAGGTTAAAAGAACAAGAAATGAAGCCTTGTGTATAAATGAGCAGATTGGAATATTCTTTCAAATTGGCCTTTTCTGTTATATATTTTTTAAGTTCTCCATTGAATTCATTATTTGTTAATATTTAGCTTCCTCTGATTTAGTGGTTTTCAGGTGATTCTGTGGACTTGTACAGTCAGTGAAGAACCTCTTGGGGGCTTAGTGAAAGGAAAAAGCAATGGGAATTGGGTAGTAGTAGCTTCTGCTTAGAGCCAACAGTAGACTGTAAGGTTGGAGCACTGCAGAAGGTTTTATAACTTTGGAGTCTCAACTACTTAAAATACATGGCTAGCTATAAACCAAAAGGTAATTTTGTCATAGGATATTTCAAATATTTTCATAAGAACAGAGGAGAATATAGTGAACCTGTGTATGAACCTTTATCATTGTTTTCTAAGTTTTATAGAATTTTCCCTACTTAAAGGTGTGTGGTCTTTTCTTTTTTTGATGAAAACTTAAAGAATGAACTTTGGGGCTTTATAGCAGATACTTTTCCAAGCTTTTATTCCATTCTTTCTGAGAACTGAATATCCATCTTATTTGCCATTCTGCTCAGGAAATAAATTTATATTTGGACTATTCTTGTAGTGACTGTTTTGAATGTAGTATTCTAGAAGTACTGACAGGTAGGATTTATTTGGAGCAGAATTGTTTTTATCATCTTTGGAACCTTGATTTTTTAAAGATTATTTTTCTTTTTGGCTGCGCCAGGTCTTAGTTGCAGCACGCGGACTCTTAGTTGTTTAGTTGCGGCATGCATGTGTGATCTAGTTCCCCGACCCCGGTCGATCACCGGCCCCCTGCATTGGGAGCGCGGAGTCTTACCCACTGGACTTATCAGGGAAGTCCTGGAACCTTGATTTTAAAAAGTTCTGAGTTTGATTTGGTATGAAATGCTGTGTTGTTAAAACTAAAAGATTAAACAGAAGCTATACTCACTTAGCTAAATGCTTGTCAAAAATAGAGGGCATGGAACTTTAATTTCCTTATCTTACATGGTGGGAAGTCCAGAGATACTATAAAATTAGTGTGCCTACAACTAGAGGTTTAAAGCTATGAAACTGATCATGACAAAAATTAAAATATGATTGGCAGGGTTTAGTGAGAGGAAGGCAATTTAAATGCCCTAACACCTTTCCTAGAGGATTAGACCAATATTTAAAATTGGTAGATCAGAAAGAGAAAAACAAATACTGTATGCTAACACATATATATGGAATCTAAAAAAAAAAGAAAAAAAAATGGTCAGAAGAACCTAGGGGTAAGACGGGAATAAAGGTGCAGACAGACCTACTAGAGAATGGACTTGAGGATATGGGGAGGGGGAAGGGTAAGCTGGGACAAAGTGAGAGAGTGGCATGGACAACATATATACACTACCAAACGTGAAATAGATAGTTAGTGGGAAGCAGCCGCTTAGCACAGGGAGGATTAGCTTTGTGACCACCTAGAGGGGTGGGATAGGGAGGGTGGGAGGGAGGGAGATGTAAGAGGGAAGAGATGTGGGGACATATGTATATGTATAACTGATTCACTTTGTTATAAAGCAGAAACTAACACACCATTGTAAAGCAATTATACTCCAATAAAGATGTTTTAAAAAAATAAAAGTAGTACTTAAAACTGGGAGTTAGTTAATTCAGGGAAGCATAAACAGTTACTTTGAAATATTTAGGTAGATTTTTAAAAGTCAATTAAATTGTGTTTTTTTCTGTTAGAACATATGAAACCTTCTTTTAATAGAGCAGGATTTTCCCTCTTTATGGTTCACTTACGTTCTTAATTTGGAGAAAGTGGTTTAAAATTTTAGAGAGGAATTTTAAACATTTAACATTTAATTTAAGCATTAACATTCTGAACTGTGCTATAAGAAAAAAGTGAGAGTTGTCTTGCAGTCTTTCACAATTTTTGGCCACTTATAAAACCCCCTCCTTCCTTAAAAAAAAAAAAAAAAGAACCAGAGGTCACAGCATACTTAGCTGTTTTGTTTTGTTAATTAATTAATTAATTAATTTTTGGCTGTGTTGGGTCTTTGTTGCTGTGCGCGGGCTTTCTCTAGTTGCGGTGAGCGGGGATTACTCTTCGTTGCGGTGCGTGGGCTTCTCATTGTTGTGTCTTGTCTTGTTGTGGAGCATGGGCTCTAGGTGCGCAGGTTTCAGTAGTTGTGGCTTGCGGGCTCTAGAGCTCAGGCTCAGTAGTTGTGGCGCACGGGCTTAGTTGCTCCACGGCATGTGGGATCTTCCCGGGCTAGGGCTCGAAAATGTGTCCCTTGCACTGGCAGGGAGATCCTTAACCACTGCGCCACCAGGGAAGCCCCTACTTAGCTGTTTTTACTTTTCATTTTATACCTTGCTATATTATTTGAACAGTTTTTCTAAGAAAGTAGATGTGTTACCTTTACCCTCCCCACCAAAAAAAACAAAGACGACCGCTCCCCCCCAAAAAAACTAGGTGGAATTCTACACTGAAAACTGAAGAAAGCTTGTTTCTAGGAAGAAAAATTGGTATAATTCTGCTTTGTACTTAATATCAGACTTCACATGAGGCTTAAGCCTCCTTGATTACTGAAACTTAAAAGAGTGAAGGGAAATAAGGTCACTAGGAAGATTCTGTGGACTGCCTTTACCAAGCAATATTTGTGTGAAGGTTTTCTGGTTCTGTAAACTTAACTTTCAGTGTTTCTTTGTATTTGTGCTTGGTCATATTTATCTTCTCCCAGATTTGAAGCAGAAAAAGTTTTTTGGTTTTTTTTTTTGCATGATTTGCATGATCCTCTATACTTTTTAAAAAATTGCTTTGATACAGTAGCTACGATTCTAGCACAGACAAAATTCAAGCAATCTCTAAGTATTTTACATGAATGCAACTAATTATTGAAGAAAATTAATTTGGGGAAGTGTAAATTTCAGGTGCCCTCCGCAGTTCTTCTGTAATGGAGGTGAAAAACTGAAATATGTGCCAACGTGGTAGAGAACTGGTTAATGGTTGTTCACACAATCTCTCCTTTGTCCCTTATGAGCAGAAGGGTGCATGTAATTGGATATTAGAATCACATATTGTGAACTTTGTATTATTAGTGGGTCTATATTATGAGAGATGCTTCCTTAAGAGGGAAATTTCAATTGTGATGCTGTTATCAGAGGGAAGCTTTGACACATTCTGTGCCAATGTGGTTAGTGACTGTGGGTCACCTATGCTGGAGTGGCCTGCTCTGAGTATGAAGTGCTTGTCCTTGATGCTCCTCCTACTCTATGTGCCATGGATATCATTGATAGCTTAATCTTGAAGTCTCATAGAAGGCCTTCTAATTTTCTGTCCTGAGAAAGATAACTGAGAGCGTCTGCAACAGAGAGAAGGGAGAACTGGGCAAGGGAGATGGTTAGAAGAGAGGTGACAAAGGGACAAACAAGTGTTAAATTTCCAAAGACAAGAGGCCATCAGCAGCAGCTTCACCTTGCACTCACTCCCCTGACCTGTACTTGCTGTTCTCTGTACTCTCTTGGTGCTTGGGGGTTTCCTAAGAGGTGGAGGCTTTCCCGAGAGTAGTGGTCTAGGCATTTTAGACAGGATAAGGTATATGTAGTATTCTTTATTTATGGAGAAATATATTTACAGTGTATTATGGGCATCATAATAAAAGGTTTATTGCTGGGTCTATTCTCTTTGAAAGTACCTGAATATAATTTGTATACTATACTTAAACAGCCTGCCACAGAAATATTGCCGGTGTCAGTAAATTAATAGCAGTAAGGTTCATATTTTTCCTTTAGTCTCTTGCCCTGGATATATAGGGCTTTTTTCCCCCCCAAGGTATAGATTAACCATTTACGAGGGAAAAGCATAACATTTTATGGTTGTAAGTTATAGATGTTACAGGAACAGAGTCATAATCCTTTTTGTTCCACATTGAATTCCAAGTGCAACAGATATATACAAAGTACCTACATGTATCAGCCATTCAGAGAGGACCAGGACACAGTCCTGTCTGCTAGAGTTTAGAGCCAGGTGGAAGATAATATGATTACACACACACCTTATATCTGTTAACAGAAGACAGCATCTGGGCAGTGAAAGAGAGACTGATATTTCTGTTTCTAGTCAGATGGCTCAAGGAAACAAATCACTTTTCTAGACATTTGAGATTGACTGAGAATCTTTTTTTGGCAAAGAGTTTCACTTGGTTTGTGTTACTTTCATATCCTGCCATTGCTTTTGTCCTGGAGGTGGTACTGGTCAAGAGAGTATGGTATGAAAGCAGCAGTGACAGGGCACTCAGCAGTTCATGGATAGATCGCATGGTTGTCTCCCAGGTGATTGAGAGCTACTATCCACCCTTGCAGATTAATTCTTTTTTTTTTAATTTTTTATTTTATTTATCTTTTTTCGGCCGCGTTGCGTCTTCATTGCTGCGAGTGGGCTTTCTCTAGTTGCGGGAGCTATTCTTTGTTGCGGTGCGCGGGCTTCTCATTGCGATGGCTTCTCTTGTTGCGGAGCACGGGCTCTAGGCACAGGGGCTTCAGTAGTTGCAGCACGTGGGCTCAGTAGTTGTAGCTCTCAGGCTCTAGAGCACAGGCTCAGTAGTTGTGGCGCATGGGCTTATTTGCTCCAAGGCATGTGGGATCTTCCCGGACCAGGGCTCGAACCCCTGTCCCCTGCATTAGCAGGAGGATCCTTAACTACTGCGCCACCAGGGAAGTCCCCAGATTAATTCTTAAGGTAAATACCCTGATGAAAAACTTGCAGAATTGATTTTTGAAGTGACCTAGTTATTTAAGGTACTATTCAATTTTCTCCCCCCACTTACCTTTAATAGAATTAGTTAATAATTATGTGGCACTGTATATATGTCAGGTACTTTTCTAAGTGCTTTACATATATTTAATTCTCAAGTCAACTTTTTGACGTAAATGCTATTTTAATTCCTATTTTATAGATGAAACTAAAGTTAACTGACTTGTCCAGGGTAACACAGCAAAGGAGAGTTCCAGCTGGGTTTTTTTTTAAAAATAAATTCATTTTATTTATTTTTATTTTTGGCTGCGTTGGGTCTTTGTTGCTGCGTGCCGGTTTTCTCTAGTTGCGGCAAGTGAGGGCTACTCTTTGTTGTGGTGCGCGGGCTTCTCATTGCGGTGGCTTCCCTTGTTGCAGAGCACATGCTCCAGGCGCGCGGGCCTCAGTAGTTGTGGCACGTGGGCTTCAGTAGTTGTGGCTCACGGGCTCTAGAGTGCAGGCTCAGCAGCTGTGGTGCACAGGTTTAGTTGCTCCGCGGCATGTGGGATCTTCCCAGACCAGGGCTCGAACCTGTGTCTCCTGCATTGGCAGGCAGATTCTTAACCGCTGTGCCACCAGGGAAGCCCTCGAGCTGGGTTTTAAACCCAGGAAGCCTGGCTCCAAAATCCATGCTTTTAACCAGTAAGCTGTGCAGCAAAAGAATGTGAGCAGTATATAGCAAATGGGATTTTTGGTGTTTCTGGTTGGAAATGAACACATCCCTTGTCTCCAGGATCTTGCCACAGCTAGATGGCATACGTGTCCCTTCACTGTAAAACATAGTTGGCAGTGGAAATAGAACATGTTGGTAGGAATCCTGGCTCCTACCTTCCTTGGTAGTCCTCTCTGATGGTCACAGAGCAGTGTTGCATGTGACTTTTATTGTCCAGTGCTTGGCTCTGCAGAGAAGATGGGATTGGCCTAGTGCTGGGTGGAGAGTGTATTTGCAGCCCGTTTCATCCAGTACTGTGACACATGCTTTTGTTTTTTGTTTTCAGTGTGATAGTTTGATTTAAGAAATGTTTATGGAAACAATTTTCAGATGCCATTAACTGAAAAAAAATAAGGTTATTTAATAAAATCTTACTTTGGATTCCAGATGTATACAGCTGCCCTGAATATTCCACACTGATGCAAGAGTGATTGCTCTGTGCATTTCAGTATGTTAAAACAGTGGCATAGTTTTGACTTCTGTCCATTTGTTTTATTTCTAGGAACCCTAAGGACTCTGCAATATGAATAATTCTCTGGAGAACACCATCTCCTTTGAAGAGTACATCCGAGTGAAGGCGCGGTCTGTCCCGCAACACAGGATGAAGGAATTTCTGGACTCGCTAGCCTCTAAGGGGCCAGAAGCCCTTCAGGAGTTCCAGCAGACGGCCACCACTACCATGGTGTACCAACAGGGTGGGAACTGCATTTACACAGACAGCACCGAAGTGGCCGGGTCTTTGCTTGAACTTGCCTGTCCAGTCACCACCAGTGTTCAGCCACAAACCCAGCAAGAACAGCAGATCCAGGTTCAACAGCCACAGCAGGTTCAGGTAAAAGGGAGATAAATGTTGGTGCATCCTATTGAATAGACTTTATTTGCCATCAGGGTTTTGGTTAGTAGAGCATCACGTCTATATACAGATGTCAGAGATTATTTTCACCAAGGGGAGTATTCTGGTTTTTTTTGAAACATTTTATCTTACACAAGGGCTTTCATAGTTAACATAGACTAAAAATATTTGCAACTACTGTAAACTTAAGAGGCTACAGATACTTGCCATTTGCTTTGGAGAACTGAACAGTATAGAAATTAAGAGGTCTTTTGGGACTGGATTTGGATGTGTCACACTGTGTGTGACTGAAGCTCCCCTTCTGTCTGTGTCACCCTGAGCAGATCAAGAACATAGGAGGGCTAATCTTACCTCATTACTAAAAGCATGATATTTGGAACTTTTTACTTAAATGGAAAGGCTCTTATTCATGTAGTTGTATGGTTCCATGACTCAACATCACCTGTAAATTTCTAGGCCTTCATTTGATATTTATAAGCCTCAAGAAATAATGCTAATTGATAATATGCTTACTGAAAGAGGAGAAACTTAATACATTTGCCGAGAAGGTAAGTTTTCCTCTTTAGGGGTCCTTACGTGAAACTAAAACTATCTTACAGTCACAAATGCTGCTTTCTTGCTACTGTCTATTGTGGTTGCATTTCACTTTGCCCTCCATGACTTCCACCAAGAGAATAGGAAAGGGAGTAGAACATGATGGAGAGGCAAGAGTGTGAAGAAGTACGTTTGGTGAGGTAGAAGGTTTTGCCCCTTAGCAGTGTAGGTGAGTATATTGGAAGGACCTGGGCTTTGGAGTTGCATTCCTGGGTTTAAATTTTTTTTTTTTTTTTGCGGTACGCGGGCCTCTCACCGTTATGGCCTCTCCCGTTGAGGAGCACAGGCTCTGGACACGCAGGCTCAGCAGCCATGGCTCACAGGCCTAGCAGCTCCATGGCATGTGGGATCTTCCCGGACCGGGGCACGAACCTGTGTCCCCTGCATCGGCAGGCGGACTCTCAACCACTGCGCCACCAGGGAAGCCCCCTGGGTTTAAATTTGACCTGACGTCTTATTTCTTGATATTTTCTTAATCTTTTTAGTGCTAGTTTTTTCATCTGTCAGTAGGGATAATACAATTTAGTGAGACTGAATGAGATAACAAGAAAGCATCTGGCACATGGAGGGATGCAGTTGTTTATTACAGTCTCTATAAGGAAGGAGGGGTACAGGAAAGGTACAAAGAGAAGGCCTGACTTTTCAGTTGAAGAAATTTTTCTGTTTTTTACTGCTTGGATCTTCTTTTTCGTAAGATTAAACTAGTTTGGGATTTGAGTTTAAAGTGTTTTTTTGAGACTTTACGTTCAAGATAGCTAATTGAGATCATCTATTAGTATCATCATTTTTCCCAAACCCCTTGTAAATTGAAGAAAAAATAAAATAATAAATCCATGAGATAGGTTCAATATGGTGGACTCATAAGAACACATATTTTCCCATCCTCAGTGACTGAAAAGATACTTAAAAAAATTTTTTTTTTAGCAGTGCTGGGAAAAAAAAAATGCCATCAAAGAACCACTAAATCTTAACCTTTAAAAATTGTGAATCATGGGGCTTCCTGGTGGGGAAGCCCGCAACGGGAGAGGCCCCAACGGGAGAGCTCCACAACGGAAGAGGCCATAACAGTGAGAGGCCCACGTACCGCAAAAAAAAAAAAAAAAAAAAAAATTGTGAATCACTATATTGTACACCTGTAACTTATAAAATTGTACAGCAACTAAACTTCACTAAAAATAATAAATAGGGAATGATTTTTTTTTTTTAAACCCAGTAAATCTGGGGAATTGCTGCAAGAGAGAAAGCAAACAGAATCAGGTGATAGAGGAATTCCTCTAAGAGAGAAACTTTTAGGAAAGGTGGAGCAGTTCTCAGGGTCCCCTAATCCGAGAAGTAAAGAATACAAAGAGTAGAAGGCTCCTCTGGGGACCCATGTGTTGGGAGTTTACCAAGGACTTTAAAACATATACACACTCATGTGTCTGCATATGTAGTAGATACCAGGTATAGGATGAAAGTGGCTCTGCTGATCAGTGAGGAAAGGATGTATTCCATTAGTGCAGTAAGGCAGTCTACTCCTCTTTTGGAAATAGATACCTCTCATAATACAGATAAGGTCCAGATGGGTTAAAGGTCAGATAACAAGAAAACAATGAACTATGAAAAGGCAATATAGAAAATTTTTGTAACTTTACGTTGTGGAAAGCCTTCCTAAGGAAAGAAGTAAACTCTGAGACAGCTTTTCCCAATCTTTTTTTACCCTGAAAGAATCTTTGAACTATTTTCAGGTCTCAGGTGACCCCTGCATAAAAATTACTATATTTACAGCCCATGGAATGTTAGCTTGATCAGCAAGTGATATAATAATTCAATAATAATTATCAGTGCTCTTTTGGTAAGAATCATATTTTTTTTTTATGGGTCTACATTTTAGCCAACCTGTTAGGCTACTTTTTTTGTTGTTTTTTTTTGTTTTTTTGCTTTTGCGGTCATGGGCCTCTCACTGTTGTGGCCTCTCCCATTGCGGAGCACAGGCTCCAGACGCACAGGCTCAGCGGCCATGGCTCATGGGCCCAGCCGCTCCGCGGCACGTGGGATCTTCCCGGACCGGGGCACGAACCCGCATCCCCTGCGTCGGCAGGTGGACTCTCAACCACTGCGCCACCAGGGAATAGGCTACTTTTTATGTGTGGTTCCCTTTCCCACACAGGTTATCAATTTTAATTCAAGTTATTTGTGTAGGTAGAGGAAACCTCATTTTTTTCCTTTAAAAAAAAATTTCCTAGTTGAGGGGTTTTTTTTTGCTTTATTCAAGTAGTTCTAAAAAAATCTTACCACAAATTTCTACCGTACAAGTTGCTGAGATATGGTTTGTGGTATATGATATGTGCAAGAGTAGTTTTTATCCCCTTTATTTAAAATTAAAAATGACCTTTTAGGGAATTCCCTGGCGGTCCAGTGGTTAGGACTCCACACTTTCACTGCCAAGGGCCCAGGTTTGATCCCTAGTCAGGAAACTAAGCTCCCACAAGCCGCGTAGCGTGGCTGGAAAAAAAAAAAGACCTTTTAGCCAAGCATTCTTGGACCAAAGGTTAGTTAAGCCTAGCTTACCTTTCCTGAGACTAATTTTTCTTTCCGTTTCATAAATTAAAAAAAATTTTAAGACAAATATATTTTCATAATAACTGGCTTAAGCCAAATGGAATTTAATTTTTCTAAAAGTTGGCTTTGTAGATTTAATTTAAATAAAGATTTTAAGTTGTTATTAATATTACATGAAAGTTGACAATGTTAATAAATCTAAAGCTATCAAAATCATAAGCCAGGAAATTCCCTGGCAGTCCAGTGATTCGGACTTGGCGCTTCCAGTGCAGGTGACCCAGGTTCAGTCCCTGGTGGGGATCCTGCAAGTTGCACAGCGTGGCCAAAAACAAAAACCTAAGTGTCTTAAATACAATAAAAACTTGTTTTAAAAAAAAATCATAAGCCAGACAATATCAATAAATACATGGCTAAAGATACAACTTTATATAAGACTTCGGAAAACCATTTTCTGAGTGACAGAAAATATGGGCCTAGCAGTTACAATTATTTTATAGACGTTTCTTGATCTGTTTTATAGGTCTGTATATTCTTTATTTAAAGGTATAATTTTTTTTAAAATTTTATTTATTTATTTTTGGCTGCATTGGGTCTTCCTTGCTGTGCGCGGGCTTTCTCTAGTTGCGGTGAGTGAGAGCTACTGTTCATTGCAGTGCGCGGGCTTCTCATTGCGGTGGCTTGTCTTGTGGAGCACGGGCTGTAGGGCATGCAGGCTTCAGTAGTTATGGTGCGCGGGCTCTAGAGCACAGGCTCAATTGTTGTGGCGCATGGGCATGTGGGATCTTCCCGGACCAGGGCTCGAACCCGTGTCCCCTGCATTGGCAGACGGATTCTTAACCACTGTGCCACCAGGGAAGTCCTAAAGGTATAATTTTTGGAACTAAAAATAGTACGTGAGGTATAGAGGTTAACTCATCTTCTGATAGCTAGCGTTTGCACCCAAGCTGTCTTAACTCGAGCCTGTGCTCCTAACTAGTGTTTCTAATACACAAGGAACTTAAAAAATAGGAAAAAAAAATGGTCTAGTGGAAAAATGAACAAAGGATATAAATAGATAGTTCATGGGGGAGGAAATACAGATTGTGCTAGTAAGTATGTCAAAAGATGCCTCATGCTTCTGGTGATTATGGAAGTGTAAGTTTTTAAAATGAAATATGTTTTATTTATTAGGTAGGAAGACAGTTATAAAGATTTCACCCAGGGTAGCAAGCGTATAAGAGGATAAATTAGTGTGATTTTCTTGAGATTGAATTTGGCAATACTTGTCAAATGTTTAAATGTGCGTACCTTTGGCCTTGCATTTGTGTTCACAGATAAATGTGTATATAAGGATATTCACTGCCACGTTGCTTATAGTAGTAACACTGGAAACAAGTCAGTCTTTCAGTAAGGGAAATGGCAAATAATGATACAACTGTAGTATGTTGTCCTGTGCAGCCAGAAGAATGAGGTAGATCTGTGTATATTGACAGAGCAGGATGTTTAACAGATTATAGAGTGTCAAAACCAGTTTAGTATCACTGGCTTTTAACATATGTAGAATGTAGTGGTCCTTAAATAGTAGTAATAAAGCCCAAAACAGTAATTGGGCGGCGTAGTGGGGTACTAAGGAGAAGTGCTTGAATTTTTTTTTTTATTAAACATGAACTACTTTTGTAATAAAAAAAAAAGTGTTGCTTGGGAATATTTTGCTTTGAACTTGTATAGGACAATGATTCTTAACCTTTTTTCCCCTGTCCCAGACATCTCCATATGTTTGTGTTTATGTATGAAGCCCTTTGCTAGATGTTTAGGTACAGCATTGAACAGGAAAGACAGAAAGCTCCCTGACCTTGTGGAACATACATTATAGCTGGGAGGGGTTAGATGATGTATAAGATTTTTTAAAATCTTGTTATATAGTGATAAATGCAAAGGAGAAAAACAAAGCAGATGGGGGTGGCCAGGGTAAGCCTTAATATGCTGGTGACTTTTGAGTTAAGACCAAAGAGAGCTGGTGAATGAGCCATATGGTTATCTGAGGAAAGAGCATTCCAAATCAGAAAGCCCTAAGGTGGGAGCTGCTTATTTGAAAAACGGCAGAATGGCTGTGTAACTAGAGTGCACTGAGTGAAAGGATGAGACTAGAGAGGTGACGTGTACACTGAAATATGGAGCTGAACAGACCTGCCTTCTCAATTCAAATGTTAAAAGGCTCTTTGGCTCATAGTATTGCTTCTCAACCTAACCCTTTTGATAAGAATGTAAAATTATGCCTATATTAATGTTATTTGAAATTTCAAAACAATTTATTACCTTGAAGGCAGAGAGTTTTCTAAG
The DNA here is from genome assembly GCF_005190385.1 of Monodon monoceros. Taxonomy (NCBI): domain Eukaryota; kingdom Metazoa; phylum Chordata; class Mammalia; order Artiodactyla; family Monodontidae; genus Monodon; species Monodon monoceros. The sequence continues at coordinate 63,911,856 of NW_021703780.1, read as the reverse complement.
TTGCTTTTTAAAAAAATTGCGGTAAAATTAGATTGCTTTTTTAAAACCATCTGTCGCCATCCCAGAGAAGTTTGTTCTGTCCCCAAGAATTTCTCATCTTTCCAGCCTAGAAGCAGCCACATAGCTTGTTAGATTTGACAAAGTAATAATATCCTTAGAACAATGTTAGTGAATTGATGGGAGACAAAGGTCTGTGTCAAAAGTTAATTAGAGTAGCTGTCTGAATAAAACTCACTGTGTCCGTTTACTCTCTGCTACTACCACACTCACACTTTTGGCCCCCAAATGTGTGTTTTTTCCCCCACAATGACCAATTCTTCACACCAGCTGGCTGGCCTATAGTTCAATTCAGTTCTAACACTATCTGCTTGGAGTTAGCGTCAGATCCCCGCAAGTTAAGGGATCAGTTTCACAAGACTGCCCCCCACTTCCGACACTAGTTGCAAGTCCCAGGTTATCTCACCTGTACTTCTGACTAACTGGCTATAAATTGTGGTTCTCCCTGCCCCTCCTTGGGTTTGATGATTTGTCAGAAAAGCTCACAGAACTCAGGGAAACACATTTACCAGTTTATTATATAATTAAGGAAATGATAAAGGATACGGTTGAACAACCAAATAAAGAGATACATGGGGCGAGGTTCTGAAGGGTCGTGAACACAGTAGCTTCTGTCCTCATGGAGTTGGGGTGTACCACCCTCCCAGCACGTGAATGTGCTCACCAACCCAGGTACTCCCTAAACCCCAAACTTTCGGGATTTTTATGGAGGCTACATCATATAGGTATGATTGATTAGTAACTCAATTTCTAGCCCTTCTTCCCTCTGCAGAGAATGGAGGGTGGGGCTGAAAGTACCAAGTTTCTTATTATGGCTTCGTCTTTGAGGTGACCAGCCCTCATCCAGGAGCCCACCAAAGTTGCCTCATTAGAAAATAATATGGTCCTAGCATTTATATTAGCACTTAGGAAATTACAAAGGTCTTAAGAGCTCAGATCAAGAATCAGAGAAAAGACCAAAAATTATATTACAGTATCACAGTAGCATATGTTTATTTAAGATAGGGAGGCACTTTCTTAAGGCAAAAGGAAGAGCTGTCATGTAAATACCTTCACAGTTTGTACAATACCAGGAAGGCCTAAGTTTCCTGTTGTTGATAGGTCTGCCTGAGCTAGGTGAAGGTGGTTCATTTGGAACTTCACTTTCAAGAGCCCTCTTGAGTTGGGTACTTCCTAAAGCATCCACATGGAGTTAAATGTGTATGCCAGAGAGAAGACCCTCTGATGGTGAATTCTAGGAGTCCGGTTTCACTTAGCACCCATAGAATTTCTTGTTTCTTCTCTGTACTTCTATAAGGCAGGAACTGAGGCTTCTTACAAGGCTGGTTCGTCAGCCTGGTCCTGCTAAGTGAAGGATGCTTTGGGGAAGGAGATTTCTCAGCACTTGATTCTTTTGTTGCTAGAGGTAAAGGTCTCAAGCCTTCAGTGGATCAAAGTACAATTCTTCCTCATTTGTCATCCCAACTTCTGTCCCTCTTCCTCTTTCTGCTGTTGCACGTTCCCTCTGTGCTGGGGCAGTCAGTCCCTAACCTCTCACCTCAGTGTAGAATTGCTGAGAGTGAGGAAGGAGGTAATCAAGAGCCAGACTGCCCTTAGACAAACATGAGTTTGATCTGCCTCTGATTCTTTAGATGTATCGTTATAGACAAGTGACTTAACCACTTTGAGTCCGTTTCCTTATCTACGTCATGGAAATAAAAGAATTTATGTTGTAGTTACTTTGAGGATTCCATAAAATGCTAAGTCCTAAGTACACAGCCTGGCACGTAGTAAGCCCTCAATAAATAAATAATAGCCACTGTTGTTTTCTTCTTCCTCTCCTTCTCCTCATTAGTGCCATTCATACCTAGGGCCCCATTTGCTTTTCAAACATTTGAAAAGTAAGTATCCAGACAAATATTTAGAACAAGTATTCCTACTGTGTTGGCAGTTTGCCATTTTTGCTTTTTTTTTTTTTTTAAAAACATAATGTTACAGATGCAGTTCAGATCTCTAATACCCCTCTGTATATCTTTCTCTCCCAAGGTAAATACTATTTTAAAGTTTTCAACTTGTTTTGATATCTTTTGTATCCATCTGAGTTTTGGGTTTTAGAGAATGTGTCTTGGAGGCTGCACAGCCAGGAACAGGACTCAGGTCACATTGCTAGCCTGCCTTGGCAAAGACCTTCAGCCACACCCCTGGGCACAGGTCCTTGTCCTACCATAGTCTCTAAATGGGATTTATGCCATCCTGTTCCATTTCTGCCGCAATCTTCCACTCTCACCAGAAAATGGAGGTTGTGGTTCCTGCTGCCTCATGTTGCTCCATTTTGAGTCCAGATTTCATGCAGTGTGTCTAATTTGGGAAGCCTTGGTCACATGCCTGCACTCTAGCTGCAGGAGAGGTTGGGACAGCGATTCCAGCTTCTGCCTTGGGGAGGCAGAAGTCATAATGTGGTGTATTCTGCAAACAAGGGTTTGCAGCCAAAAACAGGACTGAAATCAGCTGTTCTCTCACTGGCACTTTGTGGGCTGATTGGGGTCCTGATCATCACTTCAGATTGCTAGACTGTTTATTGCCGCCTTTTCTGGCCCTTCATGTACAGTCTTTTTTTTTTTCTTTTTATAATTTTATTGAAGTATAGTTAATTTACAGTGTGTTAATTTCTGCTATACAGCAGAGTGACTCAGTTATACATATATATATTCTTTTTCATATTCTTTTTCCTTTGGCTGCGTTGGGTCTTCGTTGCCCTGTGCTGGCTTTCTCTAGTTACGGTGAGCAGGGGCTACTCTTCGTTGCACAGGTTTCTCATTCTGGTGGCTTCTCTTGTTGCAGAGCATGGGCTCTAGTCGCGTGGGCTCAGTAGTTGTGGCTTGTGGGCTCTAGAACGCAGGCTCAGTAGTTGTGGCACATAGGCTTAGTTGCCCTGTGGCATGTGGGATCTTCCCGGACCAGGGATCGAACCCGTGTCCTCTGCATTGGCAGGCAGATTCTTTTTTTTTTTTTTTTTTTTTTTTGTGGTACACGGGCCTCTCACTGTTGTGGCCTCTCCCATCGCGGAGCACAGGCTCCAGACGCACAGGCTCTGGACGCCATGGCTCACGGGCCCAGCCGCTCTGCGGCATGTGGGATCTTCCCAGACCGGGGCACGAACCCGTGTTCCCTGCATCGGCAGGCGGACTCTCAACCACTGCGCCACCAGGGAAGCCCGGCAGGCGGATTCTTAACCACTGCACCACCAGGGAAGTTCCCGTATTTTTTTCCATTATGGTTTGTCACAGAATATTGAATATAGTTCCCTGTGCTGTACAGTAGGACCTTGTTGTTTACCGGTCCTATATATAATAGTTTATATCTGCTAATCCCAAACTCCCAATACTTCCCTCTCCCACCCCCTCCTCTCCCTTGGCAGCCACAGTCTGTTCTCTATGTCTGTGAGTCTGTTTCTGTTTTGTAGATAAGTTCATTTGTGTCATACTTTAGATTCCACATATAAGTGCTATATATTGTATTTGTCTTCCTCTTTCTTGATTTACTTCCCTTAGTATGATAATCTCTAGGTCCATCCATGTTGCTGCAAATGGTATTATTTCATTCTTTTTAATGGCTGAGTAGTATTCCATTGTGTGTGTGTGTGTGTGTGTGTGTGTGTGTGTACACCACATCTTTTTTATCCATTTATCTGTCAGTGGACACGTCCAGTCTTCTACCCACATTTAAATCTCTTCCCTCACCATATCTACATTCATTTGTATAATAAGAATTTGGTAAATGTTTGATAGTTGGATAAAGATTTTACCACTTTCGGAAGAGCATTTTTTTTTTTTTTTTTGCGGTACACGGGCCTCTCACTGCTGTGGCCCCTCCCGCTGCAGAGCACAGGCTCCGGACGCGCAGGCCCAGCGGCCATGGCTCACGGTCGCAGCCGCTCTGCGGCATGTGGGATCCTCCTGGACCGGGGCACGAACCCGTGTCCCCTGCATCGGCAGGCGGACTCTCAACCACTGTGCCACCAGGGAAGTCCCAGAAGAGCATTTTTTGAACAGTGAAATTGTACCAAGGTTTTGCTGACTAGTTGTTAAAAGGCACAGATATGTTGGGATCCCAAGTGCTGTGATTCCTTACTTAGTGGGGTCTTCTGGCACATTGAGCACTGTTCTCAGTAGTTCCTTCTCAGTGAGACTCAGAATATGAAATAGAATGTAAGCTACATATGTTATTCTAAATTTTCTAGTAGCCTCTTTTATAAAAGGGGGAAAAATGAGGTGAAATTGCCTTGTTAAAATCACATTTTATTTAAACTAACATTATTTCAACATGTACTCAGTCTTATATTATTGATGAACGATTTTACCATTTTTTTTGGCACAAATCTTTGAAATCTGATTGTGCTTTGAACTTGTAAGCACATTGTAATTTGGACTAACCACATTTTAAGTGATTGCTAAGTACATGTAACTAATGGATATTGGACCAAAATTGTTTATGAAGTGGAATTCAGAAATTGACCCATCACACTCATCCAGTTTATTCTTGTTTAAATAAAATACTGGTTTTATACTCAAAGTAGCCAAAAACAAAATAAAACAAAAAAAAATCCAAAAATGGTATTAGATATGTATTTTTTTTAGTGTCAGTGATTGTTTGGAAGAAAAGATTCCTAAGAGGGGTAATATATATATTACTTCATGGTTTCTCATTGTTCCTTAGTTGGAGTACTTAGTCCTTCTGTTGTGTTGAGCTCTGTATTGCTTAGGTTCTGAATGACAGAGGAAAAGGAAATAGATTATTCATCTGCAAACAGGTTAGGAACCTAGACAAGTGAGGTCCAATAAAACTTATACACTAATGGTTATCAGACTATAGGGTACATTAGAATCACCTTGAAGGTTTCTTAAAACAAAAATGGCTCCCCCCTCCCAATTCTAATTCAGTTGGTCTGGGGTCACTTCTGAGAATTTGCATGCCCCCTGCCCCCCAGTTTTATTGAGATATAATTGACATGCAGCACTGTGTAAGTTTAAGATGTAGAGCTCAATGATTTGATTTACATAGATTGTGAAATGGTAACCATAGCAAGTTTAGTTAATATCTGTCATCTCATATACAGAAAAAGGAAAGAATATTTTTTCCTTTGTGATGAGAACTCAAGGATTTGCTCTCTCTCTTTTTTTTTTTTAAAATTTCATTTATTTATTTATTTATTTTTGACTGTGTTGGGTCTTCGTTTCTGTGCGAGGGCTTTCTCTAGTTGCAGCAAGCGGGGGCCACTCTTCATTGCGGTGCGCGGGCCTCTCACTGTTGCGGCCTCTCTTGTTGCAGAGCACAGGCTCCAGACGTGCAGGCTCAGTAGTTGTGGCTCACGGGCCCAGTTGCTCCGCAGCATGTGGGATCTTCCCAGACCAGGGCTCGAACCCGTGTCCCCTGCATTGGCAGGCAGACTCTCAACCACTGCGCCACCAAGGAAGCCCAAGGATTTACTCTCTTAACTTTCATGTTCACCATATAGCAATCTTAACTATAGTTATCATGTTGTGCTTTATATCCCTAGTACTTAGTTATCTTATGACTGGAAATGTGTACCTTTTGACCACCTTCATCCAATTCCTCCTCCCTCTGCCCCCTGCCTCTTGTAGCCACAAATCTGATCTCTTTTTCTGAGTTTGGTTGGGGTTTTGTTTGTTTTTTACATTTTACATATATTGTAAACGAGATCATGTGGTACTTGTCTTTCTCTGTCTGATTTATTTCACTTAGCATAATGCCCTCAGCATCCATCCACGTTGTCACAAAGGGCAGAATTTCCTCCCTTTTTATGGCTGAATAATATCCATGGTATATATATATTCCAGAACTTCTTTATCCATTCATCCATTGATGGACGCTTAGATTGTTCCCATGTCTTGGCCATTGTAAATAATGCTGCTTTGAATATGGGGATGCAGATATCTCTTCAACAGTCTTTTCGTTTCCAGAGAATACGCATTTTTAACAAATTCCAGGTTGATGCTGATGCTACTGAGCTGTGGACCACATTCAGACATACTTTCTGAAAAACTTATGTACTCAGTCAAATAAAGAATCTAGGAAAGAAGTCATGAGAACAAAAGAAACAGAACCAGCTCAGAGTTGAGATCGAAATCCCAGTCTGTACAGAAGACCCAGAATGCAGTCTGTCCAGGTTGAAATAGGAAGTCAGAATGCTCAAGAAGAAAGTAATTAGCACTGTACATACTATGTGATTAAGAACGCAGAAGTATAGTTATTTAAAGTATATCTCTTCTGATCAACAGGGGGAAAAAAAAGCAATTAAAAACTCTGGAAAAGGTGGTGGGGAGAGCTGAATGAGAAGTAACGATTCAAATGTGAAAGGAACTTGAAATATAATGTGATTTATGAGGGATTGATAGAAGGTAAGAAACAGTGCTTTTGGAAACAGTGAAACCAAATTCATTCCCCTAGAAATGTCCCCCTCCTCCATTGATGTATCACTTTTCTAGCATATACATGTCTTTGGGATGCTCTTTTTCCTTTTCGTATTTCTTTAGAATCCTTTTAGATCTAGGCTTAAGTTTCAAACTGCCTTTTTTTCTTTAATTTTTTGTTTAGTTATCAGTTTGTTTTCTGTGACAATTTACCTAGGTATTTTAACCTTGAAAATTAAACAGTTAATAAAGCACAATACCAACCTCTGAATGCCTTTCTTAGATTTTTGTCTTTTCTTTCTTTTTTTTAAAAGAGGAATCTTGTAGGAGCTTTTTTTTTTTTAAATAAATTTATTTATTTATTTATGGCCGCATTGGGTTTTCATTGCTGTGCACAGGCTTTCTCTAGTTGTGGCGAGCAGGGGGCTGCTCTTTGTTGCAGTGTGCAGGCTTCTCTTGTTGTGGAGCACGGGCTGTAGGCGCGTGAGCTTCTGTAGTTTTGGCACACAGTCTTCAGTAGTTGTGGCTTGCGGGCTCTACAGCACAGGCTCAGCAGTTGTGGTGCACGGGCTTAGTTGCTCTGTAGCACATGGGATCTTCCCAGACCAGGGCTCGAACCCGTGTCCCCTGCATTGGCAGGTGGATTATTAACCACTGCACCACCAGGGAAGTCCCTAGGAGCTTTCTTAGTGTGAAGAAATACTCAACGTTCAGCTATTCCTTCAATTCACTTTTTTAAAAAAATTAATTTATTTTTGTCTGTGTTGGGTCTTCGTTGCTGCATGCGGGCTTTCTGTAGGTGCGGTGAGCGGGGGCAGCTCTTCGTTGCGGTGTGTGGGCTTCTCATTGCGGTGGCTTCTCTTGTTGCCGAGCACGGGCTCTTGGCACGTGGGCTCTAGAGCACAGGCTTGGTAGTTGTGGCACACGGGCTTAGTTGCTCTGTGGCACATGGGATCTTCCTGGACCAGGGCTGAAACCCGTGTCCCCTGCATTGTCAGGCGGATTTGTAATCACTGCGCCACCAGGGAAGCCCCCTTCAATTCACTTTTAATTTTCTTTCCTCCTAAGTTCAAGTAAAATTTAAAAAAAAAAAAGAATTTTTTTTTTTACTCCACTAAGGTTACAGACTTTCACTATGACTATGCAGTAATTATCTAACCGGATAAAGTTATGTTTTTATATAACTAAAAAATATGAAGGAGGTTAATACAAATAACGTTTAATTTCTTATTGACTTATCCTTATGGGTAAAGGTTATAAACACATAATTGATACCTTATCCAATATCTTGACATTGGTAAGGAAATGTCAGAAAGTGCTTTAACTTTTACTCCCCTAATTTTAACTTCTAACTACTTTGGATATAAAGTGGCATCAGATTATTTGTACCTGTTTGTTCTGTAGTGAGGGGTAAATGCCTTCAGTTCTGATTCCTTAGTATTTTTGCTAACTTATTTCTTTTGGAAGATTGAATATTGATAAATTGTTTCTAAGAAAAGTCAATTTAAAGAGATACAGTAAATGAATGAACTACAATAACCAGATTTTTGACATCTTGTTTTTAAGCAAGTAATAATATAGTTTAAAAACATACTCTGTTGGGACTTCCCTGGTGGCGCAGTGGTTAAGAATCTGCCTGCCAATGCAGGGGACACGGGTTCGAGCCCTGGTCTGGGAAGATCCCACATGCCTTAGAGCAACTAAGCCCGTGCACCACAACTGCTGAGCCTGTGCTCTAGAGTCCACAAGCCACAACTGCTGACCCCATGTGCCACAATGAATGAAGCCCGTGCGCCTAGAGCCTGTGCTCTGCAACAAGAGAAGCCACCTCAATGAGAAGCCCGCACACCTCAACGAAGAGTAGCCCCCACTCTCTGCAACTAGAGAAAAGCCCGCGCACAACGATGAAGACCCCACTCAGTCCAAACAAACAAACAAAAAAACCCCATACTATGTGTTTAACTCTACAACAGTGGTTCTTAAAGCGTAGTTCAGGGACTGGTAGTCCCCAACTCCCTTTCAGGGTTCCTCAGAGTTAAGGCTGTTTTTTTAAAATAATTAATTAATGGATTGATTGATTGACTGCGTTGGGTCTTTGTTGCTGTGCGGGCTTTCTCTAGTTGCGGCGAGCAGGGGCTACTCTTTGTTGCAGTGCGTGGGCTTCTCATTGCAGTGGCTTCTCTTTGTTGTGGACCACAGGCTCTAAGGCACTTGGGCTCAGTAGTTGTGGCTTGTGGGCTCTAGAGTGCAGGCTCAGTAGTTGTGGCGCATGGGCTTAGTTGCTCCACAGCATGTGGGATCTTCCCGGACTAAGGCTCAAACCCGTGTCCCTTCCGTTGGCAGGCAGATTCTTAACCACTGTGCCACCAGGGAAGTCCATGGCTGTTTTTATTATAATATGAAGATGTTTTTTTGCCTTTTTCACTCTCGTTCTCTCATGAGTGTACAGTGGAGTTTTGCAGGGGCCATGTATGATGTGTCACAATAGATTGAATGCAGAAGCAAGTATGAGAATGCAGTTGTCTTCAGTTAAGTCAGCCATTAAAGAGATTTGCAGAGATGTAAAATAATGCAGTGATTATTATAAATTTTTTGTTTTGGCAAATAATTTTTCATAAGAATATGTTATTTATGTTGACATTTATATTGGTTTATGCAGTGATTTTTTTTGGAATTTTTGAATTTTATTTTTTTATACAGCAGGTTCTTATCAGTTATCCATTTTATACATATTACTGTATATATGTCAATCCCAATCTCCCAGTTCATCACACCACCACCACCCCCCCACCCCCCACCCCCCGCACCACTTTCCCCCCTTGGTGTCTATACGTTTCTTCTCTACATCTGTGTCTCTATTTCTGCCCTGCAAACCGGTTCATCTGTACCATTTTTCTAGGTTCCATATATATGCGTTAACATACTATATTTGTTTTTCTCTTTCTGACTTACTTCACTCTGTATGACAGTCTCTAGATCCATCCACGTCTCTACAAATGACCCAATTTCGTTCCATTTTATGGCTGAGTAATAGTCCATTGTATATATATACCACATCTTCTAATTCTTCTTTATCCATTAGTCTGTCGATGGGCATTTAGGTTGCTTCCATGTCCTGGCTATTGTAAATAGTGCTGCAATGAACATTGGGTGCATGTGTCTTTTTGAATTATGTTTTTCTCTGGGTAGATGCCCAGTGGTGAGATTGCTAGTTCATACAGTAATTCTATTTTTAGCTTTTTAAGGAACCTCCATACTGTTCTCCATGGTGGCTGTATCAATTTACATTCCCACCAACAGTGCAAGAGGGTTCCCTTTTCTCCACACCCTCTCCAGCATGTTGTTTGTAGATTTTCTGATGATGCCCATTCTAACTGGTGTGAGATGATACCTCATTGTAGTTTTGATTTGCATTTCTCTAATAATTAGTGATGTTGAGCAGCTTTTTTTTTTGTTTGCTGTACGCGGGCCTCTCACCGCTGTGGCCTCTCCCGTTGCGGAGCACAGGCTCCAGACGCGCAGGCTCAGCGACCATGGCTCACGGGCCCAGCCGCTCTGTGGCATGTGGGATCCTCCTGGACCAGGGCACGAACCCACGTCCCCTGCATTGGCAGGCGGACCCTCAACCACTGCGCCACCAGGGAAGCCCTGTTGAGCAGCTTTTCATGTGCTTCTTGGCCATCTTTATGTCTTCTTTGGAGAAATGTCTATTTAGGTCTTCTGCCCATTTTTGGATTGGGTTTTTTTTTTTTAAATGTTGAGCTGCATGAGCAGTTTTTGGAGATTAATCCTTTGTTGATTCATTTGCAAATATTTTCTCCCATTTCGTCTTGTTTGTAGTTTCCTTTGCTGTGCAAAAGCTTTTAAGTTTCATTAGGTCCCATTTGTTTATTTTTGTTTTTATTTTCATTACTCTAGGAGGTGGATCGAAAAAGATCTTGCTGTGATTTATGTCAAAGAGTTCTTCCTATGTTTTCCTCTAAGAGTTTTATAGTGTCCGGTCTTACATTTAGGTCTCTAATCCATTTTGAGTTTATTTTTGTGTATGGTGTTAGGGAGTGTTCTAATTTCATTCTTTTACATGTAGCTGTCCAGTTTTCCCAGCACCACTTATTGAAGAGACTGTCTTTTCTCCATTGTATATTCTTGCCTCCTTTGTCATAGATTAGTTGACCATAGGTGTGTGGGTTTATCTCTGGGCTTTCTATGCTGTTCCATTGATCTATATTTCTGTTTTTGTGCCAGTACCATATTGTCTTGATTACTGTAGCCTTGCAGTATAGTCTGAAGTCAGAGAGTCTGATTCCTCCAGCACTGTTTTTTTCCCCTCAAGACTGCTTTGGCTATTTGGGGCCTTTTGTGTCTCCATACAAATTTTAAGATTTTTTGTTCTAGTTTTGTAAAAAATGCCACTGGTTAATTTGATAGGGATTGCATTGAATCTGCAGATTGCTTTGGATAGTATAGTCATTTTCACAATATTGATTCTTCCAATCAAAGAACACGGTATATCTCTCCATCTGTTTGTGTCATCTTTGATTTCTTTTTATTTTTAATTAATTAATTAATTAATTTTTGGTTGCATTGGGTCTTCGTTGCTGAGTGCAGGCTTTCTCTCTAGTTGCAGCAAGTGGGGGCTACTCTTTGTTGTGGTGCGCTAGCTTCTTATTGCGGTGGCTCTTCTTTGTTGCAGAGCATGGGCTCTAGGCGCACGGGCTTCGGTAGTTGTGGCTCGCAGGCTCTAGAGCGCTGGCTCAGTAGTTGTAGTGCATGGGCTTAGTTGCTCTGTGGCATGTGGTATCTTCCTGGACCAGGGCTCGAGCCCACATCCCCTGCATTGGCAGGCAGATTCTTAACCACTGCACCACCAGGGAAGCCTCATCTTTGATTTCTTTCATCAGTGTCTTATAGTTTTCTGAGTACAGGTCTTTTACCTCCTTAGGTGGTTTTTTCCCTAGATATTTTATTCTTTTTGTTGCAGTGGTGAATGGGATTGTTTCCTTAATTTCTCTTTCTGATCTTTCATTGTTAGTGTATCGGAATGCAAGAGATTTTTGTGTATTAATTTTGTATCCTGCAGCTTTACCAAATTCATTGATTAGCTCTAGTAGCTTTCTGGTGGCATCTTTAGGATTCTCTATGTATAGTATCATGTCATCTGCAAACAGTGACAGTTTTACTTCTTTTCCAATTTGTATTCCTTTTATTTCTTTTTCTTCTCTGAGTGCCGTGGCTAGGACTTGCAAAACTGTGTTGAATAATAGTGGTGAGAGTGGACATCCTTGTCTTGTTCCTGATCTTAGAGGAAATGCTTTCAGTTTTTCACCATTGAGAATGATGTTTGCTGTGGGTTTGTCATATATGGCCTTTATTATGTTGAGGTAGGTTCCCTCTGTGCCCACTTTCTGGAGAGTTTTTGTCATAAATGGCTGTTGAATTTTGTCAAAAGCTTTTTCTGCATCTCTTGACATGATCTTATGGTTTTTATTCTTTACTTTGTTAATATGGTATATTACATTGATTGATCTGCATATATTGAAGAATCCTTGCATCCCTGGCATAAATCTCACTTGATCATGATGTATGATCCTTTTAATGTGTTGTTGGATTCTGTTTGCTAGTATTTTGTTGAGGATTTTTGCATCTATATTCATCAGTGATACTGTTCTCTAATTTTCTTTTTATGTAGTATCTTTGTCTGGTTTTTGTATCAGGGATGGTGGTGGCCTCATAGAATGAGTTTGGGAGTGTTCCTTCCTCTGCAATTTTTTGGAAGAGTTTGAGAAAGATGAGTGTTAGCTCTTCTTTAAATGTTTGACAGAATTCACTGGTGAAGCCATCTGGTCCTGGACTTTTGTTTGTTGGAAGATTTTTAATCACAGTTTCAATTTCATTACTTGTGACTGGTCATATTTTCTATTTCTTCCTGATTCATTCTTGGAAGATTATACCTTTCTAAGGATTTGTCAGTTTCTTCCAGGTTGTCCATTTTATTGACATAGAGTTGCTTATAGTAGTCTCTTATGATGCTTTGTATTTCTGCCGTGTCCGTTGTAGCTTCTTTTTCATTTCTAATTTTCTTGATTTGAGTCCTCTCCCTCTTTTGCTTGATGAGTCTGGCTAAAGGTTTATCAATTTTCTTTATCTTCTCAAAGAACCAGCTTTTGGTTTTATTGATCTTTGCTATTGTTTTCTTTGTTTCTATTTCATTTATTTCTGCTCTGATCTTTATGATTTCTTTCCTTCAACTAACTTTGGGTTTTGTTTGTTCTTTCTCTAGTTCCTTTAGGTGAAAGGTTAGATTGTTTATTTGAGATTTTTCTTGTTTGTTGAGGCAGGCTTGTATTGCTATAAACTTCCCTCTTAGAACTGCTTTTGCTGCATCCCATAGGTTTTGGATCGTCATGTTTTCATTGTCATTTGTCTCTAGGTATTTTTTGATTCCTCTTTGATTTCTTCAGTAATCTCTTGGTTATTTAGTAATGTATTCTTTAGCCTCCATGTGTTTGTGTTTTTTACATTTTTTCCCCTGTAATGAATTTCTAATCTCATAGCATTGTGGTCAGAAAAGATGCTTGATATGATTTCAGTTTTCTTAAATTTACCAAGGCTTGATTTTTGATGCAAGATGTGATCTATCGTGGAGAATGTTCCATGTGCCCTTGAGAAGGAAAGTGTAATCTGCGGTTTTTGGATGGAATGTCCTGTAAATATCAATTAAATCTATCTGGTCTATTGTGTTATTTAAACCTTATGTTTCCTTATTAATTTTCTGTCTGGATGATCTGTCCATTGGTGTAAGTGAGGTGTTAAAGTCCCCCACTGTTATTGTGTTACTGTCGATTTCCTCTTTTATAGCTGTTAGCAGTTGTTTTATGTATTGCAGTGCTACTGTGTTGGGTGCATATATATTTATAATTGTTATGTCTTCTTCTTGGAATGATCCCTTGATCATTATGTAGTGTCCTTCCTTGTCTCTTGTAACATTCTTTATTTTAAAGTCTATTTCATCTGATATGAGTATGCTACTCCAGCTTTCTTTTGATTTCCATTTGCATGGAATATCTTTTTCCATCCCCTCACTTTCAGTCTGTATGTGTCCCTAGGTCTGAAGTGGGTCTTTTGTAGACAGCATATATATGGGTCTTGTTTTTGCATCCATTCAGCGACCCTGTGTCTTTTGGTTGGAGCATTTAATCCATTCACATTTAAGGTAATTATCAATATGTATGTTCCTATTACCATTTTCGTAATTGTTTTGGGTTTGTTTTTGTAGGTGCTTTTAATTTTCTTGTGTTTCCCGCTTAGAGAAGTTCCTTTAGCATTTGCTGTAGAGCTGGTTTGATGGTGCTGAATTCTCTTAGCTTTTGCTTGTCTGTAAAGCTTTTGATTTCTCCATCAAATCTGAATGAGATCCTTGCCGGGTCGAGTTATCTTGGTTGTAGGTTCTTCTCTTTCATCCCTTTAAATATGTCATGCCACTCCCTTCTGGCTTGTAGAGTTTCTGCTGAGAAATCAGCTGTTAACCTTATGGAAGTTCCCTTGTATGTTATTTGTCGTTTTTGCCTTGTTGCTTTCAATAATTTTTCTTTGTCTTTAATTTTTACCAATTTGATGGTAAAAATCTTGGCGTGTTTCTCTTTGGGTTTATCCTACCTGAGACTCTCTGCACTTCCTAGACTTGGGTGGATATCTCCTTTCCTGTGTTAGGGAAGTTTTTGACTATAATCTCTTCAAATATTTTCTCAGCTCCTTTCTCTCTCTTCTCCTTCTGGGACCCCTATAATGTGAATGTTATTGTGTTTAATGTTGTCCCAAAGGTCTCTTAGGTTGTCTTCATTTCTTTTCATTCTTTTTTCTTTATTCTGTTCTGTCGCAGTGAATTCCACCATTCTGTCTTCCAGGTCACTTATCTGTTGTTCTGCCTCAGTTATTTTGCTATTGATTCCTTTTAGTGTATTTTTCATTTCAGTTATTGTATTGTTCATCTCTGTTTGTTCTTAATTCTTCTAGGTCTTTGTTGAACATTTCTTGCATCTTCTTGATCTTTGCCTCCATTCTTTTTCCAAGGTCCTGGATCATGTTCACTATCATTATTCTGAATTCTTTCTCTGGAAGGTTTCCTATCTCCACTTCATTTAGTTGTTTTTCTGGGGTTTTATCTTGTTCCTTCGCCTGGTACAAAGTCCTCTGCCTTTTCATTTTGTCTATCTTTCTGTGAATGTGGTTTTCTTTCCACAGGCTGCAGAATTGTAGTTCTTCTTACTTCTGCTCTATGTGGTGATTTTTAATGAATTAATATTTTTCTAAGTTTCCTAGTTTAATTTTGTTATACAGTAAGAATTGTTATCTATGCTCGTGTAAACAAAAGCTCTTTGGGGTTGGTCCTCAATCATTTTTTGAAAGGGTGCTGAGACCAAAGAGCTTGAAAACTGCTTTTTTGTAATAATTGGCTTCACCATTTCCTCTAGTCCTTGGTATAAAGCACTGATTCTCCAACTTGAGCATGCATCAGTCACCTGGAAGACTTGTTAAGATACAGATTGCTGGGCCCATTCCTAGAGTTTCTGGTTTAATAGTTCTGAGCTGTGACCTGAAAGTTTGTATTTCTGATAATTGCCAGTGTGATGATGATGTTGGCCTGGAAACTACATTTTGAGACTCACTGGTGTAAAGAAATATTGCTTATGAGGAAGAAAACCTACTTTTTGAACATCTACTATGTGTCAGTAAACATTATTTTATGCTCATGACAACTCTGTAAGGAGGTAGGCATTCTCCCCCTTTTTATTGTACCTCAGGAAACTGAAACTTAGAGGACTCACAGCCAGGAAAGTACATCAGCACTTCAAGTCTGTTCACTTCAAGTCTGTTCTTAAGGCCTATGCTCTTTTTTTTTTTTTTTTTTTTTAATATTTATTTATTTGTTTATTTGGCTGCGCCAGGTCTTAGTTGTGGCACGCGGGATCTTCATTGCACCATGTGGGATCTTCATTGCAGCACACGAATCTTTTAGTTGTGAGATGCGGGCTCTTTAGTTGTGGCATGCTAAGTCTTTGTTGTGGCATGTGGTATCTAGTTCCCTGACCAGGGAATGAGCCCAGACCCCCTGCATTGGGAGCGTGGAGTCTTAGCCACTGGACCACCAGGGAAGTCCCAAGGCCTATGCTCTTTACACAGCCTCTTCCTTGCTTTTTTTTTTTTTTTTAAATCAGTAGTGGCTTTAATGAGATGTAATTCTCATATCAAATAATTCAGTCATTTCCATGTAAAGCATGCAACTTAGTAGTTTTTAGTCTATTCACAGAGTTGTGCAGCCATTACCACATCAATTTTAGAACATTCTCATCACCTCCAGAAAGAAACCCTGTAGCCATTAGCAGTTACTTCTTATTTTCCCCAGTCCCTGTGTCCTGGACAACCACTAATCTACTTTCTATTTCTATAGATTTGCCTGTTTTGGACATTCATATTAATGGAATCATACAATATGTAGTCTTTTGTGACTGACTTCATTTAGCATAATGTTTTCAGGGTTCATCTGTGTTGTAGCATTTTATCAAAATTTTATGTTTTTCTTACTAAACAACATGCTGTTGTATGGAAGTACTACATTTTATTTATCCATCAGTTGATAGATATTTGGGTTGTTTCCACTTTTTGGTTATTTTAAATAATGCTGTTATTAACATTCATGTCCACGTTCTTTTTTAAAATATTTATCAATTTCTTTATTTGGCCACGTTGGGTCTTAGTTGTGCATATGGTATCTTTCGTTGTGGCGTGCAGGCTATTCATTGTGGCACCTGGGCTCAGTAGTTGCGGCACGTGGGATCTTGAGCTCATGGGCTCGGTTGCCTCGCCACATGTGGGGTCTTAGTTCCCTGACCAGGGATCAAACCCATGTCCCCTGCATTGGAAGGCAGATTCTTAACCACTGGACTATCAGGGAAGTCCCTCATGTCCAAGTTTTTACATGAGTATAGTTTCTGTTTCTCTTGAGTATATAACTAGGAGTGAAACTGCTAGGTCATATGGTGTGGTTTTCATATCTTTGTCATATGCTATGTTTAACCTTTTGATGATCTGCCAGGCTTTTGTTTGTTTGTTTTTTAAAGTATGTTATAAATTTATTTATTTTTATTTTTGGCTGAATTGGGTCTTTGTTGCTGCGTGTGGGCGTTCTCTAGTTGTGGCTTGCGGGCTCAGTAGTTGTGGCACATGGGCTTAGTTGCTCCACGGCATGTGGGATCTTCCTGGACCAGGGCTCAAACTTGTGTCCCCTGCATTGGCAGGCAGATTCTTAACCACTGCGCCACCAGGGTAGTCCCTGCCAGACTTTTTTCCAAAGCAGCTACACCATTTTACATTCCCACCAGCAGTGTATGAGAATTCCAATTTTTTCACATCCTTGCCAACATTTGTTATCTTATTTATTTATTTATTTATTTATTTATTTTATTTTATTTATTTATTTATTTATTTATTTATGGTTGTGTTGGGTCTTCCTTGCTGTGCGTGGGCTTTCTCTAGTTGCAGCGAGTGCGGGCTAACTCTGTTGCAGTGCGCAGGTTTCTCATTGGGGTGGCTTCTCTTGTTGCAGAGCATAGCTCAGGCTGTAGTTGTGTGGGCTTCTGTCATTATGGCTCACCCGCTGTAGAGCGCAGGCTCAGCAGTTATGGCACATGGCTGAGTTGCTCCGTGGCATGTGGGATGTTCCCGGAACAGGGCTTGAATCCACGTCCTCTGCATTGGCAGGCGGATTGTTAACCACTGTGCCACCAGGGAAGTCCCTGTTATCTTTTATTATTTAAAAAAAAATTTTTTTTGTAATTGTATTTTTTGGCCGTGCCACACGGCATGTGGGGTCTTGGTTCTCTGACCAGGGATGGAACCCATGCCCCTGCATTGGAAGCGTGGAGTCTTAACCAGTGGACTTCCAGGGAAGTCCCTATTATGTTTTTTTTTTTTATTATAGTCAACCTCCTGGGTTTAAATGGTATCTCATTTTGCTTTTGATTTGCATTTCCCTGACGGCTAACGATGTTGAGCAACTTTTCATGTGCTTACCGGCCATTTGCTTATCTTCTTGGGAGAAGTGTCTGTTCAGATCCTCTCCCATTTTTTGTGTATGTTGTGAGGATGAGGTCCAACTTCATTCTTTTTACATAGATAGCCAGTTGTCCCAGCACCATCTTTGGTTATCTTTTGTGATGTATATAATCACTGATCTACCTTCTTATTTTATACCTTCTCCTTCCTACATGAGCTCAGAGTAATTTTTTTTTTAAATTTATTTATGTAGGCCACACTGGGTCTTAGTTGCTGCACATGGCATCTTCGTTGTGGCATGTTTTTAGTTGTGGCGTGTGGACTTTTAGTTGCGATATGTGGGCTTCTTAGTTGCGGCATGCAAACTCAGTTGCGACATGCATATGAGATCTAGTTCCCCAACCAGGGATTGAACCCAGGCCTCCTGTATTGGAAGCGTGGATTCTTACCCACTGGACCACCAGGGAAGTCCGAGTTCAGAGTAATTTAGGTATCTGTGTCTGATGGAAAAATCTTTTCTTTTTTAAAATTACATACTATACGTAGCATCTTTTCATGCTGTTTTGTATGCTGAAGTAACAGCAATAAGACATGAGCTGCATTATTATCAGAAATGCATGGGTCAGGATATAATAACCTTAGATTAAATTATCAGGAATCTGTGGCTTCTCTATTAAAACAATGCTGTCTTAAATAAGCACTCTAAAGAATCATTCAACAGTGCCCATATTTTAGCAGCAAAGTTGGAGATATCTGCAAAAGAGATTTCAAACATTTTTTCTCTACTGTGTTTTTTTACTATTTGTCTGTGGTGGGGGTAGTTTTGATCCTGAGTTGGGAATTGAATGCCTTCTGACCTTTTAGAACAAGATTCCCACACTTTTTATTACTAACCACATGGATAAACTATTTTTTGATCATACGCCTAAGTATATATTTATAAATTGTACACTTGTACTACTATGTCAGTATGCAGAAACAAAAGGGGTTACTTTTAAAAAGGAAGTCAAGAAATGAGCAAAAGTTTTGGTATTTCCCACTTGATAGTCTTGCTTGCTGTCAAGTGGATATGTGTTGCTCTGAATGCAACACATTCAGAGTGTGATGCTGGAGAATTTTGCCTATGGTTTTGGAGATTATGGCCTCCTCAGAAGCCTTGGGTATGGCGGCCCCTCCTCTTCACATTACCCAGGGTTCCCGTCTGAGATCTCTTCTTCCCTTCGGGGCTGGATTCTCGATGTTGCCCTATTCACTCACTGGTGAATCTTGTCGCTGCAGGTACAGGTGCAGGTACAGCAGTCTCCGCAGCAGGTCTCGGCTCAGCAGCTCTCCCCGCAGCTCACCGTTCACCAGCCTGCTGAGCAGCCCATCCATGTCCAGGTGCAGATCCAAGGCCAAGCAGCACAGCCGACAGCCCCCTCCATCCAGACCCCATCTCTGCAGAGCCCCAGCCCTTCGCAGCTGCAGGCGGCCCAGATCCAGGTGCAGCACATGCAGGCGGCCCAGCAGATCCAGGCTCCAGAGATCCCAGAGGAGCACATCCCACATCAACAGATCCAGGCTCAGCTGGTGGCTGGCCAGTCTCTTGCTGGGGGTCAGCAGATCCAAATCCAGACTGTGGGTGCCCTTTCCCCACCACCGTCCCAGCAGGGCTCACCTCGGGAAGGGGAGCGGCGGGTTGGCACGGCCAGTGTCCTCCAGCCAGTGAAGAAGCGCAAAGTGGACATGCCCATCACTGTGTCCTACGCCATCTCAGGGCAGCCGGTGGCCACCGTGCTGGCCATTCCACAGGGCCAGCAGCAGAGTTATGTGTCTTTGAGGCCCGACTTACTAACAGTAGACAGTGCCCACCTGTACAGTGCCACTGGGACCATTACTAGCCCTACAGGAGAAACTTGGACCATACCTGTTTACTCTGCCCAGCCCCGGGGGGACCCTCAGCAGCAGAGCATTACTCACATTGCCATTCCCCAGGAAGCCTACAACGCAGTTCACGTCAGTGGCTCACCCACAGCCCTGGCAGCTGTAAAGCTGGAGGATGACAAGGAGAAGATGGTGGGCACCACGTCTGTAGTGAAAAACTCCCATGAAGAGGTAGTGCAGACCCTTGCAAACTCTCTCTTTCCAGCACAGTTCATGAATGGCAACATCCACATTCCAGTGGCTGTGCAGGCCGTGGCAGGCACATACCAGAATACAGCTCAGACTGTCCATATATGGGACCCTCAGCAGCAGCCACAACAACAAACTCCCCAGGAACAGACGCCACCGCCACCACAGCAGCAGCAGCAGCAGCAGCAGCTCCAGGTTACTTGTTCAGTAAGTGAGACTTATCTGTAGGGCAGCCTGCTCCCTCAGGGCCCAGTGCAACACAGAACTTGCCTGGTAACCTCTTTCGCCTCTGGCTTGTTTACAGGAATGATGTTGGTCTTGCAGTAATACAGTATTTAGTATTTTAATTAGAGTTGGGGAGAGGGGACAGGAATGGCAAATGAAGCTGTGGAACGGCAGGAATTCTAGCCTGGTACCTGGAGGTAAATGAAATGACCAGTAACTGCTTTGGGGATAGATGCCTGGAGTGCTTTTTTGTGATCTCTTTAGGAAGGGTAAACTTCTAGGTAGAGACTAATGGGTCACCCCAAGTGTTATCTCTGTCCCAGAAGCTGCTTTCTGCATCACAAATGAACAGATCTAGTGGAACCCCTGTAGTTTAGCACACAGGCTCTAAACTCTTCACAGTTGAGAGGGTGTTAAATTGTTCCTCCTTTAGTTGTCATCTAAAGGTGGACTACACTGGACACAGTATAAGTGAATTATGAGATCTAAAATACCTTCCGGTGGGCCTGTTAAAAGTGATCATCTTTGGGGAATTCCCTGGTGATCCAGCGGTTAGGACTCCACACTGCCACTGCAGGGGGCATGGATTTGATCCCTGGTCGGGGAATTAAGATTCCCTCAAGGCATGTAACATGGCCCCCCCAAAAAAAAAAAATGTGATCATCTTGGGAGTCTTGAATAAGCCCCCTATGCAGTGGGACTTTCCAACCGTGTTTTTACATTCCTTAAAAAATAGTTAAGACAGCCATGGTTAATTGAGTTTTCTGTCATGGCAGCTATGTTGAGCTAAGTTGTTTTGTTTTTTTTTTAATAAATTTATTTTATTTTTGGCTGTGTTGGGTCTTCATTGCTGCACACGGGCTTTCTCTAGTTGTGGCGAGCAGGGGCTACTCTTCATTGCGGTGTGTATGCCTCTCATTGTGGTGGCTTCTCCTGTTGCAGAGCACGGACTCTAGGTGCGCAGGCCTCAGCAGTTGTGGCTTGTGGGCTCTAGAGCGCAGACTCAGTAGTTGTGGCACACGGCTCAGCTGCTCCATGGCATGTGGCATCCTCCCGGACGAGGCCTCGAACCCGTGTCCCCTACTTTGGCAGGCGGACTCCCAGCCACTGCGCCACCAGGGAAGCCCTGAGCTAAATTTTTTAACTTTTTATTTTGAAATGATTTTAGATTTATAGAAAAGTTGCAAAAATAAAACTGTTGAAAAATTTTTTTTAAAAGAGGCACTTTTTTAAAATTTATTTTTGGCTACGTTGGGTCTTCATTGCTGCGCATGGGCTTTCTCTAGTTGCAGTGAGCGGGGGCTACTCATTGTGGTGGCTTCTCTTGTTGCGAAGCACTGGCTCTAGGCACACGGGCTTCAGTAGTTGTGTCATGTAGGCTCAGTAGTTGTGGCTCGTGGGCTCTAGAGCACAGGCCCAGTAGTTGTGGCGCACAGGCTTAGTTCCTCTGCAGCATGTAGGAATCTTCCCGGACCAGGGATCGAACCCGTGTCCCCTGCATTGGCAGGTGGATTCTCAACCACTGAGCCACCAGGAAAGCCCAGAACTCTTGAAATTTTAACTTTAAAATTGCTTGGCTCTTTTATCTTTTCTAATTGTTAATCTTCTTAAGGCTATCACAGATCCACCTTTTAAGACTGTTAGTAAAGTTTCTGGTCCCTTGTCTAGCAGACATTTAGAGTGGATATAGGGCCTCTGGTCTCATGGGACTGGTGAAGGTAGTGTGCCTCAGCACAGGAGCTCTGGGAATGCATGTGAGGGAGCTGGCACAAACAAAGCACTGTTAGACCAGGGACCACACTCAGAAACTCAAGACGTAAATGATTGGGTAAGCAAAAGCTGACCGAGTGGTTTCACAGAGGCAACAGTATGTTAATCTTAAGTGACTTTGTTAAGGACCTATTAAATATCCAGCTGTCAGGCCTAGAAGTAGAACAAGACAGTGTCATTGCTTCGGGTAGCTTATAGTGTAGTGGAAGTGAGAACATATGATTTGTTTCTGTAAAGTATAAAGCAGCATAATCAAGTGTGACAACGTGTGCTACACACACAAAGTCAAGCTGGGAATTCAGAAATCAATCTAGGTTAAATGTCAGCAGAGATATCTTTGTGGAAAAAATGGCATTTGATCTCTAGTTTATAGCTTAGATTGACAGAAGGATGGAGCAGGATGAATAAGAGCCAGGGGTGGACACAAGTGATATGGCCTAGGTTAACATGAGAGGAGGAGAACCATGGGAGAGGATTTAGTACAGGGGGCAAAGGGGCTATCTTCCCGAAGTGAAGAGCTGATACAATCTGTGGTAGGAAAATTTTCCAGAATCCTAAGAGTTGTGGTAATAAGAAGAATCAATTACTGGTGTGTAGAATTGATTGCATGTAGGAGAGACCAGACAGGAGACTTGTAATGGTGCTCTATGCTGACCTTTTGCTGACAGGGATGGAGCACATCAGGCCTCTCCTCTGCTCTCCTGGGCCTGATGTTCCAATTTGCAATTCAGGACTCTTGTTGCTCATTGGGCTCTGCTTGTAATTTGCACATCTGGGCCCTTCAGCAGGAAAATTTTTCTAGAGTTCATTTTAGCGTTCTTCATGTTCTTCAGAGGCTGTGTCTCCTTTGGCAAAGTCTTATAGCGACGTATGTCAAGGGTTATTACCAGAAAAAGAAAAATTGGGAAGAATACCCATCATGCAGGAAAGATGAGTTTGTCCATTTACACCACAAATATCCCTCTGCTCTCCTTATCAGGCTCTGTTCTAGGTGCTGGGAAACAGAGGTGAATAAGACAGTCTGCCCTTGGAGCCCTCGTAGCCCATGGGAAGATAATTGTGCTGTGATGTGAGTTGAACCCTAAGGGGAGCTGATGTGTTCCTTCACCTGGCATACCCTTTTTGAAAGCTCTTTTATATCCTATCTTTAAAACCAGATTTGTGGTTAAACCTCCCTCCCTTGACCTCACACCCACCTCCATCTGTTCCCCTATTTCTCCACTTTACTTTATTCCCAGAGTTCTCAAAAGGATTATCTGCACAGGCTGACTCTACTTGCTAACCAGTTTTCCCTTCAACTCATGACTGGGTCTGCTCTTGTCAAGGTCATCAGTGACCTACCTCCCCGTGGCCAGATCCAACAGACGTGTCTGTTTTTATCTCACTTATAGCAACACACAGCGCAATAGACCATGCCTGCCTTCTTGAAACTCTCCTTTGGACTTCCATGTTATTATGCACTCCTGGTCTTCCTCCTACCCCACTGGTTATTTTTCCTTCTCAGGAGACTTTGCTGAAGCCTCCTTCTCTTCTGTCTGAGCCATACATGTTGTTTCTCAAAGCTCTGTACTAATCCTCTTTTCTCCCTAAGGGATTTCTCTCCATTGTCATGATTTTCAGAATCCTCTAGATGTCTGCTGCAGAAGGTGATAATCACTGACACTATCTGCCAGGCACTGTCCTTAGTGTTGCATATATTAACTCATTTAATTCTCACACCAACCTTAAGAAGTGTGTACTACTATCTTCATTTTACAAATGAAGAAACTGAGGCACAGAGAGATTAAACAACAAGGCCAAAGCCACCTTTTAGTAAGTGGGAGAGTTGGCATTCAGCCTTGGACAGGCTGGCTCTAGAGCCCATGTCTTATACCATGTACTGCGTTAACACACAGATCTTTATCCCTAGACTGTACCTTTCCCCTTAGGACCTTTCCCATACATTCAGCAGCCTACTTATTTATTTACTTGCATTTGTTAAACATATCTCAGCACTTCATTAGCATCCCCTCTACTACTATCAAATACTATCCCATCTCAAAAAGTGATACCATCATCCACCCATTTGTTTAAGCCAGAAACCCAGGAGTCATCCTTGAGTCTGCTTTACTGTACTCCTCACAGTCAATTCATCAACAAGCCACATTGATTCTACCACCAAACTTCTCAGAATCTCTTAAATCATTTCACTGCCACCATCCTGGTCTTGGCCACCAGCACCTACTTCCACTTTTGCTCTTTAATCCATTTTCTACAGCTCAAGAATAATTTCCTTAAAATGTAAGATTATGTCACTTCCCAACTTAAAACTCTTTTAAGGTCTCCATTACAAATAGGAAAAACTCTACACCAAGTGTAGAAGGCCTTACTTGAATTAGTAGTTTTCAACCTGGATGAGACTTCTACTTCCCCTACCCACTGATAGACATTTGAACATGTGTAGAAGAATTTTCGTTGTCAGGATGATTAGGAGTGTTACATGTAGTGGGTGGAGGCACACAGTGAAGGGACCCTGGCTAATAAGACAGAGAAGCACTGCCCTACATCCTCTGGCCCCCACCTACTTACCCAGTCAGACTCCTACTAGATTTCTAGCTTGGGTAGATGGTGTTGCCATTGAACAAGGTAAGAGAGGGAACTCTGAGGAGAATACTTCTGGATGGGCAAAGTGATGAATTCTCTCCGTAGATGTTAATGTGAGGTGGCTTTCAGATGTTCAGCTGGAGATGTACAGTACCCACTGGGTATATTAAGGGACTGTCTAGCTTAGAGTCACAGAGTTAGCAATCATTTCCACAAACATGGAGATCTAAACTGGGAAGGTGGTTGAGACTCACCAAGGAGAATGGTAGTTGAACTGAGAAGTGTGTCTAGACGGGAGCTCCAGGGTTGACAGACATTTAAGGGCCTAGCACTGGTATTTCTTTATTTCCTTGTTTGATCATCTATCTTATATCAAAGCTAGTAGGGTAGTTTTTATTTTTATTTATTGATAAGCAAATTTGTGTCATGAATAAATTATTTTGCCTTCAATTTGAATGATTTGGCTTTCTTCAGCCCTTTAGTAGGCCCTGGCATGGAAAATTGCTCAAGGGAATTTGTTCACAATGTAGATAGATGTGTGAGACCCAAGAACCTGTGCTTTGTATCTGTGTTGGTGTCTGTCCTGCCTGATGGGGATTGTGATTGAAGATCATGGACATTCTCTGCCCCTTTGGCTGCATGGTTTGGCTGTCAGACCATTGAGGATGGGACTACTCTTCCTTTGGAGGCAGGAAGATAAAACAGTGCCTCCTGTCTCTAGAAAATGTCCTTATGAGCCAAAGCAGTATTATTGAGAGGAACATGAAGGATGATTTTCAACCATGACTGGACATTAGAATCACCTGGAGAGCTTTTAAAAATACTGCTGGCAGGCTTCCACCTTCGACCAGTTAAGTCAGAATCTCTGTGGATAAGGCCCAGGCATGGGTGTTTTTTTAAAATCAGCCAGATGATTTTAAGGTGCAACCAAGTTTAACAGTCTGGACACTTGGTACTCAAAGTATAGTCTGCAGACCAGCTCCCTTATTTGGGAGCTTGTTAGAAATGCAGAATCTCAGGTCCCACCTGAGATCTTTCTAATCAGAATCTGCATTTTAATAAAATCCCCAAGGGGTTTATTTGCGCATTGTCGTTTGATGAGCAGTGCTTTGTGCCAGTAAGTTCTGAGCAGTGACTAAACGTTAGAATTGCCTTTTTACGTGGGAAGGTTTTAAAAAGACTGATACCTCTTTAAAAAGAGATTCTGGGGTGGAGCTCAGATATTGGTGTTTTTAAATCAGAGCTTCAGGGCTTCCCTGGTGGCACAGTGGTTGAGAGTCCACCTGCCAATGCAGGGGACACGGGTTCGTGTCGCAGTCCGGGAAGATCCCACATGCCGCAGAGCGGCTGGGCCCGTGAGCCATGGCCGCTGAGCCTGTGCATCCGGAGCCTGTGCTCCACAACGGGAGAGGCCACAACAGTGAGAGGACTGCATACCACAAAAAAAAAAAAAAAATCAGAGATTCAAAAGTACAGCCAAGACTAAGGAGCTTTGCACTAGTCTTTGCTGTCTCTGGAGTAAAGAATAGAACTCCAGAGGTTCTTGGAAGTATGACAGCAAGAAGAGAGGTTTTTTAATTAAAAGAACTATAACTTTTTTTTTTGAGATTTTTTTTTTTAGAACAGTTTTAGACTTACAGAAAAATTACAGAATTTCCATAAACCCCACACCCAATTTCTGCAGTTATTAACATCTAACATTAGTATGGTACATTTGTTTTTTGTTTTTGTTTTGTACTATAAGTAACATTTTTCCAGCAGTTTTGCCAAAAGGCCTTTTGACACATTTTGATGGTTTCTCTCTCATAGGCTCAAACTGTCCAAGTTGCTGAAGTTGAACCACAGTCACAGCCACAGCCTTCCCCAGAACTTCTGCTTCCAAATTCTCTGAAGCCAGAAGAAGGGCTTGAAGTATGGAAAAACTGGGCACAGACCAAGAACGCTGAGCTAGAGAAGGATGCTCAGAACAGACTGGCGCCCATTGGGAGTAAGTGTTTGGGAGGGAAAGAGGGTTGGACTCTGGCAAAAATGCAGCGGTACTTAAGCAGCAGGAGGACAGAATGGCAGGAAAGTGGTGTCCCTTGGCTCTCTGGGCACTAGGGTGCACCATCTGAAATAGTATGCTGAATTCAAGACAAGCAACAAGCAGGCCGGACCTACTATAAATGAGCAGAATTTGTGGGGTTTGCCCAAGATCAGGCATTTTTGTACACATGGATTTCTGGGACAGAGAGACTTCTGGGAGGAGATATGAATTAGTGAGTGCACTCAGGGGCCCTCTTCCTTAGCATTATCCTCATATACTTCCTCATATTACAGAGGGTGGATTTTGTGTTTTTGCTTTCATGTCTTGGTCCTAATAATAATTGGGGGGATACATGAGGTAGGAAGGATTTTGGTAAGGAAACCCTTTGTGTAATAGGGCAAACAGGATTATTGTCTTTGTAGGCCAGTTCTGATCGTAGATACAAGTGACCATTTTCATCTCAGCGCCTTCATGGGTGGTGTCTGCTCTGAAACCTCCTTCCAGGGATATGAGCAACCAGTAAAGGGACGGCTGTTGCCAGGACCCTCACTCACCTCTGGGGCTTGTGTTGCAGGGCGTCAGTTGCTGCGATTCCAGGAAGATCTCATCTCTTCTGCTGTGGCCGAGTTGAATTATGGGCTCTGTCTAATGACACGGGAAGCTCGAAATGGAGAAGGTGAACCCTATGACCCAGATGTGCTGTACTATATTTTCCTGTGTATTCAAAAGGTAGGAAGCAGAACTTCACAGGAACATGTTTGAGCTGTGTTCCCATTGGGTATTTGCTGGGTAGTCAAATTAGTAAAATGACAGGCAAGTGGTTACAATAAAGACATTCTCTTTTAACTATATAGTGAATTTTTAAATGTATGTTTTTTAAAATTGGAAAAGATCTACATGTTCACTTTAAAAAATAAAACATCATCATAATCGCACTATCTAGAGAAACATCTATTAAAATATTTGATATATTACCTTAGAGCCTTTTTTTATCATGGAACATTTATATAACCCTTTTCATTAAAGTAAACATGTAGTTTGCAGAAAAGCAGTTTATCCATAACAAAGTCTCGTGCTGACATGTAGCTTGTCTTCTCATTGTTTCCTGCATTAATGCAAAATAATTATTTGGAAGTGTCTAGCTAGAATACACAACTGTAGTTAGGTTTTCAGGACATCTAAGATAAAGATTAACAAAGAAATTCATTTTAGGACTGGCAGTTTAGGAGAGCAGAGGTGGATTTCTTAGTGTTTGAATGCTATTGTGGAGAAGCCAACAGTATGATGGAAGAACACTTGCTAACTAGGACTCACCCTGTTGCTTAGGCCTGAGAAAAGCCCACCTCCCACTTTGTTCCTCTTTCTTAACCAGTCACCCAGAGCACTGGGTGAAATGCTCTACATGCTTTGTCTCATTCCATGCTCTCTCACTCCTGGAAGGCAGGCACAGTCATCTCCTTTTACAAACAAGGAAACTGAGCCCCCAAAGTTAAAAGACTCCCATGAGTTACTAAACTTATATCACAGCTAATAAGAGGCTGGCCCTGGAGCCCACATCGTGATTTTTGCTACCACAAGACAATGCCTTGCTTGGGTGAAATAGCATTCACAAAATCTGCCCCATTGACCCAATCTCAAGAGTGTTGTGAGAGTCAGTTCACATGCTGAAGTATACTGTGAAAGTGCCGCACACTGGACAGTTTTTTTTTAAATTTATTTATTTGGCTGCGTTGGCTCTTTGTCACGGCACGTAGGATTTTTGTTGCGGCGTGTGGACTTCTCTCTAGTTGTGGTGCATGGGCTCAGTAGCCCCGCAGCATGTGGGATCTTAGTTCCCCAACGAGGGATCGAACCCAAGTCCCCTGCATTGGAAGACAGATTCTTAAC
The DNA here is from genome assembly GCF_005190385.1 of Monodon monoceros. Lineage (NCBI taxonomy): Eukaryota > Metazoa > Chordata > Mammalia > Artiodactyla > Monodontidae > Monodon > Monodon monoceros. The sequence goes on along the minus strand of NW_021703780.1, from coordinate 63,883,734 downwards.
CACTGGACCACCAGGGAAGTCCCTGCTGGACAGTTTTGACTTGGTGTGTTGGTTTGTTAATGGGGGAGGAATGGGTAGGGAGACGTGAGGGTACTGGTAGAAAAATGTTTGCTTCCCCACAACAACTTGCCCAAGAGACTACCGACAACTTTTGTTGATTATTTTTCTTTTAGTATCTTTTTGAAAATGGACGGGTTGATGACATTTTCTCCGATCTTTATTATGTTCGATTCACGGAGTGGCTGCATGAAGTTCTGAAGGACGTTCAGCCCCGAGTCACTCCACTTGGTAAGAATCTTCCTAGTCCTTGGATGTCTTTAGCACCTGGGTTTTAAAAAGATCACCTGGGGGGAAAAAAAAAGATCAGCTACTTGTGTGGCTAGCTGTGATATAGCCTGTGAGTGAGGAGGCTATAAATCCCAGGCACCAAACATCAGTCTCTGTGCTGCTTGGCCTGACGTGGCTCACCAGACAGAGAATCTGGCTGGTTCCAGTGTGGCAAGGACACAGGGGCATGCAGAGTGTGGGGTAGTTACTCCATTTTTTTTCCCTATTAAAATTTATTGATTCAAATTAGAATCCTTGCAAAAATTAAGAATTATAAACTATTTCATCTGTAGGTTAATTATATTACATATTGAGTTTTTTTCCCTTTATGTTTAAATATACATTCTACATATATAGAACATAATTTTTGCTTTACCCATGGATAACCTGGGCAGCATGTTGTGTTGGAAAGAACATGAGTTTCGCAGTAGAATGTTTGAGGTGTTTTGTTTTTTTTTTTAATTATTTTTGAGAGCAGTTTTAGGTTTACAGGAAAACTGAGCAGGAGATACAGAGAATCCCATATACTCCCTCACACAGCGTTTCCCCTATTATTAGTACCTTGTATTAGTGTAGTGTATTTGTTAAAATTGATGAGCCAATGTTTGGTACATTATTATTAACTAAAGTCTGAAGTTTACATTAGAGTTCACTCCTTGGGTTGTATCTTCTGTGGGTTTTGACAAATGTATAATGACATGTATCTACAATTCAGTATCATACAGAAGTTTCACTGCTTTAAAAGCCCCCATGTTCCACTTATTCATCCCTCCCTCCGTTCCCCTGACTCTCTAGCAATCTCTGATCTTTTTTACTGTCTCCATAATCTTGCCTTTTCCAGAATGTCATATAGTTAGAATAATTTAGTGTTAATTTCTTTCAATAACTTCATTTAATGCTCCTGCATGTCTTTTCATGGCTTGATAGCTCATTTCTTTTTTTTTCTGAATAATATTCCGTTTTATGAATGTGCCACAGTTTGTTTATCCATTCACCTATTAAAGGACATTCTGGTTGTTTCCACGTTTCGGTAATTATGAATAAAGCTGCTGTAAACATTGTGTGCAGGTCTTTGGTGAAAGAATAGACAGATCCGTGGAACAGAATAGAGAGTCCAGAAGTAGAACCACACGAATATAACCAATTTATCTTTGACCAGGGGGCAAAGGCAGTTAAATGGAGAAAGGATAGTCTTTTGTTTTCTTTTATTTTTTTTGGCCTCGCCGTGTGGCTTGCGGGATCTTAGTTCCCTGACCACGGATTGAACCTGGGCCATGCAGTGAAAAGCACCAAGTCCTAACCACTGGACCACCAGGGATTCCCAGGATAGTCTTTTCAACTAACGCTGCTGGAACAACTGGATATGCACATATTTAAAAAAAAAATGAATCATAGACCTAAATGTAAAGCTATAAAAACTCCTAGAAGATAAAATAGGAGAAAATCTAGGTGACCTCAGGTTTGTTGGTAACTTTTTAGATACAACACAGAAAGCACAATCTGTGAAACGAAAAAATTGGTAAGTTGGACTTTATTAAAATTTAAAAAACAAACAAAAACTTACCCTCTGTGAAAGACATTGTTAAGAGAATGAAAAGACAAGCCACAGACTGGGAGGAAATCTTTGCAAAACACATATCTGATAAAGGACTGGGATCCAAAATATATAAAAACCCTTAACAGTCAACAATAAAAAAACAACCCAATTAAAAAATGGGTCAAGGATCTGAACAGTTGCCTCACCAAAGAAGCTGGCAGGTAAGTATATGAAAAGATATTTATCATATATCATCAGGAAATGGCAAATTAGAACAGTGATGGGAGTTCCCTGGTGGCCTACTGATTAGGATTTGGTGCTTTCACTGTCGTGCCTCGGGTTCAGTGCCTGGTCGTGGAACTGAGATTACACAAGCCACGTGGCACAGCATGCATAAATACATACATACATACATACATACATACATACATACAGTAATGTACCACTATATACCTATTAGAATGGCTGAATTCCCAAGCATTCTCTTACCTTAGGATCCAGCAGTCATGCTTCTTTGTATTTACCCAAATGAGTTGAAAACCTTATGTCCACACGAATATCTGAGTTTTAATCCTGGCTCTGGATTTAATAAAATGTATGTTTAACTTTTTCTTAATCTTTTTTTAAAATTGAGATATAATTGACATATAACATTATATTAGTTTCAGGTGTACAACAATGATTTGATACAGTATGTATATATTGCAAAGTGATTTAGTCTAGTTAACATTTGTCGTCATAGTTACATGCTTAACCTTTTAAAAAAAATATTGTTTAAACATTTTTTGAGTGCCTACTATGTGCCAGGCAGTTCCAGGTGTACATAATATAATTCAGCAGTGAACAAAATGAAGCTTACAGTCTAACCGGCAAGACTGTATAAATAATCACATTAATTTATGATAATTAAGTGCTTTGAAGAACAAAGCACAGAGAATGGAAAGTATTACGGGTACATTAGGAGGGAGGCCTCTCTGAGGGGATGTCATTAGAACAGACACCTGAGTAAGTGAATCACTGTACGTGATCTGCAAAATTTCAAACCAAGTGTGGCTATATAAAGTTTGCTTTTTAAAACATTTTATTATGGAAATTTCAAGCACATAAAAAATAAACAGAATAAATTAATGACACTCCCATGTACCCGTGGCAAATCTTGTTCCATAGATACACTGCCTGTTCCCCGCACCGTGTTATTTTGAAGTAAATCCCAGACACTTTATCCATAAATATTTTAATGTTATTGACATTCCACAATGCCATTATTATACTTTTTTTAAAAAAGATAAGTCCATAATGTCATCAAATTCTACCCTTTGTTCGAATTTCTAATTGTTCCATAAATATCAGAATTTTATTTGTTTGAGTCAAGGTGCAGATGAGGTCTGCACGTTGAAATTGCTGTAATACCTTTTAATGTTTAGCTTTAATCTTTAATTTCCCCTGTGATTATTTTTCTTGCAATTTATTTATGGAAGAAAATAGCCTTTTAAAAAGTCTAATTTTTGCTGTTATATCTCCATGCTGTAATTTAACATATTCTTCTGTCCCCTGTATTTACAGTTAATTGGTAGTTGCATATAAAGACTTGATTAATCAAGTTTTGTTTTTTTTGTGTATTTTCTTTTTGGCAAGGTTACATCATAGATGGGTTACTTACTTCCATCAGGTGCCCATAATGTCTGGATCCATTAATTCATGAGGAGTTGCAAGCAGTGGTATTCTAATGTTATCACTTCATTATTAGCTGAAATACAAAGAGAAACTTTCCCTCATGAACTCTTTGAATTCCTAGCAGTATAGATTGTATAGAAGAGACAGGATAAGGACTTGTTTCTTCTTCTTTGTTTAGTAGTTTTCACAGTAATGAGTTGGTTCACCAGCTTCCTCCAGCTGGGGTTTTTTTGTTGGTTTAAAGAATCATTGTGAGCTAATTAATTTAAACATACTTAATATGATTCAATTCATTGCACTTGTTATCTTTAATGATGCACAAATTGTCCCATCTTTGGCCATTTGGAGCCTCTTTAAATTGGCTCTTAAGTTCATTTGACATGACCCTACTTCCTTGATTTCTGGTTTGCCAGAATGTTCCAGGCTTATCCTGGACATTTTCTGTCACCCATTGTGGAATTGATCAGTTCTCCATGGAGCCTGGTACTTTTCAGTGTTAAATGGTATTTCATTATCACAGTCTGGATGGTAGGGGTGCTCATTGCTCCTTGGGTTTCTAGGCCTAACTAAAAAAAATTAATATAAAATAGATCATTTTGATGCTTTGCAGTTCAGATTCAGAACTATGAGACTTTTATATGTTGTTTCCATCTGTATCTCCTTTTGCCCATGCCAGGAGTTCTGGTTTTCAGGCATTAAAGTTCACTTTAAGTTGTGTTGTTAAGAAGTGATTATAGGGAAGTGACACCGGGTGGCAGAGTGAACCCAGGGAAAATAGGGCATGCCACGGTATGCCTGGGGCCACTCTTAGGGCTGGCCTTCCCTCCTCCCTGAGAAGGGCTATCTTCGGTCACTCATCCCGCTTAAGATTTGTCTGAGAGCAAGGAAGTTTATCTCATTGCCATTGGGCCACAAAATAGAATAGTAGAGGCCGACATTCCCTAAAGAGATGGAAGTGCACTAATGGAGTCAGAGGGCCAGCTTTGGCAAGAACAGAGAAAAGGAATGTATTGGGCAGATCATTCCCCTGCTTCTAAGAAGTGCCACCCTCACTCCCTGCCTGGAGAATCATGAAACTCCTGCAGAATGCTGGTGTCTGCTGCTGTTTCATCATGGCCTCAGTCCCTGGCACACATACACTTGGACATTGACTGTTGAATGAACATATGAAGGGGGCTTGATGATCAGCCCAGGTCTCATCTTCCTTTGGTGTAGACCTGCTTGCCCAGGGCTCTTGATCAAACCACTGCCTTAGCCCCTGTCCAGCTTTCAGTTAGCTTATGAACCAGGGTCTTACTGTAAAACTTGCCCTATGGAGGAAACCTATAATAGATCTGAATATCATTCTCCCCTTTTTCCAAAGGGGATGAGAATGGGTTTGCTTTCTAGAGATGGAAGACATGAGAAGTTTAACAAGGGCAAACGGGCATGTATACCAGTTCTTTGGGCCCTGGCCTGGATACCTTTGAAAGTATAATGAAAGCTCTGTACCCTCTTTTCAGAGAAGTTTGCATATATGCAGAGAGGTTGGCTCATACTTTTGGGTGTTTCTGAGGGATGTCCTTCTACCCCATATTAATCTGCAGTTAGAGGAAGAATTAACATCAGGTGAGAGTGATCATGTAGGGCAGTGGTTCTCAAAGTATGGTGTTAGGAACTTGTTGAAAACACACATTTTCGGGTCCTGCCCAGAAACTTGGGTTGGGACTCAGCTGTTTGTGTTTTAACAAGCTTTCCAGATGATTCTGCCATATCCCAGGAAGACTTCTCCAGTTAAGCTTGTACTCCTGTGTGGTCCTGTTGTGCTTCACACCTCCCATCCTGCACCTTTGAGGGACTGCCTGCCATCCTCTTGTTGTAGCAGTACTCTGTTCCTCCTAGGCTATGTCCTGCCCAGCCACGTGACTGAGGAGATGCTGTGGGAGTGCAAGCAGCTCGGCGCTCACTCCCCTTCCACCCTGCTGACCACCCTCATGTTCTTTAACACCAAGTAAGTGTTCTAGAGGCTCCATGCTTAGCCACTGCTGGCATCTACCCAGTGAAGAGGGTAGAAACTATCCAGATGGACTTCTAATACCTTTGACATATACTTGAGAGCCTTTGAGCTACTGAAAGCCCTCAGCCCCACTTGGCTACATTTTGTGTGCTGACCAGTGAGGCAGACAGCCTTGCCAGATCCCTACCATCAGTCTTGATAAGACTCCTCCACTAGACAGTGTGTTTGGGTGTGGGCTTGCCCAGATTCTGGGAGTGTGGGCAGTGGCTCCTCTGAAGCCCTGATGGCGGAGGGTAAGTCACAGTCTCCTCCTGGCACCCCTCCCTTTGCCTTGCTTTCACTTGTGGTGCAGATACTTCCTGTTGAAGACAGTGGACCAGCACATGAAGCTGGCCTTCTCCAAGGTCTTACGACAGACAAAGAAGAACCCCTCTAATCCTAAGGATAAAAGCACGAGTATTCGGTACCTGAAGGCACTTGGGATACACCAGACTGGCCAGAAAGGTAGGGGAAAGAGGTAGGGGTTGCAGAAACAGGTGCTACTAGTCCTGCCTTGCCCTTGTGCCTGGGGGACTAGTAATGAGTGTGAAGATTGGGATTTGCTGGATAGGAATTTTCCATTCCCTTCTCCCCAGCCATAAACTTCAAACTCTTCTAGAAGCAGAGACGCCCCAGAAATGATAGCTGCCTTTTCCTTTCATACTCACTGCCCATGCCTCACACCCTTTTCCTTCCCAGTATTTCCTGGTTGGGATGGCTGGAAGCCTAAGGTTTCTAATCTGAGCCCGAGTAAAGGCAGTCTGATGCCATGTCTGTGGTGGTGGTGGGGTATGTTTTATAGTTACAGATGACATGTATGCAGAACAGACGGAAAATCCAGAGAATCCACTGAGATGTCCTATCAAGCTCTACGATTTCTACCTCTTTAAATGGTGAGGAGGCTTTATTGTGACTGGGTGACGTGTGTGTGTGTATGCGCGCATGCCAAAGCATTCTCTAGTCACAGGCAGAGTAAAAACACACTTCTGAAAAGCTAAATATAGAAGCAACCTTATTGGTTTTCCCAAAGCATGTGCCCAGCACTGCTCCCTGATGGTTCACTTTCATGGAGAGAGGATGAAAGTAGAGGGAGGACAGTACAGAGAGGCTGCCTCTGTCACATATTGAGCATAGCCCTGCATCTTCCTGGCCTTGACCTTTCTCACCAACACTGTCAATCTAAGGGGAACTCCTTTCCTTGGCTTTCATTCTCTCTTGCCCCTGCAGTTTGGTATATCGTCTTAACAGCAGTGCCAGAAGATCTTTCTACATTGTAGGTCTTGCCGTGTTACTTAGATTAAAACCTTTAGTGGTTTCCTTTTACTCTACAGGGAAAGACTGTAATCCTAATGTGGCCAGCAGGGCCTTTCATGTACTCTCCCTTGTTAACCTCGTGTCCGTGTAGCTCTTGGCTCTCTAGCCACACTGGCTCTTCTCCACTGAAGGGCATCATGCTCTCCCTTCCTCAAGACCTCTGCACAGAACTTTTTGCTGTTGGGCAAACCCTGCCACCCCCTGCCTGTTTAGCCAGTTAGTTCCTATCCATCCTTAAAAGAGCTTTATTAGGGAAGCATTTCCAAATTCCCTGCCTGTTCCCTCTGGCTGTTTCTTCTGTAACCCTTACCACTGTTTGTTATTTTCTTTGTCTTTATGTAACTGTTTAATTGCTGTCTGTCTCCCCTCTTACCTGTAAACTCCATAATATAGGGACTCTTGGGTCTTATTCATTTCTTTTAATATCAGCACCTAGTGCAGGCCTGGCACACAGTAGCCCTTTGATAAATCTTGAATCAGTGGATGAATAACTGTTAGAGGATGGCATGTGCTCAGTACTTAAGAGAAGCACAGCACAACGCTGAGGGGGTGTGAGTCCAGGTAAAGGCCCCAGCATCATAGCCAAGCCGAGAAGTCAGAGTCCCTCAGATCAAGTTGAGGAATTATCAATGGATGGAGTAGAGGAAACAACATAAGCAAAGACTCGGAAATAGACTTTCTGGGTGCTGAAATTCGTTCAGAGTGGGATATGGTTGGACTCAAGTAGATGAGCCCCGGGAGCCCTAGTCAGAGGAATCACACCTGGCAGTGTGTGAGGGAGGAGCAGAAGATGGGCAGCCTAACACTGGCATTTGCAGTAACTCCAAAGGGACTAGAGGTAGTGTGTGTTGGCTGCATGGAATTTAGGAGCTGTGCCACCATGCTCTCCAGAGCTTCCCGTCTTTTGCAGATAGCATCTGTTCAGGAGATTCATGGTGGGAGGGTTGAGATCATGGTGGTTTTACCCAGCTTTTACCCATGTATTCTTCAGCCCCCAGAGTGTGAAAGGCCGGAATGACACCTTTTACCTGACGCCCGAGCCGGTGGTGGCCCCCAACAGCCCAATCTGGTACTCAGTCCAGCCTATCAGCAGAGAGCAGATGGGACAGATGCTGACTCGGATCCTGGTGATACGAGAAATTCAGGAGGCCATTGCGGTGGCCAACGCAAGCACCATGCACTGAGATCCCTCAGCCATGGTGCAAGGGAGACCATCCAGGAAAAAACGGACACTTTCACACTAAAGAAGAGGCCTCCATTTTTTTCTTTTCTTTTTTTATTGGTGTAGTTATGAACCCTTTCAGACTGCTTCTATTTCAAATGTAAAAGGAAACTTTGCCCCCTGTGCATCTTCATAAACCTGCTGTGGCAGACTTCTCAGCCCATGGGGGCTATGGGTTTCCTGAGAGCCAGATGTCCTAGACAGTTGCTGGCTGACTTTTTGTGTGTGGGGCCTGAGGAAAGGGCTTGGACTGTTAGGAGAAATGTCGCCCCTTCCCTTCCTCCAGAAAGATGGAATTAATGATGGATGGACCCTCCAGGGAATCTCCCCAGCTGGCTTCCACTCTGACTGGCAGACTTCGCTGACCACAGGGGAGCCATGGTCTTTTCTTTCTTCATGCTCAGACATAAACCTAGCATCTTAATGGAAGGAAAATGAGGGGAACTTCAATTATGATTTATTAAAGACAATTTCTATTACACCCTCCTTTATGACAAGTGACATTTTAGATGTTAAAGTAAAAACTTTACCATGTCTTTTTTTTTTTTTTTTTTTTTTGGCCTAACATTGAGGCCTTAAACCAGAGGCTTCTGTGCCTGATGGAATTCTTGTAACATACACTTGTGTATCATATAAAGATACCACTCTGTTTCTCTTATGTATTCTTAATCTAGTTGTTTATTAAGAATGACAAGCACGTCTTTTCAACACGCTAGTGAACAACGCCTCTTCATTTGGGAGGAGCCAGGCGGGACAGTGGCAGCAAAGCCTTGCCTGTTGGACGGGGCGAGGTCCTGCGGGAGGGGGTAGCAACAGGAAACAGCCCTAGGGCGTGCTATGCGCCTGCGTTCCCTCCAGCCAGCCCCGCCCTAGAGGCGTACGAGCGTGCTGCGTCCTGACGTCGGCGACGCGCTGGGCGCGGTGACGATATCGGCGGGTTTATATTGGCGCGGCCCAGAAGGCGGAGGCCTCTGCGGCGACGTCTTCGGAGACGCGCGGCCTTGCCCCGCGCTAGCCATGGCCGACTACCTGATTAGCGGGGGCACGTCCTACGTGCCGGACGACGGGCTCACGGCACAGCAGCTGTTTAACTGTGGGGACGGCCTCACCTACAAGTGCGGGCCTAGCGGGCTCACCTGGGCCAGGAGAGGAGCGGCGCGCAGGGTTGGGAGGCCGGGTGGGGCTTCTATTGAGCCCGCTTGGCTCGGGCGTGGGGGACAGGTTCCGGAAATTCCCCACCCATCTCAGGTTCAGTTTGACAGGTCTGAAGCGGGCGGGATGGAAGAGGCATCTTGGTAGTGCCTGAGATTTCCAGGTTAGAAACTCCGTTCTCTGGGCACATGGAGTTGTCAGGATGCCAGAGGCGCTGATGACAGCTAGGTGGCAGAAAAGGTCCGCTGTCTCCATCTCTACCTTGTTCTCTGCCTTGCCTGTGTTACTTGGGCTAGGTTATTTTCCTCTCTGCCGGAATGCCTTAAGAGATGATTTATGAGGATGGCGTCTCAGCCTGCCATAAGCCTGACCCTTACTCCCAATTCCCCTCCCCTCTAGTGACTTTCTCATTCTCCCCGGGTACATCGATTTCACTGCAGACCAAGTGGTGAGTATGGACAGGAATTGGATCCTAAGTATCAAGGTTGGATAAAAGTGCCGCTGTCCCCTCTCGGCTATCTCAGTAGATTGCTTTTGGGGGTGGATGCTATGGAATGGTCTTACTGGCATGCAGGTCATACAGAGCACCTATTTTGCGGGGAACATGGCACCGCCCTGAGGTATATGAGGTGCTTTTGCACATTAGTTGGCCTTATTTCTTTAGGACCTGACCTCTGCTCTGACTAAAAAGATTACTCTGAAGACCCCACTTGTTTCCTCACCCATGGACACAGTCACAGAGGCTGGGATGGCCATAGCAATGGCGGTGAGCACTGTGGCATGTGAGGGCAGAAGCAGGGGCCCCATCTCTCTTTCCCACAGGCAATCATGCCACTCTTCTTCTTTGTCACTTTTCCCGTGTTTTCTTTCTGTGTATCCTGCAGCTTACAGGTGGTATTGGCTTCATTCACCACAACTGTACACCAGAATTCCAGGCCAATGAAGTTCGTAAAGTGAAGGTCAGAAGGGAAATGATCACTGTCAAGAGCTCCTGGGAATTGCACTGAGGTGGAGTAGGGTGGGAGTGGGGGAATTATTCTGATTTAGGATCCTTTCTTTCCCACTGTGGGGGTTCAATTCCTGAGAAGAGCCTGAGACCCTGTGTCTTAAAGCAACAGAAGAGGGCCAGGTGTACAGTGCCCTGCAGTTCACTCATGTCTCCTAGCTCTGGGTTTGAAGTGTTTGTGTGATTTGATCCTGTGGCACTGCCAAAGGGGGAGTTGGCACAGATCCCAGGCTTCAGACCAAAAGTCTGATGAAAGTGGTTCAGAAGTGCCCTTTTTCACCATCCCTTCCAGAAATATGAGCAGGGATTCATCACGGACCCTGTGGTCCTCAGTCCCAAGGATCGAGTGCGGGATGTCTTTGAAGCCAAGGCCCGGCATGGCTTCTGTGGTATCCCCATCACTGACACAGGCCGGATGGGGAGCCGCCTGGTGGGCATCATCTCCTCGAGGGACATTGATTTTCTCAAGGAGGAGGAGCATGACCGGCTTTTGGGAGAGGTGGGTGCCACTGACAGAGCACAGGCAAACTGACAGCCCAGGTTAAAGATAAAGGCTTCTGTTCTGTTGTCTGAATGGCAACTCTGAGGGCCTCTGCTGTCCAGGAAAGATGAACACCTGGCTGTTTCTGACCCTTTCATGGGGTTCCTGCATCCCTTCCCCACCAAAGGCTTTCAATCTGCCCAAATGTTTGCCAGCATACCCAAATTTTTTGCCACACCCAGAGTGGGGGCTGTGCTCAAGGACCAACTTCAGCCTCCTTTTGTCATTTCTCCGGTGTGGCTCTTTCTCCACAGTGTGCTCCATGTACCTGATGTCCTTTCTACTAAATTCTCACTCTTGCCACTAGATTGCTGCAGACTGTTGGGTTTACTTGAGGGTGGTCTGGGTGCAGGTGTGTAAACATGGTGGTCTTTGGAACCTCACCCCTGAGTTAGGGCAGGGTCTGTTGGGAGGCCTGATCTCCTATTGCTGTTCCTCACAACTCCCCTCTCTTATAGATCATGACAAAGAGGGAAGACTTGGTGGTAGCCCCTGCAGGCATCACACTGAAGGAAGCAAATGAAATTCTGCAGCGCAGCAAGAAGGGTGAGTCCTAGAGGTAGGAAGTGTTCTGGAACCAAAGACCAAGGTCCTGATTTATGTCCTGCCCTGCCCCCAGGAAAGTTACCCATTGTAAATGAAGATGATGAGCTGGTGGCCATCATTGCCCGGACAGACCTGAAGAAAAACCGAGATTACCCACTGGCCTCCAAAGATGCCAAGAAGCAGCTGCTGTGTGGAGCAGCCATTGGCACTCATGAGGATGACAAGTATCGGCTGGACTTACTAGCCCAGGCTGGTGTGGACGTGGTGGTTTTGGTGAGCTGCTACACAGGCAAGGTGGGGTGGTAGGAGCAGCTGTCATACCACAGTCTCATTGGGACTACCTTCCTGTCTCAGGACTCTTCCCAGGGAAACTCCATCTTCCAGATCAACATGATCAAGTACATCAAAGAGAAATACCCCAGTCTCCAAGTCATTGGAGGCAATGGTGAGACAAGACTGGGCACTGAAGGATGTGGGGCGAGAGGGGGGGAGCTAGGCTCCCACGTAGACCATGTGAGCCTTTCCCTGTTCCTCCCTGCAGTGGTCACAGCTGCTCAGGCCAAGAACCTCATTGATGCTGGTGTAGATGCCCTGCGGGTGGGAATGGGCAGTGGCTCCATCTGCATCACTCAAGAAGGTAAGAAGACTTTGGCAAGGCCCTCAGAGACCTGGCTTTAGCAGGGCCCTTAGCCCCACATGCCCTGGAGCCAAGCGCTCTTACGGGAACTACGTTGAGTCCTCCAGTAGGGGCAGCCCCAGGGCCAAACAGGCCCCTTGGATGGGTAAAATGCTGGAAGTAAGACGAGCTCTCGTCAGTCTTCACCTGCCACTTCCCCCACCCCCGCCTAGCCTGGCCTCCCCGCTCCTGCTCCGTGCCCTCTCTAAACTCTGGTCTGTTTGTTTTATTTAGCGGCTCCCAAGATCCCTCCAGACATAAAGTCCCACAGCCCCAAATGCCCTTCTACTGTCACGGGCTGCTATAGTAAGTCCGGCCCGGTCCACTGGCCCGGCCCAGCTGCCCACTGCCCGGCTGCTTGGTTGACTGTAGCTGTAGCTCCCGGGGTTTGTGGTGCTGACGGGTGGGCAGGGCAAACTGAATGACAGACCATGGTTTTGGGAGCTGCTCAAGAACACAGCTCCCTCCTCTTCCTGGGGTGTTTGTAGGGCAGGACCTCCACCAGGTAGGCCCTGCTCTGCCCACATCTCCTGCAGTAGGCACAGCTTAAGGACCAACTCGGGGGCCCACTCTTCCTTCCACATGACCACTGCCCTGATCTTGCCTGAGCTGCCCACCATGCAGGGAGCAAGGGGTGGGTCTCTGGGTACTAACTGCACGGTGACCCCTACCCGACCTGATATCAATTGGGCGGGGCTTTCCCATATCAATTGGGCGGGGCTTTCCCGGCTGCTGACTGCATGTGCCTGAGGCTGCCCTGGGCCATGCACATATGCATGCGCACATGCCAAGGGTGAGTGGGGGCCATCACAGCTATTTGTACTGTTAAAGGCTGATGGGGCAGCAGCCATCCCAGACAAGACTCTTCCTGTACCAAGCTGCAGTCCTGGTGCAGGTGTAACTGAGAGCTCCTGGGTGCTGATTTGTGGCCACAGAGCCTCTTGCCTGTCCCCACTAACGCCACCCCCATTTGTTCCTCCATGTCTCAACAGTGCTGGCCTGTGGGCGGCCCCAAGCAACAGCAGTGTACAAGGTGTCAGAATATGCACGGCGCTTTGGTGTTCCTGTCATCGCTGATGGAGGAATCCAAAATGTGGGCCATATTGCCAAAGCTTTGGCCCTTGGGGCCTCAACAGGTGAGGCCCAACATTCAGGGAGCCTAGTGGGTCTCCTTCCCTAATGCCATTCAGGGTCTTCCCCCAGCATTCCTTCTGTCCATAGTTATGATGGGCTCCCTCCTGGCTGCTACCACTGAAGCCCCTGGCGAGTATTTCTTCTCTGATGGGATCCGGCTAAAGAAATATCGGGGTATGGGTTCTCTCGATGCCATGGACAAGCATCTCAGCAGCCAGAACCGATATTTCAGGTGGGACAGGCAGGTCAGTTGCCCTATGCTAACCCTGCACTGGCAGCATCATCCATGTTTCGACTTTGCCTGTGTTTCCTGCCTCTCCCTGCAGTGAAGCTGACAAAATCAAGGTGGCCCAGGGGGTGTCTGGGGCTGTGCAGGATAAAGGATCCATCCACAAATTTGTTCCCTACCTGATTGCCGGCATCCAGCACTCCTGCCAGGACATTGGCGCCAAGAGTTTGACCCAAGTCCGGTAAGCTTAGGGAGCTGGGACATTGGGTAGAGGACCTGGTCCAGGGCCAGCTACCCACATCTGACTTCTGCCTCTCTTCAGAGCCATGATGTATTCTGGAGAGCTCAAGTTTGAGAAGAGAACATCCTCAGCTCAGGTGGAAGGTGGTGTCCACAGCCTCCATTCGTAAGTGACCAACCCTCTCCACTCCTCTGTCCTTGGGGTGGAGGTCTCTTCCATGCCTCCATGCTCCTGCCCTCACCTCACAGCTGGTCCTTCTGCCAACAGGTATGAGAAGCGTCTTTTCTGAAAAGGGATACAGCACACCCTCGGTTTTTCAATAAAAGTTTGAAAAAAAGTGATGCCTGATCTTTGAGGTCAACAAGTAGGTGGGGCTCTGCAGTTGCCACCATCACAGATACACAAAAACAAAGCACCTTCATTTCCAGAGAAAGCCTCATACCCCGAGAGAAGGATGCTTCAAGGAACTGGAAGTGGTGGGTAGTACTAGATTCAAAAAGCCCCTCCTGAGGCAAATCAAAAGGCAGCTCAGACCCAAGGGTTTGGTCTCAGAAATTGCCTATGGCTGCTTAGGAAGGGTCACAGAACAGTCCATGGGGCTTTGGACTGGCATCCACGGGGCCTCCTGCTAGCCCAGAGTTTGGCCACCATGGGATCAGGTTGAGACCCACGTACATATTCTCTAACTTAAATCTCTAAAAGGACGTCGTGGAGAAAACACAGAGGTCCCCTCAAATCTGCATGTCAGCAAGTAGATAGATATACAGCTTAGAACAGGTGCCTATACTGTCTCCTGGCCTCTGAGAGGCCAAGCAGTGTAGACAAATAGATGACCCCTTGGTTCCTTCACAACCCCCTCCAAGAACTCACTGAGCCAGCAACTCCTGGCCAGCAACACACCTAGTACAAAATCAGAGAAGTGGGTTAAATTATTAATTTGCTGGCAAACAAGACAAGTGTTACAGTGACAAAGGGGGAGGGGCTAGTGAAAGCTTTGGGAACCCCTGCATTCTGCAAAAGGTGCTAGGGCCCTCCTGGATGGGTCAGGTAAGTTCCTGGTGGTTCATTCTGCAGCTTGGGCCAGAGATGTGAGTGCAGCCCCACCAGGTGGGGGAATGAGAGCAGCTCCTGTCACTCGGCCTTCATGACACAGGAAGTTGAAAGTGGCACAGGCATTGGGCTGCAAAGAGAAAGCCAGCATCAGCTGGGCTAGTGCTAGGCTTGGGCTCCCCTCCGCATTCCCAAGTCCCAGACATACTGTGTCCTGCACTTCCACAGCGATGCCCCGCTGCCTCATGGCTCGCAGCAAGTGGGACTGCAGCCGCTCAGTCCGGTCTCCAGTGCCCACCACAACAATCTCTAGGGAAGGACGGACATGGCTAGTCTACAACCAGGTCTGTCTAGAGGGTGGCTTTCTGGGGCTCAGCACTTCAGCCCTCCCCTCCTCCAATACCTATTCGGGGCTCCAACATCCAAAAGAGAGAGAAGCTTTCCTCGGTGATGTCCTGGTGGGAACCTACCTGTGTGGGGAGGAGACAAGTTAAATACAAGTCCACCTAGGTTTCCCCAGAGACCCTCTACTTGCTCCAGTGCGGGGCAAAAGAAGAGCCAGGTGTGCCAGGGACACAATCAGGGGGCAGGCCTGTGACTCTGGCCCTCGGTTTCCTCACTGCAGGGAAGGGCTCACGTTCCACTGCACCACCGAGTGTGGGAGTAGCGCACAGGGCCCAAGTACGCGATTTCCGTTGACCGTGAAGCCGCGGCTGTTGTAGCTGTCGATGTACATATCGTGCGGGGACTCGCGCTGCAGCAGAGAGATGCGCGTCCGCTGGTACAGTTCGTCATCCGCCGGCGTGAGCCGATGCCCACGCCGCGGGGCCCTGCGGAGAGGTACGGTCAGAGTCTAGGGCGCCGGGAATCGCCGGCCGTAGGAGCGGGTGGTCAGGGATGCTGGGTCCGGGCTCACCATGGCAGCTGCGCGGGCGGACAGCGAAGGGCGAGCCGCGCTCGGTACAGGCTTCGAAGCACGAACGCGGCAGCCATGGCGGACCGGCGTGCAGGGAGGCTGGCGCAGGCACAGCGGGGTCGTGGCGTCACCAAGCCTAGCGAGACCATAGCGCCCCCAGCGTCGCGGAGGGCACCGCGCAACTCGGCCGGCCCGGCGCGGGAAAGAGGAGGGAGCGGGCCAGGGGCCTCCGTCCCATAAGGGCGCGTCCCCCAGCGCGGCTCCGGTGTCAGCAGCTGCCGTCCGCCCCTCCCCAGACCCCCGCAGGCCGTCCTGGAGGAGCCGGACACCTGGTGGCGTGGCTGGCCTCAGGGCACTGCCTGGGCCCCAGCCGCGGCCTGGCCCCCGGCTCTCAGCCATTACGCCGGCCTCCCGGGGCCCGGGGCGGGGCGGCCGAGCACCTGTTCGACTCCCGCACATCTGGCCAGGGCGTGGCGTCAGCCCCCAAGTCGCTAATCCCGGCTTTAGAGAGTCGGGTTCCGAGGGCAGGGTAGGCAGCTCAAGTTTCCCTCGGTTGTCCCCCACCGAGTCCCGCCCCTCCCTAACCGTCACAAGCGCGACCGTTGGCGCCGCGGCCGCGAGTCGCACGGGGCGTGGTTGAGCATGGATTGGCCTCTCCAGAGCGCGAGGGGGCGTGGCTGGCTGGTTTCGCCTTAAAATGGCTCCAAATCTGCGGCCAAAGCAAGCGGAAGGGGACGCTTTGGTAGGCTGCTTCTAGGTGCCCGGCGGCCGACCGGGCCTAAACCGGACCAGACGTTGAACTAGACAGCGGCTGGAGCATCGCCTTGTCCTCGTTCACTTCGCTTGCGTCCCGAGAATTCCTTGCGCCCCGTCTTGAGCCGAATCAGAAGGCCTACTGGCGTGAGAATCGCTGGCGCCCGCGCAGGTTCTGGCATCTCCGCGCGCCCACCGTGTGTTGGCCTCAGGGGCACATTGCCGCGTCTGCCACCCTCGGGACGGGGCTGGCGGGAGGCTCGACACAACCGAGGACGGTCGCAATGGATTTCCGGGAGTCCCGTCGCTGCCGTGAGGGCCCATTGGGCCCCTAGCGCTCCGGGCACTGGCAGCGTCACCGGACAAAGGGTCCCGGGTGCCGGGGTGTCCCCGAGTAGGGTTTACTTCCCCTCCGATCCCACGGGCGCGCTTCCCTCTTGGTTGATCCCGAAGCCCGCCCCGCCACCGTCACTGCAGTGGCCCTGACTGCATGAGACCAACAGGACTAATCCTACCCCGCGGGTCTAATCCGGATCGGGACCTGGTCCCGGGGAAGGCCCCCACCACCCATATTGTTTGGGGGCCTAGGTGAGCGGCTCGTTCCCACTAGACTTGGTTTCACCTCCTGAGTCCGCCGACTGGGAGTGGGGGGGTTTGATCTGGCCCTAGGGCGAGGGATAACCCCCTCAACCCCCCCCCCCCCGGCTGGACAGCGGGCAACGGAATCCCAAAAGCAGCTGTTGTCTCCAGAGCATTCCAGCTGCACTTGGATTTCGTTCCCTGCTCTCCTGCCTGAGCAGCGTCCTGACCCAGATGGAATGGGCTAGCCCCTGATCCCCAGACATACTTTATTGGGTCGCTCTGGTTTCCGTCCCTCTCTCAGGTGCACCCTCAGGCTAGAAGTGACAGGCGTAGACATCGGAGAGCCGAGGCGGTGGTCATCTCTGGAGCCCGAGGTACCATTGGCAAGGGAGGGAGGACCCAGGGCCTCCGTATAGGGCTGCAAATGGCGGTGAGTCCCCCAGGGCAGCCCCAGCCCGCAGCTCGCTAAAGATAGCCTTTCACTTCCTGGGGTAAAACCACCCCCAACCGTCTTCATGCACCCAGAGTAGCTGAAGTCCCCAGCTCCGCCTCGGGGCCCCCAACCCTGTTAGCAGCTGTCCCCGGGTCGTGCGCGTGACGCATGGAAAGCGCTTTGGAATGACACGATCACTCCCGTTGAGTGGGCACCCAAGAAGCCATCGGGAATGTCGTGTCCGCCCAGTGCTCTTTCGGCACTTCCCAGCAGGGCCTTGCAGCCCTAGACCAGAGAGGGGCCTTGCCAAGCTTTTGCTGCGCCTAGACTTCTCTCCTTTTTGAGCTCTGGTTATTTTCACTGCTCCAGGGTGGAGATCAGGGGTTTGCCAGTGATCTGCTGCACAGCGCTCTACGGCGTTAGGTTCAGTCCCCATTAAAGAAAAGAGAAAAGGGTTATCTAAGTTACAGTGAAGTGAAGACATTCAGGAGCCCTGGTGGGACAGACGAAAGAGCATTCTCACTGGTAGAGGAGTGGGGTGCTCAGAGAACTGTTCTTAAGCTGGGTCTTCTCATGGTCACGTTGTTTATTTGACCCACAATGGCTGGTTGCCTAAACCAGGAAGTGGGAGGATCCATCAGTGGGCATTTTTTAGGAATAAAGACAACCCATATGTCAAAGGAGGGAATGCTTGCAAATAACCCGAAACTGGAGAACACAAATTCTCTTAAAAATGTGAGTTTTTCAGTAGGTCATGAAAGTGGTTTTAATGTTAGCCGCCCTATTTCAGTGAGAATCCATTTGGGACTTTTGCCGTTTTGATCATGTGTAAATGGAGGAAATGAAACGTTATCACAAATACATAAATGTAAGACTTAAGTTCTTTCCCTGGTTGCTACTGCGGGCGACGGCGAGAGAATCCTAGGCCCGTAGCGTACCCAGAGATTTCGGACCCGGAGCCGAGCCAGGCTGGTGGGCCACGTGGAGGCAGCACTGGAGTCGTAGGTCGAGCGCACCTGTACACTCACGGGCCGCAGCCAGATCTCCGCCCCAACCAATTGGCCCTCCTTGAAGTTCGACCTCGAAATTTTGCTTCCGGTTCCTTGCTTCCGGTTCTGCCTACTCCTTCCGGTCGCCATGCGCCTTGGGGTAGAGGAGACGCTGGGAGCCCTCAACGCGGCCCTGGGGCCGGGCGGCCCAGTATGGTTCAAAGAGACACGCGCCCGCCACCTGCGTGTCCGAGACTTCTTGGCACCGCGGCGCGCGCTGGAAGCGCGCTTCGGGGACGACCAGGTGGGCGCGAGCAGGGCGGGGACGTGCGGCCCGAGGTAGCTGGGAGCGCCGCGACCCTAGTGAGCCTAGCTTGTCTTCCCGCAGGTGCCCGAGCGCGTGGTTCACGCCATCGTCGGCCTGCAGGGTCCTGGCGTGGCCCCGGTACTGAGCTGCGCGCCAACCCCCGCGGGGCTGGCGCTCCAGCTGCGGCGGTCCGCCGTCTTCGAGCGCGTCCTCGGCGCCGTGGCCGCCTATGCCGCGCCCACCGTCCCCGCCGCCCCGGGCCCGCGCGTCGTCCTGCACTGCCCGGCGCTGCGCGGCAGCCCCTGCGCCCTCCGCCTGAGCCAGCTGCGTGCCGTGTTAGTGGCCGACCACCTGGCGCGAGCTTTGCACGCTCACAGGTGAGCTGGGGCGCGGGCCCACAAAGGAGAAAGCGCACGATGGGGGCCCGAGAGCCGCTGCGGGTGGAAAGTGGGGGATAGCTGAGCCCGGTGCTCGGGCTGAGGCGGCCGCCTCGCTTCGCAGGGTGAGTGTGCGCCTAGTGCCCGCTGTGCGGGACCCGCACATGCCGACCTTCCTGCAGCAGCTGCGGGTGGACTGGCCGGCGGCCTCAGAGAGAGCCGCGACCGAAGCCCTGAGGAGCCGCGCGCTTGCAGAGCTCACCCCTGCCCGTAACGCGGAAGCCCTGCCCCCTGGCGCCCTGGGCCGAGTGTACTTGAAGGAGCTGGTGGACGAACGGGGACGCACAACTGGCTATGACCCCAACCTGGACAGCTGTCTGGGTAGGACCCGGAGCCTCGCAGGGCCAGAAAGTAGTCGGGCCCCGCACTCCCCGCCGGCCTCAGCCCTGTGTGTTCTCTTCGCAGTGACGGAGGATCTGCTCGCTGTGCTGGCGGAGCTGCAGCAGGCTGTGCAGGATTGGGCTGAGGACAGCTCCCTAGGCCTGGTTAGTGACTGACACCCCACCCTGCAGGCCTCTGGCAAACCAGGTGTCTTGTGTCCCCGGCAGTGACTGTCCTACCCTATAGGCTGCGGCCCCAGATGCTGGTGCAGATAGCTGCATGGTTGTACACGTGGTGAGCTGTGAGGAGGAGTTCCAGCAACAGAAGTTGGACCTGCTTTGGTGGAAGTTGGATGACCAGGCTCCTCTCAGACAGGTAGGTTAGTGATGGTGGCTCCCCACACCAATCTCAGAGGGCCCTTGAAACCCACTTGTTAGTTGATGGGTCCAGAAGGTGATACTTGATCTTGGGGAGATGTTAGGCTTGGTAAATGGGCATGTGTAGCAGGTGCTGGGAGAGGTCTCTGGAGGCATCATAGCCCAGAGAATATTGAAGAATAGGTTGAGGAGGCTACCCTGTGGGGATGGAGGTCCTAAGGTAAAAAGCTGGGGGAGTCCAGGAACCAAATTTAGGTTCCTGGAGGGTATCGCCAGCTGGCTGAGCCCCTGCTATCTTCCTGACAGAAGCACCTGGTCTGTGGCCCAGTGAAAGTAGCTGGTGCACCTGGCACCCTGACTGCGCCCGAGTACTACGAGTGAGTGAGGCTGGAAGGAAGGCCACCAAGCCAGGGTAGTTGTGGTGGGGGACTCTGCCCCCTGGTCCTCCTCTCACTCTTTTCAAAATGCAGGCTCCGGCATGCCCAGGTGTGCAAGGCCTCAGCACTGAAGCGCAGTAGGGACCTGGCACAAGGTGCGCCTGGGAGACCCTGGCTGTGCTTTGGGTAGGGGAAGGTCACTTGCCCCCCTGCCCCCCCTCGTTCCCTGCCTGTAGAGACTGATTAACTGATCCGTACTCCTTCAGACTCAGCCTGGATGGAAATCTTCAGGGTTCTCTCTGTGGCAACCATTAAGTTTGAGATGCTCAGCACAGCCCCACAAAGTCAGGTGAGCCTGGGCGTCATGCTGGGCCAGGGCTGGGGGGACAGGGTGTGCAGTGGCTGTCCTCCCTCTGCAGCTGTGCCCTCATTCCTCAGCTTCTCTTGGCCCTGGCTGACAGCAGCATTTCCACAAAGGGCACCAAAAGTGGCACCTTTGTCATGTATAATTGTGCACGTCTTGCCACACTCTTTGAGAGTTACAAGTGCAGCATGGAACAAGGTCTGTACCCCACTTTCCCACCTGTGAGCAGTCTGGATTTCTCTCTGCTACATGATGAGGTGAGTTCTCCTCTTGGGTAGCTGTCACATGTGGGAAGTTCAGGCCTTTCACTCCCAGCACCCTTTTTTTCCACAGGGTGAGTGGTTGCTGCTCTTCAACAGCATCCTCCCCTTCCCAGACCTGCTGAGCCAGACAGCAGCCCTACCCTGCACAGCCCCAGGGCTCCACATCACTGCACGCACAGAGATGGTAAGGCAGAGGACACTGGGACGGACTGCACACAGTAGTCTTTATTCTGGGGCACAGAGACAGGCCAGTGACTCAGTCTCTGTCTCTAGGTGTGCAAGTTCCTGGTACAGCTCAGCATGGATTTCAGCTCATACTATAACCGGGTACACATCCTAGGGGTAAGTGCACAGCAAAAGGGCATATGTGGGGGGTGCAGGGGAAGCAAAGGATGAGACCAGCAGGCCCCTTTCTCTCCTCCAGGAGCCTCGACCACACTTGTTTGGTCAAATGTTTGCCCGTCTGCAGCTTCTGCGGGCTGTGCGTGAAGTGCTCCACACCGGGCTGGCCATGCTGGGTCTCCCTCCACTGAGTCACATCTAAGGCCACAGAGGCCCCAATATCTGGGAATGTCCACAAAGTCATCAACTGAAAGGGAAAAAACCCACAGATTTTGTTAGAGACCCGGAGACAAAATAAATTGCTTCTGTAACACAGTTTTGTCCCATTGTGGGGAGTGGGGCATATTGTTGGTCTGCCCAGGTGGCTTTCAACTCACCTCCAGCTCCTGCTCTTGAGTCAGGAGTCCCCGGCTGCCTCTTCCTCCCCTCAAGGCACACTGGGCATGGGCACAGATAGTCACTCTGTCTGTGAGCAGGCCCCATGCCCAGCATGCCGGCCACCGCGGGACATCTCAGTCATACCAGTTGTAAACCTCAAGGCCCTGGCCCCCAAGAGCACAGCGGTGGCCAAACTCAGGGCTCACGGGCCAGCAGTCCATGTCGGCCACATCTGCTACATGGTACACTGTACTGTTCATAAAGGTGGGCTCACCATGCCCCAGACGCCAGAAGGTAAGCCGTTGGTCGATGGAGGCTGAGACCATGAGGCTTGGGCTTAAGATCTTGAGGCCTGTCACATGGGCAGCATGTGCACAGGGGAGAGAGTATTCTTCCAGCACTTGCAGCTGGGGCACCAGCTCAGCACCCCCCCCAGCCTCTTCCAGCTCTGGCACCTCCACAGTAAGCACAAAGACATGGAGGGAGCCATCCTCACTGCCACTGGCCACAAGATGGCCCTCACGTATGGGCAAGGTGTGCAGGCTGTTGACACCACAGCTGTGAGCCTGGAGAGTCAGGCAGGGGCTGCCCAGCCCTGGAAGAAGATGGTTGTCACTACCCAGCTCAACACTTGGCTGAGTGCACTGGGAGGTGGGGGGACAGCCACAGTGGCACTCTAGCTACTCACGGTAGGGAAGCCCAGGGTCTGCTGGAGGCTCGAGGGCAGGAGAGCCATGGTCCAGCACAGTGGTGAGATCCCAGAAGGCCAGGCTGCCATCCGTGGCTGCACTGCACAGGAACAGTCTCCTGGTAGCCAGGAAAAGGCAGCTGGGTCAGTGAGGGGGATGGAAAGCAATAGGAGCCCCCACCAAACCCATGCAGGACCACCATGCAGCCCCTCTCACCGCCGCTGATTGGTTGCCTCGTGTGTGAAGGAGTGGACCTTGAGCACACAGCGCTTGTGGTGGAAGGTTTCAGCCAGGAGCTGTAGCCGCTGCCCAGAGTCCTGCAAGAGAAAGAGCCTGGGGGGTGCAGAGGATGGCCCAGCTCAGAACCCATTCTAAACATCCTTACATCCTTTTCTTTTGTCTCCAGGCCTCCTGGGTCCTATAGGCTCACCTCACTGCCCCATCGCTACAGGCTGCAGCCACAAGGGGGCCAAGGCCAGGCCGGTCGAGCTCACACACAGCTAGGGACATGTACCTGCAAGGACAGTACACAGCCATCAGGCAGAGCCTGGGAGCAGCGGCACAGGGCTTGCCCTGCATGCCCCCCCACCCCATGTTCCTGTCTGACAGTGCACCTCACCTGGTCTCTGGGTCCACCTTGATCATCCGGTGCCGATTGCGCTGCCGGTCCCAGTACTCATCCAGCCGGTGAGACGAAAGGTGCATGACATGGCAGGCAAGGCGGCTTGGGGTGCTGGGGTCTGGGCTGACCATGATTGTGAAGCAGTGCATCTCAGCCCTGCCCCCCGCAGATACCACATGGGCAGTCAGGCCAGGCTGGGGATCCTGATGGCCACCTGGGGTGCCAGTGCCCCACACAGCCACTGCACGCACCGAGGAGATGTGGTTACAGACAGCTGTAAGTGCATGGGCTGAGCCTGTGGCTGTGGGGAGTGCCAGGATACAGACGGTGGTGTCCTCGCTGCACGTTATCACAATGTCGATCAGGCCAGGGCCCTCACTACCGGGCTCCAGGTGGTCAGGCTGCATGAAGCTGGGCACCCCAAATTCAGGCCCCAGGGTGACGGTGCCCACACGCTTTACACAAGTGATCTCACGGCCATGTAGGCTCTCCCGGAGAATCACATGTGGCCGCGTGCAGCCACCAAGAGCCCGGTACAGCATGACATCCCCATCCTTAAGGTAGGCAAAAGCCATAGCTGCCTCGGTATCAGAGAAGGCCCAGGAGCGATGCCCTCCACCACAGTTGATAATGTGCAGCTTCTCATGCGACCGGGGGCTCCACACCACAAACTCGTTGGCATGGAAACCCAGGATGACCATGCTCCCATCAGCCACCATTCGGAGCCCAGCCACCCAGTTCATACCTCGACAGGATTTTTGCCTTAGGACTGGCTGGAGTTGGCCACCTCGCACCAAGAGCTGGTAGTAGGCACCATCACGCCCTGTAGTGTACACGTAGCCACCATGGCAGGTGACTGAGGTCACACCCTGTTTCCCATGCAGAGAAGGGAGGGTGGACACAGGGCCCCACTCAGCCAAGGTGTTCTCACTCCCACCACTGCCACTACCTGTTCCAAGTGCTCGAGTACCAGCCCCAACTTTGCCTCCGACCCCAAGATCCTTGAGCAAATCTGGTCGGGAGGGGAACAGCAACACGGAGCCCCGGCGGTCCCCGCACACCAGGAAGTCGCCCGGGGGTAGGAAGGCACTGCATGTGTGCCATCTCTGCTTGCTTGGAGGTAGGAGGTACCTGCAACGTTCCTTGACGAAGATGGCCTTGCCAGAGGGTGCAGCAGAGATCTCTAGGCAAGCCACCACACCACCAGGGCCCGATGCTAGCAACAGAAGCTCCTCGTAGCCACGCAAGGCCCAGCTCAGGCTGTGCACCTTCCCATGGAACAGGGTCAGGTCCACAGCTGCAGTTGGAGTGTTGATGGGGACAACCTTGACATGACCTTCTCCATTGGCCATGGCACACAGTCCGAAGCCCTCAGGACCAGGGGCTGCCTCCAGGAGGCAGTAGGACTGGAAGCACTTGTCCTCCAGCAGCTGCTCCCAGCACTTGACCTCGAGGTCATAAAGGTACAGGGCCCCTGTATCAGTCACTGCCAGTACTCGCCATGAGCCAGCCAGCGTCACAGCCTTGAGGGCACCTGGCCTGCTACGGGATTTGAAGCAGAGGGTGGAGACGCCCGAACCCGGGTACCCACGCCCCATCAGGTGCCATAGCCGGATGCCTGAGTCATCGCCCCCAGTGATCACCCAGGCCTGTCTCTCATGAGCAGCTATGGCCCGGATCCCACGGCCCTGGTGGCCCCGAAAGGCCTGGAGGATTTCGCCTTCGTGGCTCCATACCAAGCAGACGCAGTCTTCTCCTGCACTGATAAGGTAATTTTCTAGGAGCTTGACCTGCCATACACGGGCACTGTGCCCAAAGCAGTGCCCAATATTCTGCACCCGACCCCCAGGCACCCGCAGGTCACCCACCTTCCAGATGCGAACACTTCGGTCTTCTGAAGCTGTGGCCAACAGGCCTTTGCTTTCCAGGTATGACATGCTGAAGATGACACCCACGTGCCCACTAACCCGTCGGTCGGGGGCTACTGGCTTATTGTCTATCAAAGCAGCTGCTGGGTACCAGACCAGGAGCTGGTTGGAAACGGCACCCGCCACTATGGTCAGCTCCTTCCAGGTATCTCCAATCAGACAGGCTGAGGAGAGGGTGCACCTGTCCGTGCAGGGCACGTCCTGCAGCATGCACCCTACCACAGGGTCATACAGCACCACTGAGTTGTGGCCCAGGGCCAAGGCCATGTTCCCCTCAAGCCAACGGGCATCCCAGATCCAGTCAGACATGTTCCACAGGCCAGAACGCCAGAGCTCCCGGAAGCGGCCCTGTCCCCAGCCAATTTTCACAATTCGGAGTCCCTTGCTCCCAAACACCGCCACCATGGCCTCCAAGTCAAGGTCTCCGTTGGGCTCTGGTCGCACTCGGAACCCATGAATAAGATAGTGGCCAAGCAGGTTCTGCACTCGTTTCATCATCCGCAGATGTCCACCAAAATCCAAGGTGTACACCAGGACATCCGGCCCCTCACCTGGACAGAGGCAAAGGCCGCATCAGAACCCCTCACCTAACTCTGACGAGCCATGAAGAAGAGACAGGGAGCAGGGAAAATTCTCAGTATGTAGCTTATGAATATATATTAGGTCACTCAGTCCTGCAGGCTTGAACCTTGGAAAATACTTGGTCTCACCTTCAGCTGTACCTTCAGTGCTGACTTTCTGATCCCCTCATCAGTCACCCATCACATTCAATTCAACCATGAATTCCTCAAACTCAGTCTCCTCCTCACCCCACCTAACTTCTCATGCTTCAGACAGGAATCCTCTCAGCTTTAGTCCTCAAATCCTTGGCCTCATTTACCTCTACATGCATTCTTCCCACTTCCACCTCCCCCAGGGGAGAGGCAGACCCAGTAAGTCAATCTTTCCACCTTGGGTCTACAGCAGAACCCCTCCTGATTTCCAGGAGCTGTAATGCGGTCCAAAAAAAAAAAAAAAAAATTGCATAACATCGATTATAAACCAGACAATGAACTATATGCTGCAGTAATGAATAAAGACCCTGCTCCTGTGGATTAGGAAGACATTAAACAATATCACACAACAGATGGCTAAAAAATACATGAAAAGATGCTCAACATCACTAATTATCAGAGAAATGCAAATCAAAACTACAATGAGGTATCACCTCACACCGGTCAGAATGGCCATCAACAAAAAGTCTACAAACAGGGAATTCCCTGTCGGTCCAGCGGTTATGACTACACGCTCTCACTGCCAAGGGCCCGGGTTTGATCCCTGGTGGGGGAACTAAGATCCCACAAGCTGCGAGGCACGGCCAGAATAAAAAAAACATACAAATGAATGTATTTACAAAACAGAAACAGACTCACAGATTTCAAAAGCAAACTTATGGTTACCAAAGGGGAAACGTGGCAGGGAGGCATAAATTAGGAGTTTGGTATTAACATACACACATTACTATATAAAAAACAGATAACGAACAAGGACCTACTGTATAGCACAGGGAGCTCTACTCAATATTCTGTAATCACCTATATCGGTAAAGAATCTGAGAAAGAATGAATATATGTATACGTATAACCTAATCACTTTGCTGTACACCTGAAACTAACACAACATTGTAAATCAACTATACTCCAATAAAATTAAAAAAAACCAAACTATGCTTACAGGGTGGGGGAAAGAGTGGGGGGAGGGATAGATTGGGAATCTGGGATTGACATGTACACACACATATTTAAAATAGATAACCAGGGGCTTCCCTGGTGGCACAGTGGTTAAGAGTCTGCCTGCCAATTCAGGGGACACGGGTTTGAGCCCTGGTCCAGGAAGATCCCACGTGCCACGGAGCAACTAAGCCTGTGCACCACAACTACTGAGCCTGCGCTCTAGAGCCCGTGAGCCACAACCACTGAACCCATGTGCTACAACTACTGAAGCCCGCACACCTAGAGCCCGTGCTCCGCAACGAGAAGCCACCGCAATAAGAAGCCCTCGCACCGCAACAAAGAGTAGCCCCCACTCACCGCAACTAGAGAAAGCCCGCGCGCAGCAACAAAGACCCAACACAGCCAATAAATAAATAAATTAAATACTTTAAATAAATAAATAAAATAGATAACCAGAGGAGTTCCCTGGTGGCACAGTGGATAAGATTGCACACTCCCAATGCAGGGGACCCGGGTTTGATCCCTGGTCAGGGAACTGGATCCCACATGCATGCTGCAACTAAGAGTTCACATGCCACAACTAAGGAGCTGGCGAGCCACAACTAAGGAGCCCTGGAGCTGCAACTAAGACCCAACGCAACCAAATAAATATTTTTTAAAAAACAAAAATAAAACAGATAACCAAAAAATATATAAATAAATATTTTAAAAAGTAATAAAATAACCAACAAGGACCTACTGTATAGCACAGGGAACTCTGCTCAGTACTCTGTAATAACCTAAATGGGAAAAGAACTTGAAAAAGAATACATACATATATATGTATAACTGAATCACTCTGCTGTACACCTGAAATTAACACAACATTGTTAATCAACTATACTCCAATATAAAATAAAAATTAAAAAATAAATAGGGACTTCCCTGGTGGTCCAGTGGCTAAGACTCTACGCTCCCAATCCGGGGTCCCAGGTTCCAGCCCTGGTCAGGGAACTAGATCCCACATGCAGCAACTAAGAGTTTGCATGCTGCAACTAAGAGTTCTCATGCCGCAACTAAAAGATCCTGCATGCCACAACTGAAGATCCCACATGCAGCAACGAAGACCCAGAACAGCCAAATAAATAAATATTAAAAACAAACAAACAATATCACGCAAGTAAACTACATAGTTATAATTTTGGTAAGTTCCAAGAAAGAACTATATAGGTTGCTTTAAAAATATAAAATGGGGTAAAAAAAAAGGATACAAAATGCAAAGTCTACTCCAGTGGTTCTCAACAGAGGGGCAATTTCCCCACCCAGAAGACATCTGGTAATGTCTGAAGACATTTTTGGTTGTTACAACCGGGAGTTGTGTGTGCTACTTGCATCTAGGAGTGGAGGCTAAATGATGCTGCTATACATCGTACAATTTAGACAGCCCCTCACACAAAGAATGATCTGTTCCAATATATCAATAGTGCTGAGACTAAGAAACCCTGGTCTGATCTGACCAGACTGTGTGAGTGTCTGGGGAGGCCAACTGGAGGACAAAACATTTAGGCTGAGGAATCAGGGATCAGCAGCAGTTAGTCAAAGGAAGAGCAGGCAGGAGTGAGAGGGGGTGAACCTTCCGTAGCAGAGGAAACAGCAATTCTGATGGCCCTGAGGTGAGCAAGAGCTTTGGGTAGTGTGGCTAGAACAGGAAACAAAGGGCTCAAGGATGGGCTAGAGAGAACACTACTGAGGGGGTCAGGGAGGCATAGGTGCATGGCCTCAAATTTGATGGCAATAAAGGTAGCAAAAATAGATGCCACATGTATGAAGTGCAAATCAACCAGACTGGCCTAGGGAACAAGGTAGATTCTTGGGCTTGGGCACCTGAGTGGCTGGTGTTCCCTCTGCTAAACAGTATTTCAATTTGTAGGCACCTGTGCACTTGACAACAAGGGCTGGGAATTCAGATTGTAGATACACATTTAGACTATCAGTACACATGGGTGGGATTTGAGAACTGTCAACATAAAAGTCACTTTGGAAGTCACAGGAATAGGTGAATTCACTTTAAAAGCTTTCTGATCTGAACTTCCCAAGCCATTCCCATGCTTAATACCTTTCAATGGGGCTTTGCCACTGGGACATTATGCCCTTAGGGATAAAGTCAAATCTAGGCCTAAAATGGACTGGCCTCTGTTCATTTCTCCAGCCTCTTCTCCTAGACCACCCTCCCCTCCTACTGAAGCCTCATAAGAATTCCCTCTTTCACACAAAGTGACAAACTCAGTCTTAAGGCCTTTGGCTTGCTCACCCTCTGCCAGGAACCTTCTCTTCTAGTTTACTTCTGCGGTTCTTCAGCTTTCTGCTTAGCTATCCTCTCCTCCAGGAGCCTTAGGAGTTTAGCTCAGTGTAGGAACCTTGGGCTCCCAGAGCCCCCACACCACATCAAAATTGGGCCATCCCTCGCCCCATCCCCCATCCCCATACATCCATCCCCGTTAGGATTGGTAGCAGCTCACTCAAGGCTTGACAGCCAGTGCTCTGCCTTGGGACCCTTATCAAACTCAGCAGCACCATCATCGGTCACTAGTGGCTTCCAGTCGAGCCTCACCGCTCCTCAGGTCTCTGCCGCCTCAGATCCCTGGCCTCTGCTACCCGAGCCGACCTTCCTCGGAGGGGCATCGACATCAGACTTCCTGGAACCCAACCATCTCGGGAGAGACCTCAGCCTCCGCACTGGCCTACTCAGAAAGGTCTCGTCCTCAGCTTCCCGCGACCCCATCCTGGTCAGAGGCTCTTCATCTCCACCTTCTAGGTAAGGGCCTCACCCGCCGCACCCTCACACCGGAGAGGCCACACCCCCTTCTGGGCCTTGCCCACCCCCGAAAGGCCACGCCCCGGGCTCTGGACCCGCCCACGGGGGGACCTCATCGCCGACCTACTCGCCGAGCCCCCTCAGGAGAGGCCCAACCCATCGAAGCGGCCACAGGCTTCCCTCATTCCCTTCCCCCGCCCCCGCCGACCGCGTTTCCCCGCTCCTTTTTGCCGTCCCACCCGCCCTCTCCGCGTCACCTGCAGTTTATGAAAGGCCTCGGGAGCCACCTCAGTTTTTTGTTTCCTGGACTCCTCGGGCCGCGCTTCAGCCCCGCCATCTCCGGGCTCCCGCCCGCCGCCCGTCCTCCTCCTCGGGGCATCCCTTTGTTCTTAAGGCCGCTCCCCAGGCGAGCGTTCAGTTTCTTCTCCGCTAGCGCGCGCCTCAACCAAAACTCACCCGCCAAAAGCCGCTCCCCCACGCACTCCAGACCCGTGACCGGGAGGAGAATGAGCTCCGAGGTTGCCCTCGGCCAAACGTAGTCCTCGTGAGCGTCCATGTCAGTCCCAGAACCGCTGCAGCTGCCACGGTCAAGAAGAGAGCCGAGCTCTCGCGAGACGAGCCTTCCCGCGCGCCTCGCTGCAGCTCTACAGCGCCCGTAGCAACAGGTAGCAGAGGCAGGGGCGCCTGCCGCCGGGGCCCAATGACGACGGCTCTCCGCCCCACGCCGTCCGGCTGGGATTGGCGGGGCCGAATCGCCCTCCCCCTCACGTGACGTCGCAGCATGCACCCGGCCGCGGCGCCCCGCCCCGCCCATTATGCGTACAGCCTGTTCCGAGGTTCTCGGCCCTGCAGCTCCAAGCCGCGTAGT
Source organism: Monodon monoceros (assembly GCF_005190385.1). Lineage (NCBI taxonomy): Eukaryota > Metazoa > Chordata > Mammalia > Artiodactyla > Monodontidae > Monodon > Monodon monoceros. The sequence goes on along the minus strand of NW_021703780.1, from coordinate 63,853,598 downwards.
TTTATTTGTTGGGGAAGCACGGGGCTGTACACAATAAATAACATGGAAATAGGAACTGTGCCCTAATCGCGGCTGGAGGTGGGGATGGGGCAAGACATCGGCCAGGCCTTTGGCCTGCAGCTGGACAGGGGTAGGGCCCCCAACCTCGGGCAGCAGGCGACCTGCGGCTGGGGACCGCGATGGACACTCCCCTCAGAGTTCCACGCGAGTGTCGCGGTAGGCCCGGTCCAGGGCCCACTCCGGCTGCGAGTCGGCGCCACTTTCGCGGGCCAGGCGCGCCATCTCCTGCTGGAACAGTGCCTGCCGCGCCCGGCTGGGGTCCACGTTGATCCAGTTGTTGGCGATCCACTTAGTGCCACGCGTGACCAGGCAGCCCCCGTGCAGCGAGTAGTCGTCCACGTCGCCCACCCAACCTAGGAGAGGAGGATGGTGTGAGCAAGGGAGGGGACCAGAGGGAATCTAGGCTGGACTGAGCTGAGCTTGTGGGCTGACCTGAGCTTGGCCTCATATTGCCCAAGTGCATGGCAAGGGTAGGCCCAGCTGTGCACACCTTCAGTGGCAAACATCTGGCCACAAGGCCTCCTTGGGGGCTCAGCATCTTTCTCTAGCGAATGCCTTATCAACACCACTGGCTCTCTGAAATCAGCTTTCTTGCTGCCCGGCCTGTCCACAGCCCTTCCCAGTCTGGGCTACTAAGGTGCACGTGTCCCCCGCCCCAGTCAGCTGTAAGGCTAGGGCATCAAGGAATGACAGGGTTCCAGAAAGCCCAGGAGGCTGCACAGGTGCAGGCTGCTGAAGTCACTGAGGATGGTCTTTGGGAGGCACTAGGGGCAAAAAAACATTTGAAGGGCAGCCAGAAACAGCTCACCAGGGTGGCAACCAGGGCTGGGTAAAGGGAAGCTTCCCTCAAGGCAGCCCTGGCCTGGCCACAGGTCCTCACCTTGCCCATCAGGCAGGTAGTTGTACCAGAAGACTGCTGTGCCCTGGCGGGGCTTGACACGCAGGTTCCCCTTGTCACAGTGCCTCCGAGTGTCACGGAGGTCAACATCATCCTGAATCAGACTCTGTGGGCAGCAGAGTGGTGGGGTTTTCAAGCTGCCCTGACTGTATGGCCAGGAGCCTAAGGACAGCCAGTCAAAGGTGGCCAGAGGGAAACCAGTCAGATGTCCCCAGGGGACTGTTTAGGCCTCATCCCAGGTCTGGGGGTGTATGTACTGTTTGCCCAAGGCCCTGCCATCCCACCAGAGTAACAGCCCGGTTGGCCCTTACCATTTCATCATAGGTTCTGTTGTCTGCTACAGGAAAGACAGTCTCGCCCCCACCGGTGACGTTGTTCAAATAAAACAGCACTGTCATGTAGCTGTAAGGCAGGGGGACTGTTGAGCAGGTTCCCAGCTGTGGATGCTTCCCAGGGGCTTACCTGTGGGCAGGATAAGCTGCCCAGGTCCCCAAGGGCCAGAGGGGCAGGCTGGGATCAGTGACAACAGGGCAGGTCAGTACCGAGATGTCCCTAGCCCATTCTTCTTCCCACAAACCCAGTCTCTTTCTGTCAGTCACAATGTTTTTTATGGCCAAGATCACAGGTGCAATTAGCTAAATTACATGGCCCTGACCAAGGGCCAGCTGGGAAAGGTAGGCTAGCAGAAGCAGCAAGATCATGCAGAGGGCTGGTTGTGACTAGAAGGGGCTGAGCCAGAGCAGCCACATGAAGAGGAGAGACCTGCCACCATACCCTGGCAGGGGAGGGGGGCATAGCTTCAAAGGGAGAAGCTGAGGTCTCCAGCAGTGCCAGCAGGATCAATAACCAGGGAGGGAGCGGAAAGAATCAGGGGTCCAAACTTGCCCCTTGCCTGAGAGCTCTGGGGGCAGCTTTCAGTGTCTGTGGGTACCTCAGTCTGGCCACTGAGACAAGATGACCACCCCTTTTGGGCCACTTGGTAAACAACCTGAGGGGAGAGGTGGGGGTATCCTCGACCAGGATGGCCCAGCACTCTCCTGGCCCCATACCAAGGGGCAAGCCCACAGGGCAGGGCTGTGCTTGTGTCATCGGAGTGCCTGGTCTGGGAGTTGAAGACAGCCCTCAGGTGGGAGGTACTTGCCGGCAGGAGGTCTCGAAGGGTACAGACTCATTGGCTACCAGCTTGGTATGGGAGCAGATGGTCTCTGGGTACACAGGCCCGCTGTCCACATGGGCATGGTAGTGGCCTCCCTCGCCATACCGCACGACCTGCAGCGGCTCGCTGAGCTCCACGATCTCAGGTGACAGGCGGGTGAGGCGCAGTACCCTGGTGGGCAGCAGGCATTCAGCTAGGCAGCCCCATGCCAGGTGGCACCCTGAGGGAGCTGGCAAGGTGGACCCTGGGCCTGCCACAAGCTCTGCCCCTATTTCCCCTGGAAGCTCCTTAAGCCACCCCAGACTGGCCCTGTAAGAGCAGGAAGGGGTTACTCATGATGAGCCCTTCTCCCTGGATGCCAGAGACATCACTGGGTGGGAAAGATGAAATCTTCATTAAGTTGGGGGAGGGGGAGACACTCCCTCCAGGAAGGAGGCTGTTTATCTAAAACCCCTGGCTGCTCAGGGGCAGGGGGTCCTGTGGACAGAGATAAGAGATCACTTCTCTAATTAGCAGAAAACAAACATTCACTCTGTTTCTAATCCCAAATGTCTACTGTTTCCCACAATCAGGGCTAATTTGCTTTTGTTAATTGTGCCCTAATGAGTCCCAATCCTGGTCTAACAAGTGGAACTTAATCCTGAGTTGGTTAATCAATTCCGTTTTCTCAGTCCCAGCTAAGGACTTCTATGGGGGCCCTGCACCAGGGAGGACAGCCTCAGGTGCTCACCTCTGGCGGATGGCGCGCATAACGTGGTGGGCACCTTCGCCCTGGTAGAGCCACGTGTGGTGGCTGTTCCGCACCAGCTGGCTGGACTCTGCCTTGTGGCTCCTCATATACTTGTGAAAGTCGCGAAGGTCCATGTTGGAGAACTCCTGCCGGCTCAGCACTCCTGCACAGGGCACCCATCATTAATGCCCACCAAGCCCATGTGGGGAGGGCATAGTGGGGAGGCTGCACCTTCCTACCTACCCCTGGCCTCAGGCACGGGGGGGCCATGTGCACCTGTCCCTCAACCTGGACTCAGGTCAGATGAAATTGGCCTCTGTCACATTAGGCCCTACGGGAAGACCCAAAGAAGCTCATTTCCTCAGTTTAAGCCCTGATTTTGCCCCCAAAAGGATGAAGCCCAACCCCCATTAGACTGGCCAGAGAGCAGGGTCTCCAAAGGAAGCTTAAGCCATATGGCCAGGACACTAGGCCAAGGACTGCCCTTGGCCCTCCAGCCTGGCTCTGTAGAGCATGGTGGCCACTCTCTGGTCCTGTAGAGGGCGAAGAAAGAGAGCATTCAGTGTTGGGTTTTGTCCAGGGCCTTCCACACTGTAGGGTGTAAGCTGGGATCGGTCCCCAGGAGTTCCTTTGTGACCTTGGGTCTCATCCTGAGTGGAATACACCTGGCCAGTCCTGCCCGCTGGGTAAACCAGTCTACCTCAGCAGAGAAAGCCAGGCCACTCTCCCAAATGAGAACACTCTCCCCTGTTCCTGCTCAACCCACAAAGCTGGGCTGTATCCTCTTAGGGTTCTGGAAGAATAGCTGGTGTCTTTGCTACATGTTATCCTGGCTGACCCAACTGACACACTTCCATGCTTCGGCCCAGATTTCTCTGAGGGTGGGGGCACTCGAGGGCTGTGAGTCTGTCACGAGCTCTGCACATAGGGGCAGTAGCAGCATGATGCCCCTCCAGCCACAGGTCCCAGTCAGATTCTTCACTGTGGGTTCACCAGCCACAAAGCCATTCTTCCAAGTCCTATTTCCTCAACTGGTCCAGAATTTGGACATGAGGGTAATGACTACACCTCAGAAACTTCCTGGGGGTTATTACCAAAGGCGAGGGTGCTTACAGGACAGCACTCCTGCCCACATGACCCCAAACAGTTAGCATGACTCCAGGTGGGCAAGAGGAAGGCAAGGGGGACCTTGGTTAGACCAGAGAGGCCGACTGCTAGGGCAAGACCGTGTGCCTGGCTGGAGAGAGGCAGATGCCAAGCTGACCTCACTGTTCCTTTGCTCCCGCTATACCACTCTGCCCTCTGCCAGCCAGCAACCATACCTCCTGTACCCCAGATGCTGCCTGGTGAGGTCAAAAGAGCCTCCAAGAACTGCCCTCTAGACTGTCACCAAAGGGAATGGGAGAGTCTAGCTACTGCCTACTTCCCAGGGGTAAGGGCAAGGCTGGATCCTCACCTCCTCATCTCTGGCTACTCTAGAAGCTGGGCATAGAGGCTACCTGGCTTGGGGGGCAGGAGGCTCACAGCGACAGAACTGTGGCAAGGTATGAGCTCACCATCACCATCAGGGTCAGCCTTGATCGCAGAGTACATCTCCTGAATGTTCTCTGGAGTCATCCACCGTCCATTTCCCAGGCGAGTCTGGGCCAGGACCTAAAGCACAAAATGGTGCCTCAGTGGGGTGGCCCCAGTGATGGAGAGTCACCAGAGCACAGACAGCTGCCTAGTTCCTTCTGTAGGGCTGAGGGTTCAGGTGATAGGGCATGGGTGAGGACGAAGGACAGAGCCCAAGGTCCCTGAGCTGAAGTGAGGGTAGGCAGAGAGGTCTAGAGGCATCTGGGGAGGAAGCCAGAAGACAGTCAAAAGACCTGTGGGCCATGACCATTCTCAGCCCTGGTGGGACTGTGGCTTCCATGGGGAACACTGTCAGCCTATTGGAGGCAGAGCAAAGGACAGGCCTGTGTCCCACCCAGATACCCCAGGTGAGGTGGGGGAGGCCAGGGCCTGGGTGCGAAAAGGGAAGAGGCACCATGGGGAGGCCTGGCCAGTGAACGACCACCAGGCCCCTTAGGAAGATCGGGCCCGGTGAGGCACTCTATATAGGCAAGGGACCCTGCACCCCACCAAGACCTCTCTCAGAAGCCTGGGTGTGAGGGGCATGCAGAGAGAGATGCAGACTTCTGGCTTCCTCTGAGCTGCCACCCCATCCACCATGAATTCTGTGGGGTTCCCAGCAACAGCAGCAAGGAATCCAGACCACAGACAGCACACCACCTGGGAACTGTGGCAATAAATGCCATCACCTCCAGGTAGATTCTCCTGCCATCCTCTGGGGTTCCCAGGGCAGCAAGGGGCTCTCTAGGAGGGAAAGTGGACCCTGGGCATGCCCAAGTTGATCTGAGGTGGCATCTGACTCTTGGGGCCAGGGCCGAGCAGTACAAGTGACCTGGCCACCAGAAACAATTTTGGGCATTCCCACCCTGGTGCCTACTCCAGGCCCCAGGATCCCAACCTCATGGAGCTGCAGGCGACCATCATGGTTTTGGTCCAGCAGCTGGAAGAGGTCCAGCTGGCTGATTTGCATTGTGCCCATTGCTTCCTCATACTCTTCGGTGGGCAGGATCTGGCTGCGTTGTAACCCCTTCATCTGTGCCAGGTGGATGATGAGCCGACACTCCTCATCACTCAAGAAGCCAGGGATTTCTGCCAGAAGAGGTGGGGTGGGGGGTGAGGCCAAGAACGGGGCCAGGACGCTGATGCACCAAATAAGTACCTTCCTCTCTGCAGGGTTCTTGGGGTAGTCCCTGTCCCCTGCTGGTCACCAAGTCAGGAGGACTTCACATCTGCTGTAGACCGTGACCCCAAGGTCAAGTTGTCCTGCAAAGGTTAGCCAGCGTTTGGAACATGGGGCCTCTCTTTTTGATGCTGAGAGCACACAATTTCCAGGGGAGTCCTGGGAGGTGAGCCAGAGCAAAGCTGGGGATGGGCTAACCCACCTTGGAGTGGGACCAAAGGCCAGAGGGTGGACCTGAGGGGTGGAGGGGTGACCTCCACTCCTTACTGGGTATATATTTTAAAAGGGCGGGGGGAATGTTGGCAGGTTTTTGCTTTCATTATTGCTTTTCAGCATTGTTCAAATAAAAACAAAGTGAATACATCCAGCATTCTAGGTCTTGCCCTCCATTCTCTTGCACAAGTGGGTGCTGGTCATCCGTCCACTACTGAGTTGCCCAGCGCTGGGAGGTCAGTGGGGGTCACTCAGGTTTTTAGCAGATGCTCTGAGAAGATGCCCCAGTGTCCTTTGCTTTGGGAACAAATGTACACTGAACGCCTACTCCATGCCTCTAAGCCCAAGTAAAGGCCAGTCGGGCCTGGGGCTTAGCTCCAGTGGCTGGATGACCCCACACCAGCTCCACAAGCAGCTCAGTGGAGCTGGAACGCGAAGCTCACACCTGGCGAGCCCACATCCCAGCGACTCCAGGCACTTCCAGGGCTGGAGCCTGGGCCTTGCTTCATTCTCTTGTTCCTGGGAGAGAGGACTTCCTTTGACAGGGCACAAGAGGCCCACACAGGAACTGACTGGAGGAAGGGCCATGCCGCCACTGTGATCCTTCAGAACTCCTGCAGAGTGGTCTGCCACTTTTCTGGGTTATTCTCTCAGCATGAAGTTCCAGTCATTGCCAAGAGGAAGGGAAATGGCCACTCGGAGCCAGGATTGGAGCAGTTTTTAATAGTAATCACAGCAGATCACACTTAGGGAGCACAGACTCTGTGTCCTGTCCTAAGCATGTCATCAACCCCGTAATCCGTATACTCGTCCTAGAAAACAGGCCCCATTAATTCACCCTTCCTCCCTGAGGATCCCCCAAGCACAGAGACATCAGCAACTTGGCCAGGGCCCCACAGGCTGTCGTACTCCAGAACCCAGGCTCACAGCCAGATTCAGCTTCCATAGGTAGGTGACCCAGATGTGATGACACTGAGGACAGGAAAAAGCCACCCCACCCCACCCCCACCTCCGGCCTGCCTGATCCCCTCAACCTGTCAAACCCAGAAAGGGTATGAGCCATCCACTGGGGGATCAAATTGCTAATCACCAGTCACCTCCTGATCATTTAAAAAGATAAACAAACAAGAAAAGTGAACCAGAAAAAGAAAACACAGGCCCAGGTTTCTTCAGTTTATTAGGTGCCAGTCATTCACAGGCCCAAAGGAGATGCCACCCTCTATACAGCCCCCTGCCATGTGCTATTCAAATGTAAACAGCCCAGGTCAGAACACTGGGGCCTAACCAGGTGGGTCTGAGCACATGGAAGCTGGGCAAACATTGGCTCCTGGGGTGTGGGTATAGCCCTTATAAAGCCCCCAACCTCAGTGCACTGAGACCAAGGCAGAGAAAGCAGGTGATGGATCAAGGGCTGTGGCGGCTGGTGGCACTGGTGGTGCTGTTGGGTGACGGTGGGGCAGGGGCTCCCTGGGGCCCCACGCGGTGCATGGCCATTCCCCAAGCCATGGCGCTGTGCCACGACATTGGCTACACAGAGATGCGGCTACCCCACTTGCTGGACCATGACACAGCAGCCGAGGCCATCCAGCAGTCAGTCAGCTGGTTGCCCCTGCTGGCCAGGGAGTGCGACCCTGATGTGCACCTCTTCCTCTGCTCCCTCTTTGCCTCGGTGTGCCTCGACAGGTAGGGCAGGGGCTCCCAGGTAAGGGTGGGGGCCTCTCCTCAGCCAGGGCCTGCTCTGGAAGCTCTTCACTAATCATTGCTGTGTACCTATCAGTGACAGGAGGATGAAGGATTGTTTTGTCAGGGTGTTGCTGGCAGAGAGCGCAGATGCCCATGGGACACAGGAGACATAGGCAGGGGACTATCAATGGTGTGCACCCTTGGTCTGGATCCACAAATCAACAAGGGCTCTTAAATGTCAAGGTAGGGCAAGTGAGCAGCCCGCTCTAGGCTAGGGGCTGAGAACCCCTCTCCAGTGAGGTGTGGCAACTCTGTCTGCCCAAAGGATCCTGGCCAGAGATGGAGCCACGGCTCATCTGGTGGCTTTTTCTCTCAGAGTCCAGAGATTGCAAGGCTGATTCCTCTTCCCCAGCCTAACCTACCCCGTGAACAACAGCTCCCTCAGTTTCTTCTTTGCAGAGCCAGGGCCCTTCCTAGAGCCTCAGGGTGACCATGCCTATAGCAGCAAGAATGGGCTCTTTCAGAAACTGAGGATTGGGCCCCTTTGCTCTTGGCCAACCCCAGTCCTGGCTAGAAACTGCAGTGTCCTGCAGGCCTTTCAGGACAAGAGGGAGGGCCCTGCTTTCTCCCTCCAAGATGGGGAGTGAAGGCCCCGAGTGCAGGGCCCCTCCCACAGCCCTCTCCCAGGCACTAGGCATCCACCGGAGCTGTAGGGGGAGATACACTGCAAAGGTGGAAAGCAGCCTGGGCCAGGGCAGGGGTGGGGCTGGGGATACAAGACAGAAGGGCTGGGAGACCCAGGGCCGAGGGCTAAGATTTCAGCAAGCAAAGGAGCAAGAAGCCCAGCTGCAGGGCTGTTGCTAGGTGACCAGGGTGTCGTTGCCCAACAACCGTGGAGTTTCTGGCCAGGCCTAGAGCTAGGAGCACACAGAGGCCCCAGCTTGGAATCCAGGAACCCTGGTCCTGAGTACCCGCTGCCCCTGACACTTTCCCTGCCCTGCAGGGTCATCTACCCGTGCCGAAGCCTGTGCGAGGCCGTGCAGACCAGCTGCGCCCCCATCATGGCCTGCTATGGCTACCCCTGGCCAGCCATCCTGCACTGCGGACGCTTCCCCGCCGGCCACGGCCTCTGTGTGGCTGCCATCTCCAACGGCTCCCGCCCGAGCCGCCCACGTGAGTCTCTACACAGCTTCTAGGCTGGTCTAACCCTTTCTCAGCCCCACAGGCTGCACCCCACCCTTTCAAATCACAACTCTCGGGGATCAGGTAACTGGGTCTCTCTGGTGGGAAAGAAGAGGGACAACCCACAGCGGCCATCCATCTCAGAAAGGGTAAAGAACAAGGGGAAAGTGGGAGAAACCCCTGCTGATGGCTCCCCTCCTCCACCCGGGGTCCAGGGGGAGCCTCACTCAGCTCTTCCCCGCAGTGCCGCGTGCCAGCTGCAGGACTGTGAGTTGCAGGACACCAGCTCGTCCAAGGAGGTCCTGGACATGCTCTGCGCTAGCGATTTTGGTGAGCCTCTGGTGCCCAGCACCCCTTACACCCCCTTACAAGTGGGTTCATTACAACTCCTGGCTTGGTGCTAAGACAAAAGAAAGAGGGGATACCCAAATATTATGCCTGATTAGAACTAAAAAATAAGTTCCTTTAATAATTGCTAAAAAAACAACATCCCAGGAGGACAGGCCTTCTCTAGGACCCTGATTCCAAGAGCAGAACATCAGACAAGAGGGTTTGGCTTACCAGGTGGAGGGGAAGATGGGGATACTCAGAGGGGCCAGGCTCATCACCTCAGCCCTCTGATCCCATTCAGCAGTGAAGGTTAGGCTCTCCTGGCGCAGTGGGTCATCCTCCAGACCCTCAGACTGCAACCTGGACTCACAGCTAGAGGTGCTGAAGGCGGGCCCACTGCCCCCTGGGGAGCTGGCGCCTACTCTGCGACACTGGCTACAGCTGGATGCCACGTGTGTGTACAACCTCCTGTGCGGAAGGTATGCTGGGACCTACGTGCTGAGTGGGGAGGTGCAGGGTCACAGTCTGCTGGTAACCACGGCCTATGGTTGGAGCCAGGGCCACAGAAATCTGCAGCTGGCCATGTGCAGGTGGCATCATCACCAGTGCCCAGAATAGAGTCAACCCAGGTGGGGAGAGCCTGGGACTTTATAGCCACAGCCTCTGCAGTGGCCACGCAGACCATGTGCTCCCCTGGACACACATAAAACCCTCTTTCTGCTGCCCTCCATGGATATTTGCAGACCAAAGTCCAGAGTAACTCCAAGGCTCACCCAGGACCAGCACAAGGCAGGGCAGAAGTCCACTTCTGTGGTCCTTCCTCCTGGAAAAAGTCAGCTAGCCTTGTGTGCTGGGCAGGCAAGACTACCTTTCTGAACTTCCCAGACCTGGGATGCCAGACTGGCTGATGCCCTGCTCCTGCCCACAAGCCCCAGCATCCCAAGTTGAGCCTCAGGGCAGGCACAAAGCCTCAGGCTATGCTCACCCAGGCACTATGCTGCTTGTCAAGCCCCAGACAGACTCAATTATATCTTCCTGACCTTTACTGAGTCCACAATCCTGCCAAGCAGCGGGCCTGTGGAACAGCAGGGGGGTTCATACAGAAAACTGCATTAAGCTGCTTACAAACCTGAACTAATATGCATACTACAATTCTTTCCCTACTTCTGTGCTTCTGTCAAGAGAGCACAGTGGTCTTATGTAACTGCTTTATTGTTTTTTTTAAGCTGAAAAAGAATAGGTCTGGAAATCCTATAATAAAGCAGTTATGGTTTTAACATACATTGTTTTGTGTACTGGTATCAATTACTCATTTACCTTAAATAGCTAAGAAAGTGGACTAAAACTCTTGCTGGCCCACTGGAAGTGCCCCCTGCTGCTCTTGAAGAGGGTGCCAAATAAGGAGGTACCTGCCCAGGGTGATGGTGGAGGCCACTCTGCACACAAAGACAGGTGCTGGACTGGCTGAGAGTATCTAGTAAACCCATCCAGCTGGCCAATAATTGTCAGCAGTAGACTCTGGCCGCTGGACACACAGCCATATCAAATCAGGCCTCCCACACATGCAGCTAACCTTTAGGGGCAAAGACACAATTAACAAATAAATACAGAAGATAGCTTCCAATGATGCTAAGCGCTGAGAAGAAAACGGAGCAGGCTGATGCAACAGAGAGCCTGGAAACCTCTTGAGACCAGTCTGAGGTGGAGAGAGGTCTCTGAGGAGGCGAGGTTTGAGCAGAGGCCTGATGCGGGGGAAGGCACCCTCGGTGAGAGCCAAGTCTGAGCCTTCTGGTGGAGGGAACTGTGCATATAAAGGCGCCAAGGCAGGACTTCCCTGGTGACGTAGTGGTTAAGAGTCCGCCTGCCAATGCAGGGGACACGGGTTCGAGCCCTGGTCCGGGAGGACTCCACATGCCGTGGAGCAACTGGGCCCGTGTGCCACAACTACTGAGCCTGCGCTCTAGAGCCTGCAAGCTACAATGACTGAGCCCGCGTGCTGCAACTACTGAAACCCATGCATCTAGAGCCCGTGTTCCACAGCGAGAGGCCACCGCAATGAGAAGCCCGTGCACCCTGAGGGGTAGCCCCCGCTCACCGCAACTAGAGAAAGCCCACACGCAGCAACGAAGACCCAACACAGCCAAAAATAAATTAATTAATTAAAAAAAAAAGGCGCCAAGGCAGCAATGAGCTTGGTGTCTGAGAATCAACAGGGGGTGAGTGAGGGAAGGGTGGTGGGAGATGAGGTCTGAGAGATGAGAGGGTCTTGGGGCACCAAATGAGACGTAGAAGTGGAATGGGAAATCATGGAGGCTTTTAAGGAAGGGAGTGATGAGATCTGATCTGCTGTTTAAATACAGAATGAGTGTGAGGTGGAGGGAGAAGTGAGCCACATGAGAGAAAGCAATGTCCCTAGAGAGGTGACAGTGAGTCAGAACTGGAACACCTCCCTTCTGAACTGAACAGGACAACGGTCCAAATCCTTGGGAAATGCCTACCACAGTCAAGCAGGTATCCTCCAGGAACTTGGGGGGGGGGGGCTTTTGTGGCCCAGGTCCCACTTACCAAATATCTCTAGGAACAAAGGTGGGAAACAGGAAATTTCCCCCAAAGGGAGAGGCTGAAGGTTACGTGCGGATTTCCCTGTGAAGTGGTGGGGTTCCCTTCCACAGAGATGGAGGCACCCTAGGGTAAAACCCAGTCCCCTTGCCCCAGCTGACACCTTGAACACCTACCCCTTGAGCCCTGGCATTTTGGGTCCCTGATGGTGGGTCACAGTAGGGCAAGGTGGCATAGCGGGCCCATTCTCCTTGGGCCCTGCCTGCCTCTTTAGGGCGACAGTAGGTGGATGGACAGGCAGGCACAGAAAACAGAGACACTGCCCCTCCTTGGAGTGAGGCTTCCTTCTTTGGATTCATCCAACACCACATTCAGGAACTGCCCCTCCTTGGACACCCTCTCCCCTGTGGTTAGCCTGTCTCACAACTGGACTTCTTATAATCACTGACCTCTTCCTCATTTGTCTCACCTCATTTCACCAAGCAGCAAGCCCCAGGACTTTCTGAGTAAAACCTGGGACATCTTTCACCAACAGACTCAAAGGTAGTGTAAGAGTTTTGGAGGAAATGAGAACAACGATTAGGAAGGTCTTGCTGCAACTGCCCAGTTCTCCTAATCATGCCCTTTGTAATTTATCTGCACAAACAGAAACCCATCTGATGGCTTAACCAGAATCAGTTTACCTTTTGTCAAATCTCTTCTGCTTCCCATAATGTACTCTTGGTGACTTCGGGTCTGGGTTTCTCATTCTCTGCTTTGTAGGACTTTGACGCAACAAGCTGCATGTTAGGGGGTTAGGGTTAGGGGTTATGCCTCATGGCTCGCTTAACCTAACATATATCTGAATTAAGTATATACGGGTCCAAAAAGGCTGATGAGAGAAAGTACACCCACCTCAATGTGTCCGTCTCACAACAGTGGAGTAGTAATGGGGAGAGTTGTTCCCTTGCCTGGATCACCTGTTCCTTGACAGCCACCTGGCTTCATCCCACAGCTCCTGCGGGTCTGTGCTCAAATATCCTTCTCAGCGAGGCCCACCCTGACCACCTTACTCAGTTTCAACCCCAGTTGAAATTCTGCCTTACTTGTCTGTGATCAATTATCACCATCTGACACACCATGCGTGTTTATTTGTCTGTAACCTCATTCGACTGTCAGCTTCAGGTGTTTTTTGTTTTCCTATTTTGTCCAATTCTGTATTCCCGGCACCTGAACTACTGCTTTGCTCAGACTTCAACATTATGCAATAATAATAATAATCTTTTAGTGCCTTCCCTACAACAAGACTGACATCCTAATCTATGTGAAATCATTCTCACAGGTCTAGGCATAATCCCCAACCAGGGCCCTCTGCCTTAGGGTTAACAGCATGCGCTCAGATGCTCTGCTTTGGTTCCCAGTCCCCTCCTGAAAGCCCCTTACCCCTTCCATCCCCCAGCAGCCAGGAACACCTCAGGTCTGCAGATAAGTGTGTCACTGAGGCTGGGTACCCAGGACTGGGGTGGGAAAACCTATCTTGGGCAAGGTCATGGGTCTGGGGACCCCCATCTTGTTGGTACTGGTAGTCTTTGAAGGACTTCAGGTCTTCACAACTAGCACGTTGGCTTTAGAGTGCAGGCTGTAGAGAAAGTCTGCCTTGTTCTAATCCTAGCTTCACCCTGAACTAGCTGTGTGAGCCTGGCCAAGCAACAGGGGCTCTCTGTGCCTCACTTTCTCACCCACTAGCCTGACAGTGGGACCTACACACATCTCATAGAGGGGTTGTGAGAATTAAATGGAATGATCACATAAGTCTAGCACATAACAAGAGCTCAGAAAATGTGAGCTATGATGCTGGTTCCAAATGAGGTCACCCTGGAAGGCTCTGCCTACTGTAATGGCTGAACACAAAACTCCATCCTAAGAAGAATCCCAGAGTGCTGGTAGCAAAGGCTGGTGCCCTTGTGGGGCAGGTTTGGCGGCACCAGCTTACCCACATTTGGACAGCCTGCTTATCAGACCCACTTTGGGAGTGGAATTTCCCCTCACAGGTCCTGAGATCAGCTAGGACCTGGTTATCAGTCTGTCTGACCCTCCCCCCATTCTAGAATGTGACAATTAACCATGGCAGGGAGCCTCCAAAGACAGTTTCAATGAAATGTTTAGACACTAGCTTCTAGATCACATTGCTCAGCCCTGTGATGGAATCAGCTGCAGAGAGTAAGGGTCACAGAGGGGAGTGTGGAAAGGTCAGCCTGTCACCCTATATTGGAGATGGGGGCGGGTACCTCACTTGGGGCAACCTCTGGGTGGAAAAGAAAGGGCTACTTTGAAGCAGCCATTTTCAAAACAGTAGTCACGTGGTCAAATGAGCCTCAAGGCAGCCACCAAATCGTAGCCCCTGACCCTTCCTGGGGGTGCCCAGCGAACTTACCGAAGAGCAGCGGCTTGAGGCTGAGGGTTCGGATGAAGTGATCCCTGTCGGCGACCAGCTGGACCTTGCGCTCATACCCCACCTAAGGGAAAGCGGCACAGCGGGCAGCTCGGGCGCCGGGCAGCTCGGGCGCCGGGCAGCTCGGGCGCCGGGCAGCTCGGGCGCCAGGCCCCTACATGCGAGAAAGGAAAAGACGCCCCGGCCCGGTGGGCGGCGGCGGGCGAGTGAGGGGGTGCGCGCGGCAGGCCGGGACGGCGCAGGGAGCAGCATGGAGCCCCGGGCTGACTGCCGGCCGTCTCGGGCTCGGCGGTGCAGGGCCTGGAGCGCGCCGCGGCGGAGGCCTCACCTTGATGCCCTCCAGCCGCGTGAGGGGAGCCAAGGTTGGCGCGGGCCCGGGGCCCTGGGCCCGGCGCTGGGGCCCGGGGTCGCTGCTGTCGTCGCCGTTGCTGTAGTGTACGAAGAGCAGCAGCGCCAGCACGTTGCCCAGGTACAGGTGCACGAACACCATCAGCACCAGGAAGTAAGCGCGCGAGCAGATGCCGCGAGGCTTGCACAGCGGCCGGACCGGTGTGTCCTCACAGTCACCTAGTCCCGCCGCTGCCCCGGCCGGGTCGTGCTGGGGCGGCGCCCACTGCGGACTCACAGCCTCAGGCCGCCGGCCTGCCGCCGCCGCCATGGTGCCCAGGTTGCGCGCGCACCCAGGGGAGGGGCCGCGGGGTTGTCAGCGCCGCGCCGCGCCGTAGCCAGAACCACCGCCGCCGAGCCAGCGCGCGCGGCGGTCACCAGCAGGGGGTTCCTGGGGATCCCGCGCCCGCGCTGCACTCAAGATCTCCGCTCCTTGAACCCCGGCCCACACTGAAGTTCCTCTTCCCGAGCTGGGTTATCGTTAGGAGGAGATGCACACTCCCCAGGGCAGAAGCCGCCCCCCAAATGTAGATACAGACAAGAGCAGCACAGTTACAGGAAACCCCACTGGTAGTTCCTCCGTTCCCCGGTTGAGACGCACTTCCCTCTTCCCGGAACTGTATGGTCTGCATTTTCTCGCTCCCAGGAGTGGGGTGGCAACAAGGAGGAGGCAGTGCCAAAAGATGATTCAATATTGCGGCGGGTTGGGGCGCCGCGGAATCCGATGACTGCGCACATTGTGGTGGCGTCGGACCCAAGGCATTCGGCACTGACACTCGCCAGTGTAGGCGGCCAAGAAACGCCTTGGAGGTCTGCTCTGCGGTCGGTCTGAACCTCCCGGGAAGGGCTGCAGGAGTCAGGTCTTAGGAAGCAACTGCCTGATGTGCGGGGTCACATAGACGGGGGACCCAGTCTGCAGTGGTCAGAGAGGGCTTCCTGGAGGAGCCCTGGCACCCTAACAGTAACCTGCAGGAATGCTGCAGGTGCTCAGGTTCACAGGAACACTCCTTGCCTCAGCGCTGGCACATATGAAGAGGGAGAAAGGGACTTTTCCGTAATTGAGACACCAACGCCTCGGAGGAAAGTTAAACCCAGATTATCCCCAAATATGGATGTGGGAGGACATACCAGTAGCCAAGTGCCCAAACCTGGTCTTTTTCGTTCTCTGCTCACCCCCACCCCCACCCCCAAGGTGGACATGCGGACAAGAGGAACATCATTGAGGCAGGTCCCACCGGTGGTTTGTCTTTACACTAAGACCCCCTCCCCCTCCAACTTCCTCCCAGACAAGTAGAGTGTGCATATTCTGGTCTCCTCAGTAGGGCAGCCCCATCTTCTTCTCTTGGAGATTCTACACACAATGGCAGATTTCATCAGTGCCCAAGTATTGGGTTGGCCAAAAAGTTTGTTCAGGTTTTTCCATAACATGTTGCTGAACTTTTTGGCCAACCCAATACGTGGGTTCATCCAGTCACCTTTAGGGACTATCTTGTCAATCTCCTTAGGAAACTAGAGAAGCACTGTCCAATAAAAGGAGTTCTGGATGTTTTCAAGGAGGGGGTCAGGGCAGGTGGCAATGGGAAACTTTGGGGCTCAGCCAAAGCTGGGATGCTGACCAAATACCTCCAGTGGTCCAGCATCCTGCTTCAGATGGAGTAGGAACTGAGCTCCGTAGGCAACTGGCAAGTCTGGACTCTCCCAACATGGAGGCAAAGACAGAGGCAGCGAGGACCTGGCCCTTCTTCCTGAAATGAATTCCAGATGTCATGGTTTTCTGGTATCCATGAATGAATGTTGAGACCATTTCCTTTTTAGCTTTTTAAAACCTATAATTAAATCACCACAAAATGCTCATGTTCCTTAAACTATTTTCCTGAACTCCATTCTCCTAAGTTCCTATTACCTGTATCCAATTGAGTTATGCTTACTGCTATGCACAGCTAACATCACCAGAGGGCAAGCAGGTTGGGTGGGAAGTGGGGGGCGCCTCACCCCCTTTCTGCTCTGTCTGCTATTGGCTATGGGAATTTCACAACCACAGCATAAACTATAATTTCTTGACCTTTTAAAAGCTATGGCCTTTTTGATATCTAAACCTCTTACCACCCAGGCTGGCTCACCTCACAGGGGTGGCAGTCCCATCTCAGTCATGATACATAGTCAAATCTGGGTCTTGTGCTGAGCTGTGTTTTAATCTCTATTACAAAAGTTGGATTTACTTTCCAATTTCTATCAGTGAATGTTTTTTGTTTTGCCATTTACTAGAATGATGACCTTGGGCAAATTACTCATTTTGGACGGTGACAGCACCTACCTCACAGGGCTGCTGTGACGACTAAGTGGATATGTGCTCAGTGACCATTA
Source organism: Monodon monoceros (assembly GCF_005190385.1). NCBI lineage: Eukaryota > Metazoa > Chordata > Mammalia > Artiodactyla > Monodontidae > Monodon > Monodon monoceros. The sequence continues at coordinate 63,836,811 of NW_021703780.1, read as the reverse complement.
GTGTGATTATCTTGTGGGGACAGGAACTGGTCTAACAAATTCAATGGCTATGTCCTCCGTGCCCAAAATAGAGCTCAGTATATAGGCAATGCTCAGATTGTTGCAGGAAGCCCTGAAGAGTATGTGGAAAATCCCTCCTCCAGATTTTGCTAGAATGTGCTATCTTCTCTTGTTCTAAGATCACCAAGGGTATGGTGCCAAGGCCACTGGTATCCTGCCCACTGATCTGCAGGAGCAGCTCTTCAGCCCCTGGCCTTGCTGCCTCAGTGAAAACATTCACTAGTGACCAGTTCTGTCTGTGTCCTCCATGTTCTGGAGGCTCCTAGAGGGTAGAGACCATGTATCTTTTGCACACTATTGTATGCCCAGGTGCTGAGCATGGGGCTTGGCACATCTGAAGTCCAAAGAGGAGCAGTTGTGGACTTGACTAGCAGTGTCTGGGACCTCCCCGGCTTTGGCTGCCCTGTGCATGCTGTGCTGCCCACAGCGCTGGAGCCTTCACCCCTATCAGTGAAGTTGCCACCACTCCTGACACCACAAATGCAGACCCCCTCGTTCAGAATCCAAGCTCTGTTTCCTGTCCTCAGCCTTTGGGATTAAACTCCAAACATTTCCAGTTCCTGTCGAGAGTCCTCTCTTCCTAAGCCCAGAGCCCCTGTGAAGCCACAAGTCCCGCTTCCATACTCCATGGCCCTTTGCTCCCACATCTGCTTTGGAGGGACCCAAGGATCTTCTGAATAAGCAGCTCAGGGACTCAGCAGGGCTGTAGGGCATTAGAATCAGTACATTACCACATCCTGGGATCTGTGTTTGGTGGGGAATGGTTTGGCCTGCACCCAAGGAGGGAAAGGAAAGCCAAAAGTACCAGGATATTCCACTTCCCTCCACAGGTGACCTCTCCCCAGAAAGGGAAGAAAGGCAGAGCAGTCAGGCCAGTGGGGCCTTCACAGCCCTCTGGAAGAGGGGACTGGCCAACAGGAAGGCCCCTATTTGGTGCTCAGTGGCCTGAACCCCCGGGGGCATTGGCTCAGAAGGCTACTTGGATCCTTTGAAGAATGACTCTGCACACACTTTTATAATCAGAAACTTGCAGTTTATTTTGAATAAACCACTCAAGCTTGAGCAGATGACATCACCTCAACTTTTTCTTTGAAGAAAACAAAGATACATGGTAAATTCATGAAAACACTGTGCCTTCCTTTGCAGGGCAGAAAAATTCTGCCTGACCTTTTCCATCTTCCTGATGTTAACAAGAGACAGCCACTTGAGGCACGAAAGAAAGCTCTCTGCAGATCAAGGGCTGCAGGCTGCAGTCTGGGCACAGAACCTCCTGCAGCTCCAGTGGTTGGGGCCACAGCTGGATGCAAATGCACTATGTGGTAGCTGTGCAGTCCAAAAAATGCCCAGGGTGCCGAGGGTGTGAATTAAGGTGCAGAGCTGCAACTCAGCTCCTGCCGCTGCCATGGCGGTGACACAGAAAGGACTCAATGCAGAGGTAAAAGCTCCAGACACCAGGATCTTCCATGGGCCAATGCAACAGTCACACCCCACCCCTAGGTCCCGCAGCAGGCACTCTTCTCCTTCAGTTAGCTCAGCACTGTCCAATTCTGGGTTCATCTGCTATACTCCTAACCTGTCCTACCGCTCCACCCCGTGGTCCTTTCCTTGCAGGAGATGACAGGAAGAGGCAAAATCTGATTGGGGAGAAAGGGAGCCTGCAGCCGGCTATGTACCCCATGACTCCAAGAGTTACAGCTGTCCTCTGCCTTCAAGAGTGATTCAGTTTACAGCTTACATGGTACCTGGGAAATTACCGACTGAGGTGAAAATGTTTGAATATCAAAGAATTTCCAACACAATATTTATTCACAGATCTCCTAAGCAACTCTTCCAGGAGGTCAAGGACGCCCTATCGAGTATGGACAACTCTGCCGGCCTCAGAGTGGAGGCACTGAAAAAAACCCATAGAAACCCCAAGAATCACAGATGTAACTTCTGAAAGGCCCACAGGACCAGGTTCAGGACAGGCAGGACACCATGCAAACCACTTGTTCCTCTGCACTGTGAAAAAGCCGGCCTTTTTCCCTGGCCCGCCCCTTGTGGTACAGGAGCTGGGACCACAAATCAAGAACCGTGCTGGCCTCAGACTCCCAGACCCTAGAGGTGCTGTCCTCCAATAGCTGAAACCAGGCAAGGGGGAGCGCAACCAACCCCTAGAGTGGGTAATGGAGACATACACTCCAGGTTAACATGAAAACAATTTGTGCAAACAAGGTCCCTGAGCCAGGCAGACCAGAGTCCGTCCTTGGGAGGACCATGCTGAACTCTGACCCTAACGTTCACCAGAGGAAAGTGTAGCAGGACAGTGTCAGGTATGGCTGTGTGTGAACCTGGTCAGAGTCACACCACGGGAACACTGGCACAAAAGAAGGAACCAAGGTAAAACAAATTTATTTGGGGGAACAATCCCCTTTAAAAGTGGATCTCTATCTTTAGAAAACAAAAGAAAACTGTGCTGAACTCACATCCCCTGGTCTGGAGGGCCACAAGCCCACCTACGTGTTCTGCTGTGGGCTCTGGCCTGAGTAGCCAGACCCAGGTAAAGCTCACTTTCAAGAATTAAGATGAGTCCACAGACACACAGTGCCATCAGACAGGATGACACCCCATGGCAAGACTCCATTCTGTATTGTCTCCTCACTGCCAGCGTAAGGCAGTGCACCTGACCACAAAAGGGTCCACAAGGACCAGACAGGAGGCACGATGTGATTCCCTGCGCTCCATGCCTATAACTCAGGCCAACTTAATTTCCCACCATCTGCCACCCATGCTCTTCCCTTGGGACTCTAGCTGTGGCCAAACACATATGAATCTGGCAAGCAAAGACCACCGGGGCCCTCTTGCAGTAGAGATTCTGAGGCAAGGTGAGCGGGCAGCATATGTTACATTCTAAGTAAAATAGCTAGAGGTTAAAACACTCCAATGCCAATTTATTTTTAAAAAGGGTTCTGTGTAATTCTATGGTTTGTTTGCCCCCTCTTTTTTGTATAATTGTACAACCTTTGAAAATTATAAGTTGTAATGATCTAATCCTATTAATAGTCATTCAGAAAAAACTTTCCCTCCCTCCCAACAACCATCCAGGGGGAATTAAAGGTCCTGAGAAGAGGCCAATTCAACATGGCCTCTACCCTGGGAAAAACAAAAAGCAAAAGATGAGGGAAAAAAAAAAAAACAGAACTCGACTAAGAGGTGTGGCCAGTGTCTCTCAGGAGTGGGGCCCTGGCTGTTGCCTGGGGTTGTGAAAGGCAGAGCCTGCAGCATGCAGTACAGCAGCCGGGAGACCTCGCAGCCACATCTTCCTCACTCTGGCACGTCCATGTCCCAACCTAGGTGTCATGGAAATCCTTCAGCAGGGTTCTCCTCCGCTGCTCTGCTATGTGCATCTGGTTCTCTAAGTCCTGCACCAAGGAAGCAAGATAGGTGCTTGCATGGCCCAGTCCCATGAGCAGGGAGCAGCTAAAGCCACCCCCCCCGCCCCCCCTGCCACGGACTGCAAGAAGTCAAAAGCACTGACCTTCCCACCCTTCTCAGCAGCAGCCTCCAGTCCACATGCCAACTACCATGTTACCTATTACCACACCAGCCCTCCCTTGCCTGCCAGAGGATCCAAGAGGACAGCACTTACCCCTCTGTCATAGCTGTCTGCACGCTCCACCTTCCATGACAGGTTTTCGATCTCAGCCTCCAGCTGAGCCTGCTGGTATTCAAACTGTATGGGTAGAGCAGGAGGGTCAAAAGGAGAAGGGGCTGTAGCCGGGGCAGGGCCTGCAGATGGGAGGGGCAGATGCAGCACCTCAGGCTCGCATGAGCTATAGACAACCCTGTCTCTGATACTGTCCTCAGAGAGCAGTGCTACTTCCTGTACCCAGAGCCAGAATCCAATCAAAAGGCTACCTATGGGGCTTCCCTGGTGGCACAGTGGTTGAGAGTCCGCCTGCCGATGCAGAGGACATAGGTTCGTGACCCGGTCTGGGAAGATTCCACATGCCGCGGAGCGGCTGGGCCCGTTAGCCGTGGCCGCTGAGCCTGCGTGTCCGGAGCCTGTGCTCTGCAGCGGGAGAGGCCACAACAGTGAGAGGCCCACGTACCGCAAAAAAAAAAAAAAAAAAAAAAAAAAAAGGCTACCTATGGAGTGAAGCCGTGTGGCAAGGCCACACTCACCCTCCACCCCCAAAGAAAAGGGAAGAACTTAAGCCACTGCAGAGAATGCTCCCAACATACAGCGAAATGGATGCTACAAGAACAAGTCAAAGTGGATATTCACAGACACTGTATTCACTGAATACTTCATTTTTTCAGCCCTTCTGAAAATCAAGAGTCTTAAAAATTTTCAAACCATTTGACTTAGTAATTATATACCCACTGCACAAATCAGTTGCACAAAGAGGTTTCCCAATGTCTTATTTATGATAGTGAAAAACAGAAACAATAAATGCCCCAAATGTTGGTACAACCATATACTGGAACATTTATGCAACTATTACAAAATGGCATTTTCCAGCCGGGTAAATAACAACAGCTGCAAAAACAATTAGTTGTAACAAAAAAATGTTATATATATAACCTTGATTATAGAAATAATATTAATTTTAAAAGGCTGGAAAACACTAACAACAATCATTTCTTTCTGGTGGGATGATAAATGATGTAAATGCTTTTCTAAGCTTTTCAACATTTAAACAATAAGTGTGAATTACTTTATAATTGGGGGGAAACAACCCAACATCTAAGATGAAAATTAAACCAAGATGCAAAAAATGTCCACTATTTAGGAACATGCAAGCTGCACATCCTCCCAAAGCATGGGCACTGGCTCCCAAGTGGCAATAGACATTTTCAGCCAGTCACCCCAAAAATACAGTTGTTCACTGGCTTCAGTATATCTGCCTTCCTATTACACAAAATACCAGCACCTGAGATCTACTCTGGAAATGCCTAGGGGAGAAATAAAATTTTACAATTGCCAGTTTTGATTTTGCCCTCCCAATAACCAGGCATCTGGTCCTTGCTCTCCTGCAAAGTGCAGGTAGAGAAGGGCAGCTCTGAAGCTAAGAGAGCAGAGAAGAAGAATCGCTTTGCCTTACCAGCTTCTTCCTGGGTCCAGACTCCATGTAGTATGCATATGGGTACGTGTACTGCAGGGTGTATCGACACTGCAATAGAGAAGAGAAGGGACCTGTATCTATGACCCTAACTACATGGATCTCAGGTGGCTTTTACAGTTCTACCCCACCATGCAAATTAGCCTGGCTCAACGGGTATGGGCCTGAAAGAAATGAGGCCAAGGCAAATAAAAGATGAATTGGGGGACAACATGGCAAAAACTGAAACAAAAATGGTCACAGAACACCCACAGTTCCTTTTCCACACTGTGATTTATTACCAGCAGCTGCCTCAACGGCTCTTCCCTCTTGAGTCGGACATCAGAGTCCACACATCTATCTCAATACTTGTCCAAAGACAATCTCTTATTTTCCTTTGAGTGATGCATGGATGGGACAAAAGAAGAAAAGGGCTCTAGTTTTCCCTGCAGTTCTTTCCCTGCAGGCCGAGGCACTGGAATACTCTTCTTAAAATCCCCTGGACATCCACAGAGGGCTGGGTCCTCAGTGGGCACAGCCCAGCAAAATGTGGACCCATAAGCAGGAGCATGCAGGACTGCACAGGGTGCTGAGCCCCCTGCCCCCTACAGTGCCTCCCACCCTCAGAGGTCTGGGCCTGACAGGGCTGGAAGAGTGAGGGGGTACAAACCTTGGCCAAGAGCTTGGCAGCATTCTGTAGGTACTGCCAGTCGATCCACGTCCCCAGATTATTCATGACCCTCTCCTGAATCTTCTCGTGAATCCGCTGATATGTCTGCGCCTCCAGCTGCAAGCTCTTGTTGTGGTTCTCCCACTACAGGGTTCAGAGGAGGGAGAAAGCTGCAGGAGTCCCAGGAAGGTGGAGATCCAAAAGGAGTTCAGAATGGCCACAGCCTCATCTAGCTGATGGGGACTGTGTGTCCTTGGGATTGCAGGAGGGGGGCTTCCTCAGTCCACACTACCAACCCTGTCCAGAGCAGCTGTCTGCCTGCCAGATCACTCTACCCCCCTGCGGCAATAGGACTCGAGCCCTGAGGATGAAGCAAAACTAGGTAACTACAGGTCTCTTGTGCTTAGAAACCAAATGTCCCATGCTCTGTGGGCTTCTGAAGGGTCTTCCTGGGATGAACTGTCCTCTGAATCTGACTATTAAGATGGCACTGGATTAGGGGGAGGGGCAAGATAGGGGTAGGGGATTAAGAGATACAAACTACTATGTGTAAAATAAGCTACAAGGATATACTGTACAGCACAGGGAATATAACCAACATTTTATAATAACTATAAATGGAGTATAACCCTTAAAAATTATGAATCACTATGTTGTACACCTGAAAATTATATAATACTGTCAGTCAGTTATACCTGAATTAAAAACAAACAACAAACATGGCACTGGATGGAAAAGACTGTCTGATGATCCTTCATTATCCTTCAATTCATCATTCAAACAAGGTCAGCATGTCCTTCCTTGTTAGCTGTGGCCGCCCTGTGGAGCCTGAAAGCCATATCTATGGAGGCACCGCACAGGCCACTGCAGGAGTTCCACTTCCTGACTTCTGTGTGAGCATGCTGGCTGTGGCTACCAGTCACTGGGAATTTCACCCAGCAGGCCAAATGGAAGAAGCCCACCCTCCAGGCTTCTGGATGCCTACCCTCTCAAAGTAGAACAAGTACTTCTTGAGGGCCTCCCTGGCCTGGGCTTGCTGGCTCTGATTGACAATGTCAGGGTTCTCCTTGTACCGACTGCACTCATAGTACTCGCTGCCGTGGGTCTTCCAATCTCCTAGACACATCCAGCAGAAGTCTACAGAGAATAGAGAAAGAAGTATTTACACACACGAGACAAGCCCACATTCCTCCAAAGTCATAGGCAAAGCAGGAAAACAGATCCTGCTCTGGGTGGGGGGTGGGGGGGTCACCTATCCAGAACTCTCCAAGGGTGCCTCTTTACAGAGGGAATGTATACCTCTCATCCCTGTCACATTCCACTGTCCCTGTAAGCCTGTCCTTGCTGATGTGAACAACAGCCTACGGATAGTCTCAGTTTCATGAACACATATGCTTTGTGCCGTTTAATCCAACACAAGCAGATGCTGACTGTACAAGGCCACTGGTCTGCTGTGCCAATGCCTCTGTGACAAGCAGAAACTTGTCCAACTGAAGCCCACCTGGTCATTCAGAAAACACATGTGCCCTCCTGACTATGTCCCACTCTCAACACCTGTCCTAGGTGTTGTACATGAAACTGGAAAGAAAGACTTTTCCCCCTTTTCTTCTGTCTTAAACAGCACATTTTTATGGGAATTCCCTGGCGGTCCACTGGTTAGGACTCGGTGCTTTCACTGCCGTGGCCCAGGTTCAATCCCAGGTGGGGGATCTAAGATCCCACAAGCCACACAATGAGGCCAAAAAAAAGAAAAAGCACATTTTCATAAAACCCACCCAATAGTGCATACCCAGAATTATGACTCTGTTTCCATACTGAGGAAGCAAAGAGGGAAAAATAAAGATCCCCTATGGATGCTATACATCCGAACAATTATTGTGGCTTAATGGAGAGGGGCCAACCACAGTTCTATGTTCTGTCTCTGCCAGAGACCCCGACAGTGGTAAACCCTGTTTCCCAGGAATCACTCCATAAGTTGGCTCAATGACTTCCCAAAAGGGACTTCTGTAAAATCTGGAGAAGCTAAAGCTAAAGCCAAATCAAGAGACCCAGAGGTCGTTCACTTCTCTTCTCCTAGGAGGCTTCATTGAACAGTGGCAATATTGCTTTCTCCTCAGCTAGGTTGTATTTGCTACTGTTTTAAATACTACTACATTGCTTAGGGTTGCCTGTACAGGTAGTAAAACTATACAGCAATGTGAGGGATGGAAGTTAACTCTGGGCAGTAAGGGATGGGGAGACTATGACTGAGGAGGGACACACAGGGGGCTTCCTCAGTACTAGGAATGTGGTGGGTACTCGCGTGTTCACTTTGTCATTTCTCTTTAAACTGTACGTATGTCTTGTGCACTGTTCTAAGTGGATCATATATGTCCCTCTCATTCAAACATGCAGAAAAGCTAGGGTGCGATATCACTGAGGAAATGTGCCACTACCCTCGGCCTATCTTCATTCTACACTTCAAGATCACCACTCCAGTCTAAAACCTTGCCTCGTCTACTCTGATTACAGTGTGCTCCTGGGAGAACACAGGAATAGCATAAGTCAGGCTCTTACAAAGAGAAACTCTCATGGCCTCCTGGTCGGCATCTAAGCAGCTGTGTAAGAAACCTATCTAGACATATTTTCTACCTGAAGGAATTTTATTTCTTTACTTGATCTGGCAGGAAAGGAAAGCAAAACCAACAGGTTCTATGTAACCTACAACTGATAGATGACGGAGGCCTGAAAGGCCAAAACCCCCTCTGAAAACTTTATAAAACCTCAGAGGAGGACTTCCCTGGTGGCACAGTGGTTAAGAATCCACCTGCCAACGCAGGGGGACACGGGTTCGAGCCCTGGTCCAGGAAGTTCCCACATGCCACGGAGCCACTAAGTCCGTGCACCACAACTACTGAGCCTGAGCTCTAGAGCCCGCGAGCCACAACTACTGAGGCCTGTGCGCCTAGAGGCCGTGCTCCACAACAGGAGAAGCCACTGCAATGAGAAGCCCACGCACCGCAACAAAGAGTAGCCCCCACTTGCCACAACTAGAGAAAGCACACGCACAGCAACAAAGACCCAACGCAGCCAAAAATAAATAAATTTATATATATATATATATATATATATATATATATAAAAACCTCAGAGGAAAACTATTATTTTACTGCCTCCAGTAAAACCACGTACAGCCTGCTTAAAAGGTATCTGTAAGGCAGCCCAGATAAGCCCCATGCTACTTACCTGCCTTGGCAAAAATAAAAAGAACACACTAAAACCTTCTTCTTGGATGACTGAGGATTCACGAGGGTCTAATAGTCACCCCAAACTTGACTTCTGACTACATGCGTCAGTGAGACGGCAGTGGGATTATAAAAGGGACCGAAAAATAATAAATCAATAAATGCTTTAATCTGGTTATCATGACTATAAATGACTGAGGCTGCCCTCTGTTTTATCACTTCACCACAAAAGCACTCACTAAATAAGCAGTGGAGACCCGTGCACAAGAAACAGAGACTGTGCCACTGGGCCTTGTACATCAAGCCTGGGACTCACCGTGTTTACACTTGGAGCATTGCTGTCAGAGGGAAACAGAAGAGAACATGTTAAGAGCACGCTGACCAAAGGTTCCATGTCACATAAGCAAAACGTACAGGCGTCTGCTCACCATGTGATTGCAGCCTCCGTTCTTCTCAATGCAGATGTTGCACTTGGGACACTGAGGAGACAGAAGGGTGCCATTAGGCTCACACACCATCAGGCCGGTTCTAAGACATATTACACAAAGCTCCCGGCACCCGTGCCCAGTAGCTCATCGTGCGAGCACTTCTGGGGAGGAGCATCTCACTTAAATGTGGCGGGTCGCTGAGGCTGGAACAGCAATTCAAGGAAATGAGGTCAGCATGTTTGGCTCTGAAACACTCCAAGCACCATCTGTCCCTGCCACGAGGCCGCTCAGATTAAGCACAAGCTGAGTCAGTAGAGAGCTTGCCTGCTTGGGAGGAATGCCAAAGCAGCGTAAGAGCTGCCACACTGGACTAAGTCCTCATCAGCTTGCCTGAACTTCTGCTTCCAGGAGAGGCCAAGGAAATAACCTCTAAAGCTCGCTTTCATTTGAGAGATGCCAGCAACCCCAGGCAGCAATGCAGAGATCAGTCTGATGCTGTGCTCTTCCATCGCCATGAAAAGGACTATGCTTAATGATGTCATGGTCACAGTTGTGCTTGTGGGTGCATCAACTCAGCGTGTGACTGGCATAGGGTACAGCCTTGAGTGCTGAGTCATACAGAACTCAAGGGGCTACAGGCCATGCTTTCCCATGGGAAGTTTCCAGAATGAGAATTGGGCAGGCTTGGGCTTGCATTAGAGTTCTGCTATTTATTATGTGTGGCTATCAACTACCTCCCTCCCAGGGCTGTTAAAGCTTGCGAAGCATTCAATAAAGCCTAGTCTTCTTCTAATTAGTTTTCCTAAGGGTCAAACTTCTCCAAGCATTTCAGCAATTTATTAAAATAAATGCACTCGGTGCATACTATGATAAATTGCTACAAACTCTGCCAGGTCTGGGCAGCCTCCATCAAGAGCCCTGAGGCCCTGATCAAGAGCCTCCATCAAGAGCCCTGTTCTGCTCTCAGATGGTACATCTCCTGGGCAAGGCCCTGGGTAGCACTAAGGAGGGCAGATCCATGACAGGTAAGATACAGTCCTTACGTCTTTAGTGTGAGCACTAATGTAGTTGGCTGTTTCAGAGTCGTCTGCACACTTCGTGAGCCATTTCCGAATTGTGGCGCAGTCTGTGGGGGCGTGATACATCTGACGACACTTGAAACTTAAAACCAGAAAAGATAATTGTTAGGTCAGATCCTGTGTTCTTCATTTTCCTTCTGTCCAAGCCAACAGATCCTGAATTAGAGCTTTTCAAAGAGGTAACGTCACCTATCAAGGCATCTGAGACCTTTTCTTACCCAGGATTATACTGAAGTACTGTGTGAATTTCTTTCAATAAACCCAAATGAAATGTTTGTTTTTAAATCTTATGTGGTGTCAATCCTTCCTGACAGGATATCAAATTCAGAATTCAGCTTCCCAAAGGGCATGGGGATGCATTCTAAGATACCTCAACTCAGGCCCAAGGCAGGAATGAGATCCAGTTCTGGGAGCCTTGGCTTATCTCCAAGTCAGATGTGCACACAGGATGCACAATGCCAGCACTTGTGCAATCTGTAGGGGGCATGATACATCTGACAATGCTTGAAACTTAAAATCAGAAAAGAAAAACACTCCAACATTCATCAGGCCAGGCTCCCATGTTTTTAATTTCCCTTTTGTCCAAGCCAACACAACGTTATGGATAAAGGCTCTCAGGCAGGTAGCCTAACACATGTCCCAGGGAAAAGAAGTTCATAATGCAGGACACAAAGGATGGAAAGCAACCACATGAGTGGTTCTTAACCTTTGGTGAATCACAGACTCCCTCAACAACATCTTGAAAGGCAGGCACATATGCACACATACCACATTTTCTACGTACTTTCTCTGAAGCCCCACCATGAATTTTCCAGGGAGGCATGAATTGGGGACAGGTCTGGACCTAAATTATGGCTCTGCCATTACCTTGCACCTCAATTTCCTCACCTATAACATAAGAGTAATAACAGTACAATCATACACAGTTGTTGTGATAATGAAGGTAAAATGATCAGGACAGAGCATTTCCTCTGGTAAGCCTTCAGTATACTTTAGCTATTCCCATCATGTCTACTGAATAGAGTAAACCCCAGGTAAATATAAACACATTTATGGATTATAGTGTTATAAAATTAGCAGAAAGGCCAAGAGAAAGATTAAAACGTTGATGGTTGTTGCTTTCAAATACAGTAGTATGTGAATTATCTGTGCAGGTAGATACACACCCATACAGACATGCAGTCTCTGGGCCATGAGTCTCAGCAGCATAAACCACAGCACATTCCCCAAGAATCTGTGCCCCTTTCTTGTCTCCAGACTGACTATTATCAAACATCTCATGGAACATGAGATGCTAGGTACAAACCCTGCCCACGTGGAACAGAGCTGCTCTTCTGGCTCAACGACCCTGCCTCTCCCAGCCCCACCCTCACAAGAGCAACAGCAGTGATGCTTTAGAGCAGGGGAAGGCACAAGCCCAGGGCTGCTCAGCACCCACACTCACTCTTACCAGAAGACCTCGTTGCACCGATTGCACTGTACTCGGCGAGCTCTGGGCTCCTGTACCCGGATAACCATGGGGCAGTCTGCACCAGGGCACAGCTGGAGCTGGTAGTGACTCTGTGAACACACCAAGGGGAGGAATAATGAGGACATCCCCTAGTTGGGCCTCCAAATTAGACCTCCCTGAGTACTCAAACACCTTCTGTTCTTCCAGCTGATGACTTATATCAAGGGGCTACAGGAATTCAAGATGGATGTTGTGAAGACCAGACATTAGGCAGGTAGTGCAAATGACCTTTGTTTGTTTGCTTGTTTTTAATATTTATTTGGCTGCGTCGGGTCTTAGTTGCGGCACATGGGATCTTCGCTGTGGCATGCGGGATCTTTCGTTGCAGTGTGTGGGCTCTTCGTTGCAGCATGTGGGCTTCTCTCTAGTTGTGGCGCACAGGCTCCAGAGCACACAGGCTTAGTTGCCCCGCGGCATGTGGGATCTTAGTTCCCCAACCAGGGATCAAACCTGAATCCCCTGCATTGGAAGGCAGATTCTTGACCACTGGACCACCAGGGAGATCCCTGAAAATGACCTTTGAATGCTTAGCTTAAACTAGGTAGCAACTCACTAGAATGCTCTAAGATTACATGACAAAATGGAATACAGAAATGTGTCTCTGAAATGAAAGGGCATAGGGACCAGGGCTGGAAAGGAACACAGACCACTCAGCTGTGCATAAGACTCTGAGGGGCTCAATGACCCTCAGGCATCTACCAAAGGCAGAAAACAGCACAAGGAACAAGGCATTGCTTTTCCTGTGGCATATGTATGAGACAACCCAGACCGTCAATCAATCCAATAAGCTTGGGCATGAAAGACAAAGATGAAAATTATGCTGCATGGAACCAACAAGCCTGAACAGGTAGCGCAATAGAGGGGAAGGACTCCAAAATTGACCATGCTGAAAACCTGAACAAGTTTTCCAATTGCCCAAAAAGCAACACCTCTTCTTTGTGCTGAACCACACAGTGAACTGAACAGAACAGCAACTCCTGAGATATGCCTGACTTGTGTTTATCCCCTGACATACAACAGCTTGTTTAAGCAACTCTGTATAAGGTGGGGATGCCTGACCATTCTACAAGAGAAAACCAAGGCTCAGAGAGGTAAAATAATGGGTCAAGGGATACATAACAAGGAAGCAACAGACCTGGGATTCACTAGCACTCTAGTAGTTTTCAAACTGTTTTAAAGCCATGGAGCTCTTTCTTCAAACGAAAGCATCTACTGGCAGTCTAGTCTATAAAGTAACTGGTGAGCATCTGATGAAAGGCAGGCCTGGGAAGACAGAGGGCACAACAGGGGCTGGGCATACCTCCACATAGTCCCTGAAGAGGTAGCGTCTGTATTTGTCTCTCAATTCTTCATTGGGCAGCAATGGAAACACAAAGTCCTCTGGTGTTCGAAGCGGGCAGTCCTGAGCCATGCAAGAGACACCTGTTGAACAAAGATAACCTGATGGACAACTGTATCGCAGAAGACACAGCGATTATATATTTGCTGAGTTCAACCAACAAATTCAGATTCTATGTAAGGAACCCCTAAAGCATCAGAATTTATTCAAAGAAGAGAGAAATTAATATATTTGCACAGTGATGCAACTAAAATATTATTCCAAATTAAATAGGATAGGGAATTCCCTGATGGTCCAGTGGTCAGGACTCGGCATTCTCACTGCCAGAGCCCTGGGTTCAATCCCTGGTCGGGGAACTAAGATCCCGTAAGCCGCACAGAGCCACCAAAAAAACCCCAACAAAAACAAAACAAATTAAATCATATATATCACAAACAGCACCAATAAAAAACAAAACTGTTTAAAATATCCTATAGGGTGGGCTTCCCTGGTGGCGCAGCGGTTGAGAGTCCGCCTGCCAATGCAGGGGACACGGGTTCGTGCCCTGGACCAGGAAGATCCCACATGCCACGGAGCGGCTGGGCCCATGAGCCATGGCTGCTGAGCCTGTGCGTCTGGAGCCTGTGCTCTGCAACAGGAGAGGCCACAACAGTGAGAGGCCCGCGTACCACAAAAAAAAAAAAAAAAAAAATCCTATAGGGTTATTAACTAACAATTTAGTTCTGTGATGTTTAATATTACATGCATGTGATTACCATCAATACAATGAGATTTTGCAGACACAATTAAAGTAATGCTGATTTAGTTTCAAATGTCAAGTCATAGTTAAATATTCCTTTAACTGATCATCAAGTTTGATTTGTGCTTATATTTCCTAAATAACAGCTAACTCTCTAGGTGTTTCTGAGTTATGGCTGCCACTCTGAGAATCAAGATAGATACGGTAGGCAGCTTAAAGGACAGTTCTCCCAAAAGGCAAGAGAAGGTAGCCTTGCATTCACACCAACATTTACATATATGCCCAAACATTAGCCTTAACTCTCTCATTTTGCTCAGGTCTAAACGTTGCCATTGTTCAGACAGATGTGTTTGGAAACCAATGGTTCAGACAATAAAAACTTCAATTAGGCTCACAAGAAAACACTCAGTTGACCCGAGAACCTGAAAGGGCAGAGCTAAAGCTAAATACTTCATGCCAGCCTTTTATAAATCCTATGGCAGACTCACCCACACCCACGCCGTCCTTGACAAGTACTGAGCAGTGTTGCTCCCAGCAGCTGCGGCAAAACTGGTGCTGACAGGCCAGAGACAATAGGTTTTCCTTCCGCACAAACTGCATACACACTGCGCAGTGGTGAGGGGGATGGGTTGTGGGGACCTGGGGAGAGGCAGAGGGATATGAGCCATGGGAGGCAATTCTGACCCCGCAACAAGTGTCAGAACTCAACTGCAATGTGTGCACTCTGCCAGTTCCAGTTTTGAGCAGAAAGCATATTATCAGGAAGGCTTTCTGAAGGAGGTGGTAACTGAACTAGGCTTGATGAATCACTAGGATTTAAAGAGGCAGAGAGAAGATGGAAATGAGAACTAACAGTAGTTTATAACGTCAGGCTGAAAAGACCAGGATTTCAGAACTGTCAAGGTCCTTAGAGGTCATTCAATCCACCTTCTTTCAGAGACTATTGGGTTTCTTTTGAAAACTGCCCTCATTCAGCACAGCACAGAGTTGCTCCTCAACAAGTACTACAAACCCAGCCATATAGGTGCTTAGAGGCTGAGTGTGAGCCTCTAACAGCCCACAATGCAGTTTTACGTGTCAAAGACAGTGGTTTTCCCATATCAATATGTCCAAAACATACAGTATTACAGTTTTTACCAAGTTACAACTCATCCTTAATATACCAAAGAGATGTCACATACAATTAATTTAGAGAGATGAGGAAGGCTTCTACAAGGGAAGAAACTCTTCTAGTTTGCGGGCAAATAACTGTAAAGCTTAAACTCCAGAATCCATACCATGCTACACAAACTGGCAAAGACAATATGGGGACCCCAGCCAAAAACACTAACCAATGAAAAAGTCCACTATATGTTTAACATTAGGTTCATGTTAGTTTACTGGGAATACAAAAAATAACTTGAGGAAAAGGACCGTATTCTCATGTTTGTCCAGTATTCTCCTAGAAATTTTCTCCTAAGAGACTGCAGAAGTTATGTGGTGATCTGAGCCCCAATTCTCCCTCCTGAGAGTGCTTTTAACATGGCCCTCATTCATTTGACAAATGCTGACTGAACTCTCAGATACAGAGGAAATTGCTATACATTGATTCCTAAACTTAAAAAGCACTTACAGTCTAGTAGGGGAGCTGAAAAGATATGAGTGAATTACTACAACATACACGTAAAGGTTTAAAGATATAATTAGAGGAGTTTGGAGGGGAGTGGTCCCAGGAGATAGGTTTTGTGAGAGGTGGCTTGGATGTGGGTCTCTAAAGATGAGTTCCATTTCCACAAGCAGAGATGGGGACAGAATCTGGACATTCCAGACCAGGGAAGGCACAAGCAGAGTCAAAGAGGCATGTGGTGAGTGGGAACACCAAGAACACAGCAGGAATAAAGTACAGGCTGTATGTAAGTGCAACGAAAAAGGTGAGGCTGGAGAGGGCAGGCAATGATTCACTCCTCATCTATGAGGAAAATGTCCAAACTATAATGGAAATGGAAGATTTAGGCCTATGCTGGAACAAATATCATGGGCATACTGCACTACAAACAAGGCAAGATGGTTCTCAATAACAATGTGAGCCACAGAAAGAGCCACGGGCAACAGGAGAAGCCTTATTCAAGGAGACACTCACATGTTTTGACGGATTGGGCTGAACTCGAGCCTCAACGAGCAGTTGAGCACAATTAGACTTGTATCTACAAAACAAAAAGCAGAAGTAAAGGGAATCAGAACCTGAAGACAAATAGTTTTACTTCTGAACAAAAACAGGATAGACCAACATGTGTTGCAGTCACACTAAAGTGTCTTTGTCTTTTAACTACCTTCTCGCAAAACCAAGCTGGCTTTTTACCTTAGTACAAATACTTTCTGCTTTTTCAATTTTTTTAGCTCTCAATTGGTATAAGAATAACAACTCTGTCCTAAAGGCACTCAACTATAAGAAAAATACTTATGAAGGACCATATCTGCTTTAAGTCCCTTTCTGGAATTACAAGCAAATATCTCTATGTCTTCAGAATAGGAAAGGATATCTTCAAGACACAGAAAAGGCAAAGCATAAAGGAAAACTCTGTATGCTACATTTAAGAACTTCAATTCAGGGAATTCCCTGGTAGTCTAGTGGTCAGGATTCTAGGCTTTCACTGCTGTAGCCCAGGTTCAATCCCTGGTCAGGAAACTGAGATCCCGCAAGCCAAAAGAACTTCAGTTCATCAGAAGACAAGATAAAGTGAAAAGCCAAGCTATAAACTGAAAGATAATTCAATACATATACAACTGGTAAAGAACTGATATTCAGAATAAACAAAACAAAAACTCCTAAACGTCCATTTGAAATGAAAAACAACAATTAGAAAAATGGGCAGAAGACATAACAGGCATTTCACAGAAGAGGAAGCACAAATCACATAGGAAAAAATGATCAACCTCCTTAATAACCTGGACATTGAAATTAAAGACAACCAGATGCCATTTACACCCACCAGACTGTAAAACTTTAATTCTGACACTCATACACCACTAGTGGGTATATAACATGGTACAATCACTTTGGACAACATTTTGGCATTATCTAGTAAAGCTGAAGTAACACATACTCTACAGACGAGCAATTCACTTTCTGTACTTAACCCTAGAAAAATTATGTGACACTATAAGTCATGTACAACAGTTTTCAGAGTTGCATTATTTTTAACAGCAAAAAACTAAAAACTCACAAATAGTTTTTGACAGGAGGACGGATAAGATGTCATGATGTTCAACCTTGTTAATTTAAAAAGTTGAAGAATACATATGATATGATTCCATGCCTGTAAAGTTCTAAAAACATACAAAACTAAAAGATATATAATTTAAGAATAAATAAGAAAATGATCAATACCGAATTCAAGGTACTGGTCGCCCTGGAGAAGGAAGGGATTGTAGCCAGGTAGGGATTGCCATCAGAGGTCTCTGAGTAAAGGTCAGAGGGTTTCTTTGTTTGCTTTATTTGTCTTTAAAACCTATATACATCATACATATGGCATGTGAGTGCACACTCACACATTTTTGGGAAAAAAAATTTCATAATAAAAATTTAATTCCTTTCTGGAATGAGGTATGGCATAAATACATTTAAAAATAAAAACAGTTATCATGTGGCAATAAAAGTGCCACACAAAGTCCAGGTAATCACATTACCAAGACACCAGGAATCTGAGCAGGGAAGAACTACATCTCATATATATGATTTCCTTACTCTGCCTAGTCAGAATGCCTACTTTAATTTTTATTCCTAGTTCTCACACTACTATTCTTAGTATCTTTATAGCTATCCAAATTGTCTCCATCACCAAGTTAGGCTAGAGAGTTTGGACAGTGCTAGATACCCATTACCGGAACCTATGTGGTTCCAGAGTTTTGGATAGCAGTGCAGACAGGGAAGTTCATCGAAGTCTACCTAACTGTATTCAGCTCTTCAGTATAGACAGTGAGAGTGCAGTTAGTGAATCAGGAATGCATTTGCTCTTTCCTGATCAGGCTGGGCTGCTCTGGCTAGTTTGGCCTTCTTAGCCTAGAGAAGGAAAGGCATAATGATCTTCCTCTGCCGATCAACAGAATCACACCATACAGAGAAAGAAGACTCACTGTGGTGTGAAAGAGCAGGGGTAGTGACCAGTGCACTGCTCAGCAGGAGCAGTTTTGTTCTCCAGGAGTTAGCTGGCAGTCCGGAGGCATTTTTGATTTATGGACTTCTAGTAGGTAGACCCCGGAGATTCTTCCAAACCTCCTACAATTCACAGAACAGTCCCTTCACAACAAAGAGTTATCTAGCCCAACACATCAACAGTGCTTAGGATAAGAAACCCTGAGCTAGACAGAAGCACATGCCTCTTAGAGGAACCCCCTTAGAGGATGCGTAAGGAGGAGGAACCCCTCCTCCTGACAACTTCCAGGACACCTGAGACTCCAAGCTGTGTGCCACAAGGGCTCTGGTTCTGGAAGTGCGGGGTAAACTAGCTGACCTTTTCTCTGAAGGTAATATGCACTATGTCATGATGTATTTCTCACTTGATGTGTCTGAAAGAAATAACTGGAGATACTGTCAAGTGTTATCTAGAAGGGCACAGATTAAAAATTAACAATGGCATAAAAAATTTGACCTAACTTCACTGTACAACAACAGGGGTTTGGAAAAGTATGGAACATCTATATAATAAAATACTGTGCCAGCATTAAAACTGGGGTAGAAAGAATATGCTGAAAACATGGGAAAATGTTCACCATATACTGAGAAAAAAAAGGCTATACACTATGATCCAGTGTTTTAAAAATATAATCTGCACACTGTAAGGACATTCTCCAAAACATAAACAATAATCATCATTGGGCGGGTAGGCAGAGAGAGGAGCTATGGGCAATGCCATCTCTTCTTCCTCCCCCAAACACCTTACCTGTCCATTATCTCTGCGACTTGCCAGTGGAAATTAACTAATATAAGTTTAGCAACTGAATGAGATACCTAGAAAGAAAAAAAAAAGAAATCAAATTATAATGTAGTTTCTTTCAGAGTGCTCTGCATTTTGAGAAATGCATACATTCATCTCTAGTGCAGGCCCAGGCTTGACTTTCAAATTCTTCCTCTTAGTTCTCTGTTTCATCTTTTAAGTTCAGACTCTTATAGTCTTAGTGATTTCTTGGATCTCTTGATTTTTCGATCTTTGTTTTCATTAACGACCCTTCAAATAAATTAGTTTGATTTGAAACTTATGCGAAACCATCCTATCTACAGTAAATAACGACCCAGCATCCAATTTAAGAAAAAGAGCTGTTAGCTTCCCTAATGTGATTTGTTTCCTCAAGCTGCTGTAGGAGGCTATACATGGTAAGTGCACCTCTAGTTAGGCATGTTACTTGCAGAAAACCTCAGGCTTGGACTTCTTGTATAAACCCAGAAAAACAAAACAAACAAAAAACACCCCTGTTTAAAATCTCTGAATTCCCGGCAACTAATGAGCCCTAATTGCAAGGAGAATTTAGAAGTCCGTGGGCAGCCTTTCTGGCCCCTACATTCTCCTTTAAAGCACAATGGTTATGGCTATCAAAGAGCCTCAGAAGGTGCACTGAACTAGCAATTCTACCTCTGTAAATTTTTTCTGAGGAAATGATACAGGATATGCAGTCCCTGAAAAGGATGTTGCATAGCTAAGTTTACTGACGCAGAAAGTTGTTCATATATTAATTTTAATGTTAATAGGAGAGTACGCTAGTTACAAAACAGAACCCTGAACATCAAGACTTGGGTGGGGGCCTAATCTTTTTCTTTTTGGCCGTGAGGCTTGTGAGATCTTAGTTCCCTGACCAGGAATTGAACCCAGGCCTCCAGCAGTGAAACACAGAATCTTAACCACTGGACCACCAGGGGGCCTTATCTTCTAGTCCGCCTCGGGGGGTCAGAAGATTAGGATGTGCTTGGAGGCCTAGATAAGGCTACCCAGAGAGAGCACTGCAAAACACGAGGGTGCTACTGAATCAAGGAAAAACAAGGAGCACACTTCAACCTAGGGAGCCAAGAGAACACACAGAACCTTGGTACTCTGCTCACTGGACTGAGTTTTCATACAGGAGCACCTAGAGCCCGTGTCCACAACAAGAGAAGCCACTCCAACGAGAAGCCTGCGCACCACAATGAAGAGTAGCCCCCACTAGCCGCAACTAGAGAAAGCCTGCACGCAGAAACAAAGACACAACACAGCCATAAATAAAAATAAATAAAATAAATAAATATATATATATATAAACACTTAACAACTGGGGAAAGTCTTCCAATCTTCTTATATGTCCAATTGTGGAGAACAAAAATCTTCCAGCAGAACCAAGACGAACTCTTGCTGGACTGTTTTGACAAGCAACTAACAACCGGTTAGTAGTTAGGATTACATATTATCAAGAACGACTTAAAGCTTTCTTTTATGGATTTATTTATTTATTTTTGGCTGCACCATGCAGCTTGCGAGATCTCAGTTCCCCGACCAGGGACTGAACCTGGGCCATGGCGGTGAAAGCCCAAATCCTAACCACTAGGCAACCAAGGAACTCCCCCAAAAAGGACTCACAATGAGAAGGTCAAACCTTTCCCAAAAGGAAAATGGGTCCAAGGTGATAACCACTGACAGCCAAAAAAACTAATGACTTAGGAAGGAACACATGTGACCATGTCATGTTCAAAACAAATTTGCGGTTCCATTAGATCAATATGTAATAAGAAGATTAAAAGTCTTATTTATTTATGAGTCTAATCGAGGAAAAGACTAGAAACTAAGAACTAGGAAGTTCTTGCCCCAAAATTTGGAACCCCAAGGTAATTACAGATTAATCTGAGCTCCTCCCCACAGAGATAGAGTCCACCATTCTCTCCATCACAGGGGTCAAAGAGGGCCCTTCTCAATAATAATAGGTCACTATTTCCAGCATGCCTGGGACTATTACCCCTGTCTAAACTGCAAACCCTTAGCTGGTGGAATGTGTCCACTTTGGATACTCATAAGACCATGAGGCAAGAATAGTTAGCATGAATTTAAACAAAGACTCTCAAGAGCAGAAATAAGATGTTTTCGTATCCCCCCACCTCCTCCCCAAAATGTTAGAGCTATTCTCAAGAATCATGCTTGAAAATATATATAATACTTTGAAAGTTCAGTGGGTATAACTGCCAATATGAATTCAATTTTGGTTCACAGTTTGACAAAATGTTGATTTTAATTGCTGAATTTCAATCTATTTGGAACTGCCGACAGTGGATATACTATTCTTTATACACATGTACCAGGCAATATAAACTCCCTTGTCGCCAAATTCAACAAACATAACACCCCTCTTGGTCTCTGTGATGAGTCTCGCAGAACCTGTTCAGGTACACTAAATGTGCTCTTCCTCCTGAATGCCCATCTTGTCATTGGAGACATCACACTCCTACACCTGCATCAGCATTTTCCTCTATGTCTCCCTCTTCCTTACCACTCCACCCTCTTCCATCACCACCATTCCACTGCACAAGCTCTAGTCCTGCCTCTCCTAAACACTTCCATCAGAAGGGCTTCACTATCACCTGGACAAAGGAAAGGTATCTTATATACTGACATGCCAGTGTCTATTGTCTGCCCGCCACCCCCACCCCCCGCCACCCACAGCCCCCAGGATGAGTTTCCTAAAGCCTCCATGTAACAATTACAATAACAGACTATTCTTAGAGCTTTCACGTCTTACCAGGATCAGTCCCAACCTGTTTAAAACCCATCACTGCTCTCCAGTACTGACAAGATGAACCTTAAGCGTTAGTCAAGAGTCATTAGGACCCACTGCAGAACCACTGCCCTGAGGAGTCCAGCAATAGACCAAATGATTCCAGCAACCCCAAGAGGCTCCCTGACTGTTCTCTGCCAAGCATGCCCTTCTTCTTCTTATACAGCAAATATTTGGAAATTAGAGAACATACCTCTATAAAACCTGTGTGTCAAGGAAGAAATCACAAGAAAAATTAGAAAATGTTTTGAACGAATGATAATGAAAATACCACATAATAAAAGTTGTGAGATGCAGCTAATATAATGCCAAGAGGGAAATTTACAAATGTAAGTATTTATACTATAAAAGGTCCAAAAATCAATGACATAAGGGCTTACCTTAAGAAGCTAGAAAAAGATGACAAAACTCAAAGTTAAAAGAAGAAAAAAGATAAAAACAGAAATAAAATCCAAAACAAACAGTGAAAATCAATAAAGTCCAAAAGTTGATTCTTTTTTTTTTTTGCGGTACGCGGGCCTCTCACTGCTGTGGCCTCTCCCATTGCAGAGCACAGGCTCCGGACGCACAGGCTCAGCAGCCATGGCTCCAGGCCCAGCCGCTCCACGGCATGTGGGATCCTCCCGGACTGGGGTACGAACCCATGTCCCCTGCATCGGCAGGCGGACTCTCAACCACTGCGCCACCAGGGAAGCCCCCAAAAGTTGATTCTTTAAAAAAATCAATAAAGTTGATAAAAACTTTAGCTAGAACAATTAAGAAAAAAAGAATACAAATTGCCAATAACAAGGGTGATAAGAGGGACTATCCCTACAAATCTTACAGGTATTAAAAGGAAAATAAGAAAATATGAATAATCAAATGCTAATAAATTTGATATCTTAGATGAGATTGACAAGTTCCTTGAAAAACACTTACCAAAACTGACACAAAATAAAAACTGAATAGCTCTATATCTATTAAAGACATTGAATTCATGATAAAAAATTTTCTCACAAAATGCCAGACCCAAAAGTTTTTACTGGTGAATTCTATCAAAACTAATATTAAATAAACACTTCAGAAACTAGAGCAGGAAGGAATGCTTCTTCCAAACTCACTTTATGAGACTACCATAACCCTGATATAAAAACCTAACAAAAATATAAAAAGAAAATTACAGATAAGCCTTATGAACAAAAACACAAAAATCAATCCAAATATTTTAGCAAATTAAATCCAGCAATATAGAAAAGGCTGATTTAACATGTGAAAACTCCTAAGACAATTCACTGAATTAACAAAATAAAGGCAGAAAAAACCCAAATGACCATTTCAGTAGATGCAAGAAAACTCATTTGACAAAATTCAATAATCATTCAAGACAAAAATTCTTAGCAAATTAGGAAGAAAAATGGAACTGCCTGAATCTAATATAGGGCATCTATGGAAAACATTATACTCAATAATGAAATAGTGAATGCTAAGATGAGGAACATCGCAGGGATGACCACTCTCATCATTTCACTTAACATTATGAAAGCCCTACCCAGGGCAATAAGGAAAGGAAAAAAAAAAAGGACACACACACAAAAGACATAAAAGATTAAAAAAAGAAGCAAATCTGTCTCTATTCCTAAATAAAATGACTATTTACACAGAAAATCCTAAAAGAATCTACAAAACTAGTAGAACTCACAAATTTTGTAAGATAAAAAAATAGAATGCCAATATATAAAAATCAAAAGTATTTCTATATAGCAGCAAACAAATGAAAACTAAAATTTATTTATAAATATATTTTATTTAACCCAATATATCTAAAATATTATTTTAATCCATAGAAACGAATGAACTATATTTTACATCTTTTTTCCATCTAAATCTTCAAAGTCCATTGTATTCAGAATTATAGTACATACCAATCCGAACTAGCCATATTTCCAGTGCCCAACGGCTACATGTGGTCACAGCTACCATACTGGACAACATAGCTATAGACTGAACACAGCAATCAAAATTAATCAAAATCAGGGACTTCCCTGGTGGCACAGTGGTTAAGAATCTGCCTGCCAATGCAGGAACACGGGTTTGAGCCCTGGTCCAGGAAGATCCCACATACCGCAGAGCAACTAAGCCCGTGTGCCACAACTACTGAGCCTGTGCTCTAGAGCCCATGAGCCACAACTACTGAGCCCGCACGCCACAACTACTGAAGCCCACGCACTCTAGGGCCTGTGCTTCGCAACAAGAGAAGCCACAGCAATAAGAACCACGTGCACCGCAACGAAGAGTAGCCCCCCCTCACCACAACTAGAGAAGGCCCACATGCAGCAAAGAAGACCCAACACAGCCAAAAATAAATAAATTTATTTTTAAAAATTAATCAAAATCAAAGCAGGGGTTTTAACCACTGGACAGCCAGGGAAGTCCCCAAAGCAATCTTGAAAGAGCAAAGTTGGAGGACTTACACCATCTGACTTCAAGACTTACTATAAAGCTACAGTAATCGAGACAGTGGGGTACTGGCTTAAGGACAGACATATAGATCAATGGAACAGGATAAAGTCCAGAAGTAAACTCATACATTTATGGTTAATTTCCACAATGTAATTCATTGGAGGATAGGATAGTCTTCAACAAATGATTCCGGAATAACTGAACATCATTATACAAAACAAACAAACATAGAACTTAGCTGTATAGTTCATGTCACACAAAAATTAACTCAAAATAGTTCACAGATTTAAATGAAACTGAAAATTGTAAAACTTCTAGAAGAAAACACAGAAGAAAATCTTTGCAACCTTAGTTTTAGGCAAAGATTTCTTAGATATGATACTGAAAGCACAATCCTTAAAAGAAAAAATCTGATAAACTGGACTTCAACAAAATTAAACGTTTACTCTTCAAAGGATGTTATTAAGAAAATGGAAGAGACAGGCCACAAAATGGGAGAAAAAATAATTGCAAATCATGTACCTGATAAAGAACTTATTTCAGAACATATAAAGAACTCATACAACTCAGTAAGACAAACACCCCAATTTTTCAAAAATGGGCAAAAGATTTGAACAGACACTTCACAAAAAAAAGTATGAATAGCAGATACACACAAGAAGAGATCCTCAATATTACTAGTCATTAGGGAAATGAAATGCAAATTAAAACTACAAGATACTACTTCACACTCACTAGAACGATTATAATCCAGAAGACTGACGATACTAAGTGCTAGCAAGCATGTGGAGAACCTGCAACACTTATATAATGCTGGTGGGAATGTAAAATAGTAGAGTCACCTCAGAAAACATTTTGGCATATTCTTAAAATGTTAAACATACATTTACCATATGACCTAGCAATCCCACTGCTAGATATCTATCCAAGAGAAATGAGAACATGTCCACATAAAACCCTGGATATAAACAATCACAGCATCATATTTCATAATAGTCAAAAACTGGAATCAACCCAAATGTTCATCAACTGATGAATGAATGGATAAACAAAATGTGGTATATATCTATGCAATGGAAAATCATCATTGGGCAATAAAAGGAAAGCATTACTGACATGTGATACAACATGGATGAACTTTGAAAACATTACGCTAAGTAAAAGAAGGCAGACACAAAAGACTACATATTGTATGATTCAGTTTATATTAAATTTCTAGAAAAGGCAAAACTATGCAGACAGTAAGATGATCAGTAGTTTGGTGGGACTGGGAGTGGGGACCAACTACAAATGGATACAAGGGAACTTTCTGGGTGATGAAAATGTTCTATAACTTGGATTGTGGTGATGGTTGTATATTTGTTTACATTTACTAAAACTCTTCTAACGGTACACTTTAAAATGGATGAATTTAATGGAATGTCAGTAATAGTTCAATAAAGCTGTTTAAAAATAAAACTGATAGACAGATATATAATAAAGTAAATGCAGCAAAAAGTTAGCAACTATATAATCTAGATGGTATGTAAATGGATGTCCACTGTACAATTCTTTAAACTTCTTTGTATATTTTAAATTTTTCATGAAGTTGGAGGGAAAGTTTGCCAAATTTAATTCAATGGCAATCATTTGCATAAACAAATGTCACAATAAACGGAGGGTTGACCCTTACACTACTGCATCAAATAGTTCATTTTGATCTTTTACTTACTCTTCGAAATGAAAATTTTCCCTTCAGAAAAATTTCCCTTCAGAGTTTTTAACATAGTTCTGACCAAAGGTTAACCGATTAGGCAATGTGAATTTTAGCATAAATAGGTCTGTAATGCCAATAACTTCATAACACTATGGCTCCCTCTAAACCTCCCACACCCAGCCTTCTTAGTGTTCCATTGGATGCTCTTCTCCCGGTCTGTCAGCTCAAACTGTTGCTGTTCCACAGGGCACAACTCTCAGGCCTGCCTTCCTCTCACTCCTTGGCCTGTCTCTGAGCAACTGGATTTGTGCCTAAGCCTTGGTCAGTGTGAACATAAGCCCCAAAGATAAGAACTTCTCTCTCATTTTCCCCAGGGAGTTGGGGAAGGGAGTGTGAATGATCAAAGTGGGGAAGGGAGGGCAATTAGTGGTATAAAGTTCATCAAAGACTGAAGGGTGCCCTCACATCCCTGGGTGGTCTAGAGAAGGTTTTCAGAGTCAAAGATGGGGTCAGAACAGAGGCCAAGTGTAGCCCATCTTCCTTGCCTTTTTTCCCTCATTCCCTGTGCCCTCAAACCTGACCCACAATGGGTCAGAAGACTCTGTAGAGCTTTCTTTCCAGCTTGAAAGGACTGTGGGGTCACCTCTGTTGTCATCCACCCTGGACATTGCTCTGTATTGCCAATTCAATTTGGCTTTGTTTTGCCATTATATTTACAATCTCAACACCCTTAGATGGTTTTCTGATCTTTATTTCAGGAAGCACTTGGCTACATGCATGTCAAAAAGGACTTTGCTGCCGGACATCACTACTTCCCAAAGGTTGCAGGCAAACTTCTTCTGTCATCCTCCATAATGTTTGGGAGAGACACTTAAGAAGGTATTTCCCAGATAGAGGCCCTCAAAACATGTTCAGCAGTTACCACCTGTTCACAGATACCTAAAGGACTAGACAGCTGCTGGGGAGTTAAGTTCTCCTTTCTGTTTTTTAACAAAGAATATATAAAGCGTGCACACAATTCTATCCTGGCTTCATAAGCAGGGCTTTGGGGGGTGGGTGGGTAGGAGTTGGACCTGAGGGGGAAAATCCAGGATATGAGCCAATGATGCTAAGATTTTCTCACAGAGATGTAATGAAGTGTACATGAATATTTTAACTGCTGTTATCAGCAAGCAGTTCCTGACATGGTTAACAGCACACAACGTCTACAACCTCAGCACTTTGTTAGATACTCTGTCTGGAGGCACTTTTATTCCATGATCTAAGGGCTTCAGAGACTAGAGAAATGAAATAGTGTAAACATCAGCCTGTCAACTTGGAATGGAGACTGCCTTGATAAGATAAAACTTCTGGATCTATGTGGCCTCTGACCCACTCATTACAAGGAGACAGATGCAGGATTACAGGAACTTAGATAAGGCAACTCCAGCAGCAATCTGGTTATTGGGTTATATTTTAGCATTCTTTTAGCATTCCTATAACTTGCTGCCCCACTCTATGTTTCAATTTCATTGTATGTATTTTCCCTATTAGGTCCCTGAGCAGAAAGCTGACTGTGGTGAAATTATTTTTCAAATCACAGGACCCTAAGTCCACCTGAAGTCTGTTAGTAAATGAGAGCCACACATTTCTTTTCTGGTTTCCACCAAACCCTTCCCCGATAAAAATTCAAGTAAGTCTCTATCAGAATTTTATAACTTAATCATTGGAACATTTTTGATCCCCTGACCACAAAGAACTTAAAATACCAGAGGGAGATAAATCCTGCTACCGAAGGAAACGATAAGTACATACAATATTCTGGACTCTTTCAATACATCGCCAACATCTATCTTTGGGAAAAATGTCTTCAGAATTTCAGGAGATTTAACAGTCATTACTTGATATCCCAGAGAACTTGTATATTTATTATTCAAAATAATGCACAGGACATGCTAATTTTATGTAAGGATCAAAGCACATACTGAATAGCCTCCATTCCTGACAACAGTTCCCCAAGGAAACCCCTGAACATGGTCAGTTGCTTCTTCATCTTTTTAGTCTCCTATAGCTGGTTCAAGCTGTCCAGCCCTTGGGGACAAGTTAATAACACAGCTTGCAGATAGATTTTTTTCCCCCAGAAAAAAGAAATTCAGCAGCCCACCAAAACTGTCACCAGCCCTTCCCACACTTACCAGTGCCATAGGGAGGATGCAGCTGATGGCAGTGAGCATCAACGGCCTGAAAAAATACAGGTGGTAGTTTCAATTTTTATTTAGAATTCTTACTTGCCAACTGCCTGAAATCTTTTAAGGCTACATGAATGGGTCTCCATGCCTCAGCCTGTTGTTAAGCCACTTCATGGTCCAATCACATTTGTCAACAAACACTAGTGGTCATTCACTAAAAAGCAGAGATGAAGGAAAAGAGTGAATTTTTGGCCAGCTTCTGGGCCTGGGGTAGAAAGGGACATGATACAGGAAAACTAGCCTAAGGAGATCAAGATGGATGGATTTTGGTCTTGGAGGGTAGAGGGTGAGGCAAGAAAGTACTGAAGGAATAAGAGAAAGAAGGTTAAAGCACAGAGACAAAGGAGTAGGTGAACACCAACCTAGAATGGGGCAAAATCAGCAGTGGTGGTGGTGGTAGTAGGGTCCCAGAGTGCCTATAACCTTAGGCAAGGTCTAAAGTCTAATTTAAGTGGTGGGCCTTCACTTCTCCCATACTTCACACCTTCATACTCTGAGCCTCTAAAAGGTCAGCTCTCAGGCACCTGAATGTAACTTTGCTTCCTTTACTTTCTCTCCGTGGAGGGAGGGCTGACTTGTAATTGAGGCACCCATGTATTACAAGTGCTTTAAAAACTCTGATTAATAAACACAAATTTGAAGATTTCTCTCCAGTCTATCCTTAATTTAGTCCTGTTATGGTCTCTGATCATTAAAATCAATACCAAAAACACCTAAAGACCTTACTAAAGTTATTTATGAAAAATACAATAAAGCAAAAATACGAAAGTCATCCATTTCTTGACCATGAGGGTAATTTTTTTATTATGAAAAATTCCAAGCATCTATATAAGTAAAGACTATAATGAAACCCATGTACCCATCACCCAGCTCCAACATCAACTCATGGCCAGGTCCACTGTATCTGCACCCTACCTACCCCCTACCCTCTAGATTATTGTGAAGTAAATCCCAGCCAGCATATCTTTTAGGTTTGCATTTCAATGAAAATCTTCTGGGAAATACTTAGTACAAAAGGCTGATTACAGCCCCTTCTAGAATTCTAACAGTTTTCTAGGGGGATGCCATATATAGGCTGGATGATTGTAACTTCAGTGAACCAAGGTCATATCCAGTAACCACAACCAAAAGAAATGCAGATAGGAGCTGATAGCCAATGAACTACACATAGTAGGACTGAAAGCCAAGTATCCTACCATATTCCTGCAGCTATAAACCCATCTTGTCCATAAGTGATTTCAAACAATGCTGTCTTCTCCAACTACTGCTATTGTGAGGAGACAAAGGAGAGGGAATACCAAATACCTCTAGGCAGTTCCAGCTAGGTCACCTCTCTTCTCCAGAGGACACCTCATAGGCTAGCATATCTTAGTGACAAAGCCACAAACACCAACAGCATATTTCAAAGGCAGAGCCACTGACTGCTGTTGCTAGCTATGCTCAAAACATACATCACATTTTTATAGCTTTTATGTTTATGTAAACCTCCAACAGAACAGAATCTCCTCTCTGAGGGAAGAGGTTTTTAAGAACACTTTCCTTCTCTGTCATACCTAAGCACCTAGAACAATACCTGTGCCAGTACTAGGTCCTATATGCTAATGTTACCCTCTGCCCGTCTCCTATGGTCTAATCTCAAGCCACTGCAAATCCACAGCCTCCTCCAGAGCCCAGGCAGGCACCAAAGCCTTCCAAGCCCTCAGGGGGTGCACAATCTAGCAGGAGAGGCCAGATACAGCTCCAGAAGGGAGGGTTTAAAAAAAAAAAGAAAAAGAATGGCGGGCTGAGAAGCCTTCTGAGGGTGACACAAACGGCAGAGATGCTGACAGGAGGTTTGAGGAGGCAAAAATCAAACATTAGGCAGAGGAGCAACAGGAAAGAAGAGTTCAGGCTGGAATGTGGAGAAACCAAGTTTTTCAAGAGAGCAAAATAAAATGGTGCTTTTAGTGGGGTATATCAGAAAATATGAAATAGAAGTAGAAAAGGTTTTATTTATTTATACCTCCTTTCTTTCTCAGCATTCTAAAAAAGGAGGGGACAGAAACTAAAGGCAAAGAGATCTTTAAGTTATTTTATGGTAGAGGTTAAACTATTTTTTCCCCATCTTTCCTAGCATCTATCTAAAAGTTAAGACAACAGAAGACACTCAGAAACACTTCTTTTATTGGGAATCAACAAATTCTTTACCTATCCCAATTACCACTGAACAAAAAATAAATCAAATGGTTCATAAAAAGCACTTTGATGAAAAGGAACAACACCTGCCCCTCTGTCCTGCCCCACCCCCATCCTCCCAGTCTTCCCATCCAGGAGAAATCTCTCCCAGTCATTCGTCTGGGTTCTTCTGGTTGTTACCAACATCGCTGAGTAGGCCCATAATTCTCTACCAGACTTAGCTTACTTATACCACTCGCTACCCACTCCCATCCAAGCCCCAACTTTTTGATATTAAAATCACTATTTTCAGTTCCTCTATCTGTACCCTTTGTAATTTTAAGTCATTGTTTACAGGGCCAGAATTGCATTTTCTACCCTGAGCTTCCAATGTCACGGTCCTTGGCCCACTCAAAGAAGAATGTTTGTACATCAGGCACAAATACATTATCATTATTAGTTGCTGCCAATCACTCATACTTGTGCCATAAGGAGGGTTTGCTTTATATTTATTTGGCTTGTGATTTTTTTGTGTGTAGTGTTTCTGCTTTGCGTGGGAATTCTATTTCCCTTGCCCCTTGTGAAGAGACCTATGGTTTCTTCACCACATCCCACCCATCTTCCAGTTTCTTCATTCTATCTATTGCTGGAATCCACCTCACTCCTATTCCTGAAGAAATTTTTCTTGGATCGCACCAAGTTTCTGTTCCAATCTGGGCTGACCATTTTCCAGGCCTGTTACACAGCTGAACAAGAGACTTTTCACTGGACTACTAGGTTAGTTCAATCATTTCTTTTTTAAAATTAATCAATTAATTATTTTTTGGCTGCTTTGGGTTTTCATTGCTGCACGCGGGCTTTCTCTAATTGAAGCAAGTGGGGGCTACTCTTCTTTGCGGCCCACAGGCTTCTCATTGTGGTGGCTTCTCTTTGTTGTGGAGCACAGGCTCTAGGAGCACGTGGCACGTGGACTCACTAGTTGTGGCTCGTGGGCTCTAGAGCACAGGCTCAGTAGTTGTGGCACACGGGCTTACTAGCTCTGCGGCATGTGGGATCTTCCCAGACCAGGGCTCAAATCTGTGTCCCCTGCATTGGCAGGTGGATTCTTAACTACTGCACCACCAGGTAAGTCCTCAATCATTTCTTCAATTTTATTTTTCTCTTTTTTGATTTTCATCTTGAAGTAACTACTTCAGAAAAGGTACAAGGGACGTAAATTTTGGGAGTCGTTGCACATCTGAAAACAAGTTTATTTTTCAAGGACAGAATTCTAGATTCAGAACTATTTTCCCTCAGGACTTTGAAGGCCATTGCTCCACTGTCTTCTGGTTGTAACTGCTGCTGCTGAGACATCTGATTCCCATTTCTTTTAGAAGACCTGATATATCTTTATGGAAACTTTTAGAGTTTTCTGTCTATCCTTGTTTTTCTGAAATTTCACAGGGACAGTTCTGGCAATGGGTCTTTCTTTATTCTTCTGGGCAATGAATAGACCCTTTCAATATGAAGACTCTCCTCTCTTTGGCTCCTGGAAATTTCCTTCTTATACTTTTTAATATTTTCTTTCCTTCAATTTTTTGTTCTCACTTCCCACAAATCCTAGTAAATGCTGGATCTCTGGCTTGAACCTCCATGTCTCTGTTTTTTCACATACATTTTTTGCCTGCATGTTGGCTTTACATTGAGAGATTTTCTTGATTTTATCTTCTGACCTAACTACGGAATATTTTTTAACTTGACAAACCCATAATTCATCTCCACAAGTTCTTTTTGTTTTGATTTTCTTCCTGATGGCATCTCTGATTGTTTTATAGATGTCACATCTTCTTGAGTATCTTGGCAAATACTAAATAGTGCACTTTTAAAAACAAGCAAAATTACCTACTAGTCTGTTTCAGCTAAGGTCAATTTTTCTGTTTCTCTTTCATTTTGCATGTTTTCCTGAAATGTCTGGTAATTCTTGGTTAGCCATTCACATTAAAAAAATGAAGAGTCACCCAAAAAGGGGGATGAAGTACTGATACATGCTACAGCTTGGATGAACCTCAAAAACATTATGATAAGAGAAAGCAACACAAAAGGTCACATATTGCATGATTCCATTTATATAGCATATATAGGTAAATCCAGAGACACAGAAAGCAGGTTAGTGGCTGCCAGAGATGGGGGGAGTGGAAAGTAACTGCTTAATGGGTACCAAGTTTCCTTTTGGGGTGATGAAAATGTTTTGGAACTAGATGCAGAAGATGGCTGCACAACACTATGAGTGTACTAAATGCCACTGAATTGTATACTTTAAAATGGTGAATTTTATGTGAATGTTACAATTTTCAAACAGGGGGTCTCAGGAAATGAATCCTAGCTCTGTGTACATGAACAGACCTGCCAAATGACAGGCTTTTCTTTAGGGTAACTGATCAGGGGCAGCAATTATTCAAGACTCAAAGGCTCCCAAAATGACAAATGAAGAGAACCAAATCTTACATTCTCTAAGTGCCCTATTTCTCCCCAGATTATCCAGATTATTTTGCCGAGAGACCAAGTGAGAGCAGGCCTGACTGTTCTACATACAGACCTTTAATTAATCCCCCCATCTGCAGCACACTTATCTTTCCCAGTCTTAGTCAAATCAGAGCCCACAACCTCTTCAAAGACATGTTGGACAAACTGGCTCCCACGTACAATGATGTCCCACATGCTCCCCCCACATGTTCTCTTTGTTAATATGTGTTTATAACATATATATGCCTTTACTTTCATTTTCATGGTTATTTAAAAATGGAGGAGCACCTCCATATTTACCTCATGCTCTTTAATAATCTCTTTTCCTGCCCTCCCCCCAGCTCTCCAGGCAACCATTAATTCACTTTCCAATAGATAAGTTTGCATTTTCTAGCATTGTATATGATTGAAATAATAAATTGTTTATTTTTTCCCCTGAGTTTCTTCATGCAGCATATTTTGAGATTTATCAATGATGTTTGTATGAGCAGCCCACTCTTTATATTGATGACAGTACGCTGTTCTATGGGTATGCCACTATTTGTTCATTCATCTGTTTGTGGATATTTGGGTTGTTTCCAGTTTTTGGCTATTGTAAATAAAGCTGTTACAGACATTTGAATACCAAACAAACAAAAAAAATGGAGAAGGGACAAATGTATCTGAGGGCAGCCAACCATCTTGAAGCAAAGACTTCAGGTGTTCCACTTACGTCATAAAATAAAAACCCTTTAAAACATTCACATTGTATTTATGATTGCAGATACTATTAGTCAGTTTTACAGCTACTCATTATCAACATGGACATAAGGACCCACTTTTATTTTGGTAAGGAAATATGAAGTAATGTTTAGACATCAAAAATATTACAGAAAACCTACCCAATTTGTGAGTATAGGTGGGCAGTTTACATCCTACTCTCATTCTGGTTAAAAAACCAGTACACTCTGAATGTTGGACATATCTTTTCAGCAGCCAAAGAAAGGATGCAATCCTCTCTCCTCATTTTGATAACCTGAATCATTTCATAATTTTTTTGTACTTCCACATGAATATAATGTAAAATACCTCACCTCACCTCTGAAGATTGTTTTATTATATCTGCACGAAATTCAGTCTTCTGTATGAGAACTGCCAAAACTAATTCTGACATGCACACCAAGCTGGGAACCACACATCCACTAGGTATATATTATCTGTACTTAAAAGTCAGCTGGCTTCATGGAAGCCCTTCAACAAGCATGTCTTCTGTTTACAAACATGAGCACACAGAGTAGAGCCTCGGGGTTAGATTCTCAACTTTTGCAATTATTGGCCTGGGCTTAGACAGTCAGATCAACAATAAGCAACACTTACTGAGAACAAAACATAACCTGGCATTTTTTGCTAGATGCTGTTATACAAAGAAAAAACATGGACCTCTATCTCAAAGAGTTCAATCCCTGGCTTACAAACAACTAATTTTCCAAATAGCATAAGTACATACCAAGAAACATGCACAGGGACTTCCCTGGTGGCGCAGTGGTTAAGAATCCGCCTGCCAATGCAGGGGACACGGGTTTGAGCCCTGGTCCAGGAAAATCCCACATGCCATGGAGCAACTAAGCCCGTGAGACACAACTACTGAGCCTGTGCTCTAGAGCCTGCATGCCACAACTACTGAGCCCATGTGCCACAACTACTGAAACCTGCGTGCCTAGAGCCTGTGCTCCGCAACGAGAAGCCATTGCAATGAGAAGCCTGCACACCACAATGAAGAGTAGGCCCTGCTCGCCGCAACTAGAGAAAGCCCACGTTCAACAACAAAGACTCAATGACGAAGACCCAATGCAGCCAAAAATAAAAAATAAACAACTTAAAAAAGAAAAAAGAAAGAAACATGTACCACAAAGTGGTATAGAGGCAAGAGTGTCTGACTGTGGAGATGAGAGAGGGCTTCATGGGAGAAGGGAGTCAAGGGTAAATCCTCAGTTTCCAGCTTGGTAGATGGTGGTATCACCAATTAAGATAGAGAATCCAGAAAGCCACGTTTGATGGCACTGGAATATTTCTTGTAAAACGTGGCAAGGCTATATACAGACTGGAAAATGATGGTGAGAACATTGAAGAAACCAGTAAAAGTCTAAAACAACGGAAAAAGGAAATGAGTGGGTAGAGCATGTACTGGCCAGGAAAGAAACTGCTAGTCACAGAGAGCAACATTTTCAGATAGAGACCACTCTTTGTTCATGATTATAAGAACAGCTCTGTTCTCCTGTTAAAATCTCCAAACAAACCTCTCACTCTTCCTGCCTGTACTTTCCTCTATTTATGATTGGTAACTTGTGGTTATCACAGTAAAACCATTTCATGTTTATAAAGGCTCGTGATAGTTTAAAGAAAAGAGAACACAACGTAAGCTTCATATTCCGACAATTCATGACAGTTTAATTAATCAAGCCACAGGCAGACACATTTTAGGACGAGCAAGGTGAGAAGCTTCCTGCTATCTCAGTCTGTACCTTTCTCAAATCTTTCCTACAACTCTTCACTCTTTCGAGCAGAGAACTCTAATCCTTTAAATTTTTCCTAGAGCAGTAGGGGAGTGATATTGGGACAGAGCAAAAGTTAAAGTAAGGAGGTGCTTGGGAATTCCCTGGCGGTCCAGTGGTTAAGGATCCACACTTCCACTGCAGGGGGCACAGGTTCGATCCCTGGTAGGGGAACTAAGATTCCCGCATGCCATGTGGCATGGGAAAAAAAAAAAAAAAAAAGGTAAGGAGGTGCCTTAGTAACAAGGATCCCAAAATCAACTAAGCTCAGCACTTCATTAAGGAGTGCTGTCAATGCAGGCACAAGACCAACCGCTGCAGTTCATCAGAAATGTAGGAACAAAAGACAGGCTACATTCCCCTATAATCTTTTCCTAGTCCCAATTCAAAATTCAATTTGTGTTATTTTTACTTTTATTATCAGTAGGCCCCAGGAGAAGGACACTAGAGGCTTTGGATGAAGGCAAAAGAGTCCAAGGTACATGATCCAACTACCACACACACACTCAGAAGCATCAGTCAGTAATATGTCACCCAGAACCTTCCACAATGTGGCTCCTACCCTATGACTCAAAATGCACAATCCTGAGAATGTTTTAAGGACCCACAGCAAACATGTGAAAGCAATATTCTCCTTATTCAACTCTTGCCCTGCTTCTACCATGACCATGTTTGAACACTCATGTGCCAGGCACTTTATATGCATCATCTCACTTAATGCTGTGAAGAAGGTATTAATTATCATTATTTTATAGATGAGGAAACTGAAGCTTAGAGATGTTGAGAAACTTGCCCATGGTCATGTTATATTAAATGGCAGAAAAGGAACTGGAACCTAGTTATCTGACCACTAGCCCAGGCTCAACAACACAAAGGCCACATCCATGAAAATACTCACAGCAATATAACCAGTCCCCATAACTGTAACACATAAGTACTCACCTAAATGCCCAATGGGGAAACCTTGAGAAAATTATGGTTCAAGAACAAGATGGTATGTTATCCCTAAAATAACTAATGAGGATGAAGTATAAACAAGAGGAAATGTTGGAAATTTACACAAAAAAATAGAATATATAAATACATGTACATAATGATTACTAGAATGTACTGTTGCCCAGATCAAGGATTCTTGTCTATTTTGTTCACAGCTATTTTCCCAGTGCCTGTAACATAGTAGGTGCTCAATAAATATTGGTTGAATGAATGAATGAATTGCAGCACAGTAACATTATCTATGAATAGGGACAAGACCTAAGGATAATAAGCAAGGAAGAAAACTTTTATTTTACATTAATGGAATTATGAATGATATTCTTCAACTGTATTAACATCTCAACAATAATCATTTAAATATAAATAAGTTCAGGTTTAGGACAACTGTGGAATTAGAATCACCCCTTGATTACAAATGGTTTACACGGTTCCTAAGGTAGTGTGAAAGTACAAGAAAAGACCAGAATGAAAGCTGGCCTTGAATCTGATGAAGAGCTTCTTTTCTGGAAGGCAGTGAGCATGTTGTGTGTGATGCCAGGTACACAGTGAGGACACAAAGTCAATGATAACAATAACCTTTCTAAGCTGGCAAGACAGGGACAACTCTAGCACTAGCTGCACTTAGGCAATTCTCAATGTCACTCTGGACATTTCTCATCTCCCTTTAAAAAACAAATTTATATACCAGTAAAACACAAATCAGACTTCCAGACTAAAGTATGGTGAAGTATGGTCAACACATCCACTAACAACCAACTATTTGAAACACAGGAATTTAATCTAGATTCTGAGATACAGGCATGCAAAGAAACCTGACATCAGATCATAAAAATAGAAATCAGATGGCTGTTCAGCACACAAACATTCAGTGTTACTAGGCCCAGTTTAAAGATACTTTTCCATGAGTAGTAACAAGAAAACAACCATTACTTGGTTAATTAATGAATGTATAAATAAAAGTAAAATGTTTTTTAAATTCAGCTATACCAGAATACAAGAAAGTTGATTTAATAAAGTTAGTCTTTTCCAGGTATTATACAAAAACTCAGTGCCACTTGAGAGAAAGGATAAATATAAGGTATTTGTTGTTAAGAATATTAACTGCTTATGTTACAAATGACAAATGCATAGAAACCGGGTTGTTTTGAACAAGGGACTATAAAGACTTCTGCACTTAAAGTCAGAAGTCCTGAAAACTCATGATTCATCCACGAAAGGGAAAAATGATCCACAGAAAAAGAATTCTTGAGAGATTTTCCAGCCATATTTTGCTGAATAGCAAGCACTAGATCTTAAAACAAATTCAAGCAAGAGGGTGGCAGAATAGAGTGTTCTAGGGAACATTTTCCCAGCTCTACTACAGTTAATACAGCAATTCGTAAAGCAAGAACTGTAGTAAAAACACTCATTAATAACCAGTTTACTTCTCTAACCATATTTGAGGAAAACCAGGCTTGAGAAAATGAGCAGCACAGTTCAGCACTGAAGTTTAAAAAATCAAATTCTTCCCTCCAACAGTAAAGACACCTTAGGCTGCATTCATGATCCTCTACATTTTATTCTTTTTTACCTATACATCTTAGTCTCCCACTCCAGCCCAGAAGGTAACTTCCCCATCCCCATGCTTAATCGATCCGTGGACTTTGGTTACTTGCACTGCTGCTGCACCCTATCTTGAAGTTTATCCTATGAGCAGAAAGCTCAGATAGCTCACGGTAGCTCCATGGACTAGATCTAGCCCAAAATGTACTATTTCTTCTCCTTTCTGAAGCATGAGCAGGGCTCTGAGCAGCAACACTCTGCCTCTCCCGCCCACAGCCCTGACATGCTGCTGAGAGAAGGCGCACACAACGTGGGAG
Organism: Monodon monoceros; assembly: GCF_005190385.1. Classification (NCBI taxonomy): domain Eukaryota; kingdom Metazoa; phylum Chordata; class Mammalia; order Artiodactyla; family Monodontidae; genus Monodon; species Monodon monoceros. Next base: position 63,798,506 of record NW_021703780.1, on the reverse strand, counting down.
ACGCTTCCAGCCCATCACCAATGAAAGCCAGCCTGGGCTCTCTCTGGGGCTCAACCATGCCTAATCTCCTTCTTAGGCAGCCTGACAGCAAATGCCTCATGAAATTCAGGGAACAGTACCAACAGGATTCACTGAATGACAAAATTATTCTAAGTTAACTATAGCACATTTTGCAATAAAAATGCCTGTTATTACCAGAAAAGGCCTCCCCTCATCTATAGCAGCAATAATAATATTTGTGTAAGTTTCATATAAAAATACAGCATGTAGGGTTTCCCTGGTGGCACAGTGGTTAAGAAACCACCTGCCAATGTAGGGGATATGGGTTTGAGCCCTGGTCCAGGAAGATCCCACATGCCGTGGAGCAACTAAGCCCATGTGCCACAACTACTGAGCCTGCAAGCCACAACTACTGAGCCCACACGCCACAACTACTGAAGCCCACACACCTAGAGCCCGTGCTCTGCAACAATAGAAGCCACCACAATGAGAATCCCGCGCACCACACCGAAGAGTAGCCCCCACTCACTGCAACTACAGAAAGCCTGTGCGCAGCAACGAAGACTCAACACAGACAAAAATAAATAAAATTTAAAAAAATTTTTTAAAAGGTAACTTTGTTTTCTTTAAAGACTGAAATATCACTAAAGTATTCGTCAGAGATTTTCCCCCTCTTACAACACAATCCACCTCACTTGGCAATCATTTCATCTTTCACGACTATTCCATTTGTATAGGATGTTAGCTCATTCCCTAAACAATGCTTCTGTTTTGCCATTATTTGAACATCAGCAGTCCCCACCGCCACCACCCCATAACAGATAAGCATTTTCTCTGTTGTCTATCCTCAGTCCGGGATCTGATTTTCTGGGCACTTTCCTTTCTCAATTAATGATCTTACTCAAGGACTGGTCCCAGAATACATACAGGAAGACTCTCTGACACCAAGGGCCCTCACTAAACCAAAAGCCCAGTGTCCCAGGCAACTGGCAATTTTCTACCCAGGCAACTGGCAATTTTCTGCTTAAGAGACTTCAAATCCCAAAATGTAACAGAAGGCTTAATTTTGTTAGGCTACGGCTAACCGACAGGCAACTGCCAGAACACAACAAAATGAGTAACACAGATCAGTGGAAAACTGATGCCACTCCTCAAACTTAGCTTTTGTTCATGGACAGCTGCTCATAAGGCTCTAATTTTAAACCACGTACGTATCACATTTCCTACTAGCTGAATAACACCTAAATCATATGAAAGAATTAAATATCTCAATAAGTCACAGAGTTGTGCAAACAGCACCATGACCAATGAGGGAAAACAGTACTGACCTGGGTGATGACTACTGAGCTCCATTCTCAGAGACACATGCAACAGGGGAGTGAGAGTAGCCAAAGCACCTGTGAACACCATTCTGTAAACTCAGCACTTAAATTATTTCCTCGTCTCAAAAAAATTTTAAATACAAAAATAAAACCAATGCTAGTTTTTAGCCAGCCTGAGAGAGGAAGATTGTGTGTGATTCCCTCTCCCTTACTCTTAACCAAGCTATTTCTGCCTGTTGTCTTTGGTCAAATTCCTGAACCACTTAAAACACCACTGAGCCCCTTTATGTGCAGCCAAGCCACCAAACGAGCCAGGACGTTTGCCGCCCAGCCCCAGAAAGGAAATGGTGTTAACATGCTCCTCAGTGAGGGAGGGAAAAAAATCCATCTTCTACTTCTACCATCATCTAAAATTTCATGGATTATTTTCCTCTTTGCTTCATTTTCTCTTTAACCCTTTCCTGAGGTTTCAACTTTCTTCCATCTCTCTTTGTTCATTCATCTCTGTTCCAAGTTCTTTTTGTTCTACTCTTCATGATCTTGAGGGACAGAATAATGCCCTTTTACGACAGTAGAGAATATACAGCAGGGACTAGGAAATCTAGCTCACACCAATAACATCAGCTACATCATCAAAAATTGACAAAATCCACAAGTATCTCAAAATTATTCAATACCTATTATGGATGAAACACTATGATAGCAATGATGGGAGAGAGAAGGTAAAATGTAGTTTCTGCCCTCCAGGAAGTAACAATCTAGTTGGAGAGAACATGCAAAAACATGTGAAAAGGTAAAACAACATGAAGCAGTCAGAAGACTACACTATACGATGTAATAAACACGGGCTGTAACATTTGTACACTGGGACCAAAAGAAACAACCACTGTGTTCTAAAGGGTCTTGAGGAGACTCACTCAGGGAAATCACAAGGTAGACTCTGAAGGAGCCCTGAGGGTACTAAAAGGTGAGGAGATGAAGGAAAGGCTTTCCAGGGGGCCGACAATATGACAGCCTAATAAAAAGGAAGGACGTAAAATGGTAAATTTTATGGATTTTACTACAATTAAAAAAAAAAAAAAAGGAGGAAAGGGCCTGTGCCCCTCAGCTGTGCCCCGCTCTAGCAGGTCAGGAAGTCAGCGCAAGGGGCTGGACAAACTGAGAATTCCTACGCATAGATGGGAACATCCTGATGAACTTAGTCAATTGATACCATCCAGAACCACACACCTGACAATTTTTTTTGTAATTTTGAATACCAAGACTATGTATAATATGGTTAAAGTAAAAGAAACTAGTTGACCAGATAGGGAGAGGTGTGAATAACGAGGAAGGAAAGGATCTGCTGCCTCTTTTCTACCAGGGAAATGCCCTTGGAAAGCAGAGGTCCCAGCAGCTTTGTTATCGTTATGGTGGAGAAATCCCAAACCCAGAGGTTCCAATGGGTCTCCATTCTTCAGAGTTTTATGCTGAGCACAAGAGAGGAAATGTGCACACTTCTAGGAGTGAGTCACACAAAAAGCTTTAGCTTTCAGCTAGTTGCTAATAAAGCCCTGAGTGTCCAAATCCAAGGTATTAGTTAGCCTTTGCCGAACACCTGGAAAAAAAAATTGCCTGAACTAGTAGATAAAGCAACTTTTATAGTAATGACCCATGGCACACCTTAGTTATTTCCATTTAAATACCAACATGAAAATTATTTGGTTGAATTCATTCCAATGTGCTCTTGATCTTCAATTTTAGCAAACAACAAAATCCATGTAACAGTTCCTGAAAGGAAGGTCAGGGAAAACAGTAAAGTAGGAGAAATTTCCCCACTTTCACATAATGGCCAAGGTTAGAGGAGAAAGAAACATGCTGGGAAATTGTCTAAATGACTATAATAATATTCACATTCACAGTACATGGTGTTCTATGTGGCTATGCTATGTACTAGGGTAATATTACATAGTACAAAAGGTACATAGTGAGGACAGTAACTGGCCTGAGGTGCAAGATATTGAAAAGTATGCTAGTTTAAGTGTTAAAAATAAGGTGCTTGCTAGAATAACCAATTTTGTTAGTTACTTAAAATTTCAATTTAACACCCCCCAAAATCAATGAAATACAAGCTATGAGAACTTGCTTTATTCTTAGTTATTGCTAAAATCTCTTTCAACATCAGACATTAGTCATCAGTATACGAAACAAATGAGCTCATTAGCCCAGAAGCACTGATTATTCACAGCAAACCAGGAGATCTAGGTACCTCTCTTAAGACATTTATCAGTCACCCACACACTGGTGTGTTGAAGATGGTGATTCTGATGCTTATCCTGTCTTACCTCATAAAGTTTCATAAGACTTTCTGAAACAAGTGTTAATCTATGTAGTTCTGCTTTCTATGTACTTCTGGTCTATTTTTCCTGAATCCACCCCACCCTTCCTTTCTAATTCCTAGTAGTCTGGGAAGCTGAGGACCTTAGATATGCACATATTAGCAAACAAAGTAAATGCATCAAATGTGTCCAGATGATGCAACATACAGTTATATTTGGTTTCAAGCTACAGGCCATTTGATCAGTCTGAAGGCGACGTTAGCAACAGCTCATATTTAGATTTAATTGCAGGAATTACACTTGGGAATTGACAACGCTGCTCACCTTTAAGACAGAGGCTAAGCTGGTCATGTGCTCATTGAGAGCACCCTCGGACTCCTTGTAGGTCAAGCAGGTGAACTGGTACTCCTCAGGATCAAAGGCATCGGCCCCTTGCTGCTCCACATCGCTGGCTACGCCCACATAATAGTCCTCTATGTCCCCAGGGTCCTCGTCCTCTTCCTCTTCCTCACAATTCGGGTCATAGTCCTCTTCATTGCTGTCAGACCCCTGGCTATTCATGTCCACAGACATCTTAACATCCAGGCGAGTTGCAGATCAGGAAAGCAGTTTTTTCCCCTCCCCACAAACTTTACCACTTTCTCAAATGCATTAGTGTTTTTGTCTTCTAAGGGAAGAAAAGAAAACAATAAGTGTTACTTACTTTCACTATGAGAAGCTGTAACAGAAACCATTCAAGAATCAAAATGGCATAGCCCTGGTCCTATCCCCACTGTGGCCTATTCCAACTCTCCCCTCATACAAGAAACCTCACCACCATCTCTATGCCCAGGCTTTTCAAAGGGAAACCCTTTCCTGGAGGGGCAGAAGCAGTTAACAATGGTAACTTCACATGAAGGGTCTGGCATGAAAGAGTAAGGCTATCTGCTCTATGTCAAGGAGTTAAATTCCCATAGATTTGTCCTTCCTGCCACGGTCCTTAAGAGAGGAGTACATTCCCACAGCTGGCTGCCCACAGAGGAAGCACCCTAAAAGCTAAACAACCAAAGTTTAAAATCTCTTAGCTAATTATGCTCCACTGAGTGGTGACACAGTACATAAATAGGGACACAGTTCTTTCCCTAATATCTAGGGAAAGAATACCATTGTTTTACAGACATCACTCTCAGATAAATGGAAAAAAAGGTGCATAGTAAAGAAAAAATAAAAACCACATAGCTCTTCAACATCCTCCTCTAGTCTGCAAAGTTAACTGATTTTTCCATTTTAAAGGGTTCTACTAATCTTTTAAAAGAGGTACTTAAGAGGCAAAGAAACTGACCCAATAGTGAAGGAAAACTATAGATATTCTGCCTTAGCAGGATAAGGCTAGAATCTACTTAGGGTAAAGAAACAAGAGATCAAATGTAACAAGCTACTGAAAAATCCTCACAGATCAAAATGTTACTCAATTACATATAAATGAAAAGAGAATACTAGTTGAGAAAGCAAAACAGTCACAAGTCTTAACTTCTTCTCAGAGAGGACTTTGGCAAATACCCATTAACTTCTCTGCACAAGAATTATTTCAAGTGATCATTTCCAAGTAACAGTATCAAATAGTGATTTAAATCTAAAAATAATAGGACCTTAAAATGCAAGAGCATTTGGATTGAATAGTATGTAAATAATTTACATAACCAAATCTGGATCAAATACTAAAGTAAATTTAAAACCTATTTGAAGTACATAATCCCTCCAAAAAAAAAAAAAAATTAAAACAAAGATTAAAAATCAATGTGTGCTGAATATGTAACCAGCATAAGGGATTATAGAGCCACATTTTAATGATATTATAAAAATATCAGTGAATCTACCTGATGTTACCTATAAATGCTCAAATTAAAAAATAAGTCACATTAATGAGAGAGCAGTAATGTAATACTTGCAGTTTGACTTTTAACAAAATTGTTTTGTATGCTAGAACCACCTCATCACAACTGAACTTAACTATGGTATTTTTCCTTTAGGAGAAAAAATTAATCTTTAAATTAAATTAAAACTACCTGTAATTCCTGAAGATCTTTCAGGAAGATGTCATCCAAATAGTCTATATAATTTCCATCTAAAATGAAAAGAGATAGTTCTATTTATATATTTTAAAATTGGTACCCTGAGTTTGCAAATTTATTTTCTAAAAAGTAAAGACATTTAAAAGGACAAGCAGCAAGGGACCAGAAATTGTTTTCTTATAAGTCCCACAGAAATCTATATGTCATAATTATATACTGACAAGAGTTACATGGCCTTCTAAAAAAAGAAAGTATTGAAAGTAAACAGTGGGACTTCCCTGGTGGCACAGTGGTTAAGAATCCACCTGCCAATGAAGGGGACACAGGTTCAATCCCTGGTCCAGGATGATCCCACACGCCATGGAGCAACTAAGCCCGAGCACCATAACTACTTCTGCACCCTAGAACCCACATGCCACAGCTACTGAGCCCACGTGCCACAACTGCTGAGGCTCACGTGCCTAGAGCCCGTGCTCCACAACAAGAGAAGCCACTGCAATGAGAAGCCCGTGCACCGCAACGAAGAGTAGCCCCTGCTCACGGCAACTAGAGAAAAGCTTGCGCACAGCAATGAAGACCCAACACAGCCATAAATAAATAAATAAATAAATAAATAGACTTAAATAAATAAATAAACAGCTAACAATAATTTAACCTGGGGTACTGGTGAGAGAAATGGATACCCAGTTCCCTCCCTCAGTTTGAAAGCCCACCACACCTCACTTTTTTTTTAAAATTTTTATTGGAGTACAGTTGATTTACAATGTTGGGCACCACCTCACTCTTATTGTTAAGATTTCCTAAATTAACTACCACAATTTCAATTTTAAATGTTACATAGAGGTTGACAAAGCAAATCATAATTGACTTAAACTGGACTTTTGCCATGAAGTCATCTCCACTAACACTTACAGAATACTGCCAATATTTCAGATCTCACTTTATTCATGAAAAAAATATTTTCAAATAAAAAAGTCCCCAAAAGAAAACAAAAAACAAAACAAAACAAAGAGAGAGAAAACAGAGGGAATTCCCTGGTGGTCCAGTGGTTTGGGCTCAAAAAAAGACAAAAAAAATATCTCCAGTAGAATGCCCACTAGGCAATATTAACACCCATTTTCCACCTCTCTTCTGACATGCTCAAGGGCTACCTGACTTTCTCAGAACTGCAGATCCCACTAACCAAGACTAAATAAGTACTATTTTCTTACTTAATTAGAAATTTTATGTCCATTTCTTTATCCTTTTGAATTTCTTGGAAAACCAGAGCTTATAACTTTCAAAGAAATACTTCAAACACAAACAGGCAAATTTAAACTAAATGAAAATCAAAGTCCAAACAATGATTATGGAAGATGATTTCCAAGATAGAAGACGAATAATTGATTTTTTTATTGTTTTCTTTTATCTGCATTTTTATGTACGATACTGCTTATTAGGCAAATCTGCATAAAGAGCATTATAAATATTGCTCCCATCTACAAAATATCACTACCAATAATACCTTTCATTTAATGAGAGCCAATTTCAGGTCAGACTCATTCTCATTAAATGTTTATAACCCTACAAAGTGGCTATCATCCCTTTCTTACAAATGAGGAAACTAGAGTTCAAAAAGATTAAGCAACTTGCCCAGGACCACACTGCTGCCAACCAGTAGAGTCCAGCATAATACTTTCACCAGATCCAGGGCCTATGAGGACTCATAACGCCTCATCACCCTCCCAGAGAGCCTAATACTATCCACAAAGCTACCTCCAGAATCACAACAAAAAAAGCACCGTTTTGGGCTTCCCTGGTGGCGCAGTGGTTGAGAGTCCGCCTGCCGATTCAGGGGACACGGGTTCGTGCCCCGGTCCGGGAAGATCCCACATGCCGCGGAGCGGCTGGGCCCGTGAGCCATGGCCGCTGAGCCTGCGCGTCCGGAGCCTGTGCTCCGCAACCAGAGGGCCCGCGTACCGCAGAAAAAAAAAAAAAAAAAAAAAGCACCGTTTTCACTTTCTCTAGATTTTTTTCTCCAGGATTTGGGCTCACAGGTTGCCCATGGCCTTCTCACCAACTAAATATTCAAGAAACAGGGGAAACTTCAGGCTGCCTTCCAAAAAGGAGAATGTCATTTCATACTTACTGGGTGTTCTAGGTCCAAATTTAAATAAAACCTTAATTTTTAATCTTTTCCAAGTTAAATACCCCTATTCTATTTGAAAGAGTGCTGACATTGCTTAAAGGGGCCAGTATGTTATTACTTTATTAACAGAACTGATGATAACGCTTTGATTTCCTTTGGATATTAAATATTATCCTTACATCCCAAACAGAAAAGGAGTAACAGAAATTACTCCTCCCCCTTCCCCCAGTCAAAGTCACGTGTTCAGAAGACCTGCCACCCACCCTGGGCTAAAGAATTCAAACGGAAGACTTCTCAATTTAAAGATGACAAGAACAAAACACAGACTTTTTGGTGGGTCTGACAACGTTTACTCCAGACGAAATATTTAGCACTGTAGGGTCAGTTACTAAGTCTCCAAGTCCGAAAAAAATTACTTGATACAAAAATATGAACCCTGTCTAATACGGTAGCCACTAACCACATGTGGTTATTTAAATTTAACTTAACTTAAAAATTAAATTTAACATTTGCTTTTTCAGTTGAACGAGCCGTAAGTCAAATGCTCAATGTCCACGTGTGGACAATGGCTACCCTACTTAACAGCAAAGATACAGAATATGACCATTGTGGCAGAAAGTTCTGTGGGACAGGGTAACAATCAGTACTGAGGTGAAGTCATCCCAGAACACGGTCGCCTCTGCCGCCGCTAGCACAGCAGCGTCGGGCGAGGCGTCGGCGCAGCTCCTGGGCCGCCTGTCCCGTCCGAGGCGCCGCGGTATCCGCGAGGACACGGAGCCCACGCGCTGCGGGACCCTTCACCAACGGACGTTAACTAACCGCGCGGGCGGCACTGCTAGAGCTCCCAACGATGACTCGAGTGGGGAGCCCCGAAGGCAGCGCGTCTGCCGGCGCAACCGGCGGGGAGGGCCCAGATGCGCCAGCGCCAGTCGATCAGAGACGCTGGCCTCCGACCTCACTGCAAGCTGAGCAGGCGGCGAGAGTAGGAATAACGGAGAGACGCCAGGCGCCGGTTCGCCCTGGCCTCAGCCTTCAGCCGCCCCTCGGCGGGTGGCGGAGTGCGCTGAAACAGTGTAAGAGCTGCCAAGGGCGCCGGGACCTCGCGGGCAGCGACGAAGGCGGAGCCCCGGCCGAGCTAGGGAGGCGCGCGGAGAGCCCACCCCCTCCCCCGGCCCGCCGGGGTAAACAAGGCCTAGACTCGCACCGCGCACTTACCGGGAGCCGTGGCCCCGCGGCCGCTGAGCCCGGGCGGGCCAGACCGGGTCGGGCCGGGCCAGAAGAACCGGGTCCAGGCGCGGCGGCGGCGGAGGCGGCGGGCCAACCCCGGTCAAGGCCCGCGCTGCTTCCTCCGGCGAAGCCGTCTCAGCAGCTCCGGAAGTGCTCAGAGCAGTTCCGTCACTTCCGGCCCGGGGTCGACCCGCGGTCGCCGGGGTCGCGGCAGGCGCTGGGCAGTAACGCCTCTCTGCGGACACTTCGCTACAGCCCAGCGCTGCGACCCAGAGTGGGCCCAGAGCACAGCCGGTGCCGACTGCTGCGAGAGGCAGCAGAGGAGAGGATTCGGCTTATTGGAGAGTGGTCACGGCACCTCTTCCGGCTTTTGCTTACAAGCGCCGCCCGCCGGGATACTTTAAACCAGGGTTCTTCTGTCGGACTCCCCACTTCTCTGTTTGTAATCGGTGTCCGGCACCGAAAAGACATCCAGACGTTCGTGGAGTGGATAAAAGACTGTTGTTTCCCGGCCGCTATCTAGTCGAAGAAAAGCTAGGTCTTTGGGTCAGCGCGCAGGGCCGGGAATTTCTGCGTACGTTCTGAGGCCGTCGCCTGGTGGCCGCCGATTCACAGGACCACGCCAGGCTTCCGCTTCCCTCTCCGCGGCCTAGTTCGCTGCCTAATTCTTTGGCTTCCCATTCACCCAAGATTGAATCTTAACTGCCTTGTTGCGCAGTTTCTTCAAACAGTATAGGAAGTGCCATTATGACTTTCAGTACCTTTTAGGGCTTTTGTCAAGTATTATGGATAGATAGAGCCGTGAAGTCCCACTCAAGTTGTTGCTGCACAACGTGGAAACGCCTGTGTGAAGCCAGTGATGTTAGGGAGCCTCCTCGCTGTGCAAGTCCGTAGATAACCCACACCATTTCCACCCATACATGAGTCATGTATACACTGATATTCAAGATATTCAAGATATCGATGTGTAATGGGCTCTCTTTTTTAGTTCTTGCTTCTTGCATGTATTCATGTATTTCTTATACATGATTTTCAGCTTCCTGTTTAATTCAGAGCCTGTACCCAAGTCAGGTGCATTCAAATACTAGAAAGCCCCACATTAATTTGGAGTGAAAATTAATAGTAATGAGTAACATTGTAGGGTTGTGAATTTTATGCATTAACAATGTAAAAGTCTATCTATAATCCAGTGTACTTATTTGTTATGACAAAACATATAATCCCTTTACATCATGACACTAGCGAAGGACCCAAAATATATTTTCTGCTAATGAAATCTCTTTAATTAGAAGGCTTCACTTTGGGTCACTGGTAATAAATCCTCTCCAGTGAATAAAAGGGAACAATCAGTTTTTCTGTATAATTATTGCATTTGCAAAATAGAGAAATGAGGTCATTCACATATCAAGTACACAGGTGTATGTACAATATATTGGAATCCAGTGTACAATCCTTATTTGTTCTCCTGTCTTGCCTCTCTTAAAGCTGAGTTTCTTAAGGGCACAGATCCAACCTTGTTTTCAATATTACTCTATTAAATAGACGTTTATTGGGCTGATGCTAATACCATTATTTTTAACTAGTGACAATTTCTCCCCAGGAAATAAAGATTTAAAAATTAGGCCAAGGACTTCCCTGGTGGCGCAGTGGTTGAGAGTCCGCCTGCCGCTGCAGGGGACACGGGTTCGTGCCCCGGTCCGGGAAGAACCCACATGCCGCGAAGCAGCTGGGCCCGTGAGCCACGGCCACTGAGCCTGCGCGTCCGCAGCCTGTGCTCCGCAACGGGAGAGGCCACAACAGTGAGAGGCCCGCGTACTGAAAAAAAAAAAATTAGGCCAAAACATTTAAAGATACAGATAAAATTTTGTGCACATATTATGTGCTTTAGAATGATGATTCTATAGGAAAAAGTTTGCAGCATCCCATATGTTCAAAAGTAAAGGTTTGTTATATTATGGTAAAATATACAATAAAGAAAACCATTAACAATTAGGCTGTACTGAGGCATCTATTAACAAGGAAAGGTATCTGTGATATGAATAGGATATGAAATGATGTGTGTAGTATTATTTTTTCAAAATAAATTTTCACATAAGATATATAAATATAAAATATAATGTTTCTCTTGGTTTCTGTGGCACAGGAATCTGGACAGGCTACAGTGGGAATGATTTGTTTTAGCCCCTTGATGTCTGGGGCCTCAGCTAGAAGACTAAAATTTCTTAGCCAATATCATACAATTTTTCTTTTGTATAAACCTTAGATTCAGAATGACGGGTTTTCACTTTTGAAAATTCACTGGAGAGCATTGAATTTCTAAGAATACCTTAAGTGTAGTACTGATATCCTCAATATTGAGTCTTTGCATCTAAGGAATATAGTATTTCTTTACAGTTATTTTGTTTTTCTTTTATGTATTTGAATTGTTATTGTTTTAATCACATGGATCTTTGGTTTAGTCTTGCATACATTATGGGTTTTGATATTATTCTGAATAAGATTCTTTCTTCATGTTTTCTAATTGGTTATTGTTAACGTATCAAAACGTTATTGCTTTCCAACGTTGTTCTTGTGTCTGTCTCCTTACTTAGCTTGCTTATTAGTTTTAGTGGATTTTCAACTGATTCTCTTCAATTTTCAAAGTGAGCATTTGGATCATTTGAAAATAGGGATATTTTGGACTCTTAATTTTTAATTTTTTTTTTTTTGCGGTACGCGGGCCTCTCACTGTTGCGGCCTCTCCCATTGCGGAGCACAGGCTCCGGATGCGCAGGCTCAGCGGCCGTGGCTCACGGGCCTAGCCGCTCCGCGGCATGTGGGATCTTCCCGGACCGGGGCACGAACCCATGTCCCCTGCATCGGCAGGCAGACTCTCAACCACTGCGCCACTAGGAAAGCCCTTAATTTTTAATTCTTAAATTTATTTTCTTCCTTTTCTTTTCTCCCTCTTTTTTCACCTCCCTCTTTAATCCCCTCCCTCTTCTCCTTTCTTTCTTCCTTGCTTTCCTACTTCCTTCTCTCCCTCCCTTCCTATTGGTATTTTTGCATCAGCTACCATGTCCAGTAAAACGTTAAGCAGTAATCATGATTTAAAAACATCTTTACCTTTGTTCCTGTCATGAATAGGAAAGTTTCTGATATTTCACCAATAAATAATTTTGCTAAGAAAAATATGGTAGCTATGGGCTTCCCTGGTGGCGCGGTGGTGGGGAGTCCGCCTGCCGATGCAGGGGACGCGGGTTCGTGCCCGGGTCCGGGAGGATCCCACGTGCCGCGGAGCGGCTGGGCCCATGAGCCATGGCCGCTGAGCCTGCGCGTCCGGAGCCTGTGCTCCGCAAACGGGAGAGGCCACAACAGTGAGAGGCCTGCGTACCAAAAAAAAAAAAAAAAAATATATATATACATATGGTAGTTACTAGTTTGCTTTAAAAAAAAAGGTAGTTACTTTTTGTCTATTACAAGGGTGTTTACTTCAAATCTTTTTTTTTTTTTAGGTGAAGGAAAACGAAGAGAATTTACTGCCTTTAAAATAAATGATAATTTTTTTTCAAGTAAAAGGAAAATGATAACAGTGAAATCTGGAACTTTACAAATTAAGGAAGAGAAATTGGAATGATAAATATCTGCGTTAGTTTCCTAGGACGGCCATAACAAATTACTATAAACCTAGTAGCTTGAAACAACAGAACTTTATTCCCTCATACACTCAGCTTCTGGTTGCTATAAGCCTAAGAATTTGTCCATTTCTTCTAGGTTGTCCATTTTATTGGCATATAGTTACTTGTAGTAATCTCTCATGATCCTTTGTATTTCTGCAGTGTCACTTGTTACTTCTCCTTTTTCATTGCTAATTCTTTGATCTGAGTCTTCTTTTTTTCTTGATGAGTCTGGCTAATGGTTTATCAAATTTTGTTTATCATATCAAAGAACCAGCTTTTAGTTTTATTGATCTTTGCTATCGTTTCCTTCATTTCTTTTTCATTTATTTCTGATCTGATCTTTATGATTTCTTTCCTTCTGCTAACTTTGGGGTTTTTTTTGTTGTTCTTCTTTCTCTAATTGCTTTAGGTGTAATGTTAGGTTGTTTATTTGAGATTTTTCTTGTTCCTTGAGGTAGGATTGTATTGCTATAAACTTCCCTGTCAGAACTGTTTTTGCTGCATCCCATAGGTTTTGGGCCACTGTGTTTTCATTGTCATTTGTTTCTAGGTATTTTTTGATTTCCTCTTTGATTTCTTCAGTGATCTCTTGGTTATTTAGTAGCGTATTGTTTAGCCTCCATGTGTTTGTATTTTTTACAGTTTTGTTTCTTGTAATTGATATCTAGTCTCATAGGGTTGTGGTTGGAAAATATACTTGATACTATTTCAATTTTCTTAAATTTACCAAGGCTTGATTTGTGACCCAAGATATGATCTATCCTGGAGAATGTTCCATGAGCTTGAGAAGAAATACACTTGAGAAGCAAGTGTATTTTGTTGTTTTTGGATGGAATGTCCTATAAACATAAATTAAGTCCATCTTGTTTAATGTGTCATTTAAAGCTCATGTTTCCTTATTTATTTTCATTTTAGTTGATCTGTCCATTGGTGAAAGTAGGGTGTTAAAGTCCCCTACTATTATTGTGTTACTGTCAATTTCCCCTTTTATGGCTGTTAGCAGTTGCCTTATGTATTGAGGTGCTCCTATATTGGGTGCATATATATTTATAATTGTTATATCTTCTTCTTGGATTGATCCTTTGATCATTACGTAGTGTCCTTCCTTGTCTCTTGTAACATTCTTTATTTTAAAGTCTATTTTATCTGATATGAGTATTGCTACTCCAGCTTTCTTTTGATTTCCATTTTCATGGAATATATTTTTCCATCCCTTCACTTTCATTCTGTATGTGTCCCTAGGTCTGAAGTGGGTCTCTTGTAGACAGCATATATATGGGTCTTGTTTTTGTATCCATTCAGCAAGACTGTGTCTTTGGTTGGAGCATTTAATCCATTCACACTTCAGGTAGTTATCAATATGTATGTTCCTATTACCATCTTCTTAATTGTTTTGGCTTTGTTATTGTAGGTCTTTTCCTTCCTTGTGTTTCCTGCCTAGAGAAGTTCCTTTAGCATTTGTTGTAAAGCTGGTATGGTGGTGCTGAATTCTCTTAGCTTTTGCTTGTCTGTAAAGGTTTTCTCCATCAAATCTGAATGAGATCCTTGCTGGGTAGAGTAATCTTGGCTGTAGTTTCTTCCCTTTCATCACTTTAAATATGTCCTGCCACTATTGGAAGACTCAATATTGTGAAAATGACTATACTACCCAAAGCAATCTACAGATTCAATGCAATCCTTATCAAATTGCCAGTGGCATTTTTTACAGAACTAGAACAAAGAATCTTAAAATTTGTATGGAGACACAAAAGACCCCGAATAGCCAAAGAAGTCTTGAGGGAAAAAAAACGGAGCTGGAGGAATCAGACTCCCTGACTTCAGACTGTACTACAAAGCTACAGTAATCAAGACAATATAGTACTGGCACAAAAACAGAAATGTAGATCAATGGAACAGGATAGGAAGCCCAGAGATAAACCCACACAGCTATGGTCAACTAATCTATGACAAAGGAGGCAAGGATACACAATGGAGAAAAGACAGTCTCTTCAATAAGCGGTGCTAGGAAAACTGGACAGCTACATGTAAAAGAATGAAATTAGAACACTCCCTAACACCATACACAAAAATAAACTCAAAACGGATTAGAGACCTAAATGTAAGACCAGACACTATAAAACTCTTAGAGGAAAACATAGGAAGAACACTCTTTGACATAAATCACAGCAAGATATTTTTTGATCCACCTCCTAGAGTAATGGAAATAAAAATAAACAAATGGGACCTAATGAAACTTAAAAGCTTTTGCAAAGCAAAGGAAACTACAAACAAAATGAAAAGACAACCCTCAGAATGGGAGAAAATATTTGCAAATGAATTAACAGACAAAAGATTTATCTCTAAAATACATAAACAGCTCATGCAGCTCAATATTAAAAAAACAAACAACCCAATCCAAAAATGGGCAGAAGACCTAAACAGACATTTCTCCAAAGAAGACATACAGGGGGCCGGTGCACAATGGCTGCAAACAGCAGCCTCCTCGGTAGTGTATGCAGCCTGTTGCCTGTGTGGGTTGCCCTAAGGGACCTTGGAGACAGCCCTTTCCAGTGGACATTAATGACTGGCATGCTGTTCCCCAATGTAGGCTCCAGACAGGTATGCGTGGTGCCTTTGGAAAGCCCCAGGGCGCAGTGGCCAGGGTCCACATTGGCCAGGTCATAATGTCCATCCGCACCAAGCTGCAGAACAAGGAGCATGTGATTGAGGCCCTCCGCAGGGCCAAGTCCAAGTTCCCTGGCCACCAGAAGATCCACATCTCCAAGAAGCGGGGATTTACTAAGTTTAATGCAGATGAAATTGAAAACATGGTGGCAGAAAAGCAGCTCATTCCAGATGGGTGTGGGGTCAAGTACATGCCTGATCGTGGCCCCCTGGACAAATGGCGGGCCCTGCACTCGTGATAGGCTTAGCACCGCCCCCTCCCTACCCATGTCCACCAATAAAGTCTACTTTCTTTTCCCTGAAAAAAAAAAAAAGACATACAGATGGCCAAGAAGCACATGAAAAGCTGCTCAATATCACTAATTATTAGAGAAATGCAAATCAGAGCTACAATGAGGTATCATCTCACACCAGTTAGAATGGGCATCATCAGAAAATCTACAAACAAATGCTGGAGAGAGTGTGGAGAAAAGGGAACCCTCTTGCACTGTTGATGGGAATGTAAATTGATACAGCCACTATGGAGAGCAGTATGGAGGTTCCTTAAAAAACTAAAAATAGAACTACCATATGACCCAACAATCCCACTACTGGGCATCTACCCAGAGAAAACCATAATTCAAAAAGATACATGCACCCCAATGTTCATTGCAGCACTATTTAAAATAGCCAGGTCATGGAAGCAACCTAAATGCCCATTGAAAGATGAATCGATAAAGAAGATGTGGTACATACATACAATGGAATATTAGCCATAAAAAGGAACAAAATTGGGGCTTCCCTGGTGGCACAGTGGTTGAGAGTTCGCCTGCTGATGCAGGGGACACGGGTTCGTGCCCCAGTCTGGGAGGATCCCGCGTGCCGCGGAGCGGCTGGGCCCGTGAGCAATGGCCACTGAGCCTGCGCGTTTGGAGCCTGTGCTCCGCAGCGGGAGAGGCCACAACAGTAAGAGGCCCGCATACCGCAAAAAAAAAAAAAAAAAAAGGGAACAAAATTGGGTCATTTGTGGAGACGTGGATGGATCTAGAGACTGTCATACAGAGTGAAGTAAGTCAGAAAGAGAAAAACAAATATCGTATATTAACGCATGTATGTGGAACCTAGAAAAATGGTACAGATGAACTGGTTTGCAGGGCAGAAACAGAGACACAGATGTAGAGAACAAACGTATGGACACCAAGGGGTGAAAGTGGCGGGGGTGGTGGTGGTGGTGGTGTGATGAATTGGGAGATTGGGATTGACATGTATGCACTAACATGTATAAAATGGGTAACTAATAAGAACCTGCTGTATAAAAAAATAAATAAAATTCAAAAATTCGAAAAAAAAATTGCTAATAAAAATAAATAATAAATAAATAAATATGTCCTGCCACTCCCTTCTGGCTTGCACAGTTTCTGCTGAAAGATCAGCTGTTAACCTTATGGGGATTCCCTTTTTTGTTATTTTTCCCTTGCTGCTTTTAATATTTTTTCTTTGTATTTAATTTTTGATAGTTTGATTAATATGTGTCTTGGCGTTTTTCTCCTTGGATTTATCCTGTATGGGACTCTTCCTGGACTTGTGCTTCCTGGACATGATTGACTATTTCCTTTCCCATATTAGGGAAGTTTTCAACTATAATCTCTTCAAATATTTTCTCAATCCCTTTCTTTTTCTCTTCTTCTGGGACCCCTATAATTTGAATATTGGTGGGCTGAATGTTGTCCCAGAGGTCTCTGAGACTGTTCTCAATTATTTTCATTCTTTTTTCTTTATTTTGCTCTGCAGTAGTTATTTCCACTATTTTATCTTCCAGGTCACTTACCCGTTTTTCTGCCTCAGTTATTCTGCTATTGATTCCTTCTAGAGAATTTTTAATTTCATTTATTGTGTTATTCATCATTGTTTGTTTCCTCTTTACTTCTTCTAGGCCTTTGTTAAACATTTTTTGTATTTTCTCCATTCTATTTCCAAGATTTTGGATCGTCTTTACTATGATTACTCTGAATTCTTTTTCAGGTAGACTGCCTATTTCCTCTTCATTTGTTATGTCTGGTGGGTTTTTACCTTGCTCCTTCATCTGCTGCCTAACTTACTGTGTTTGGGGTCTCCTTTTCACAGCCTGCTGGTTCGTAGTTCCCATTGTTTTTGGTATCTGCCCCCAGTGGGTCAGTTTGGTTCAGTGGCTTGTGTAGGCTTCCTGGTGGAGCAGACTGGTGCCTATGTTCTGGTGGATGAGGCTGGATCTTGTCTTTCTGGTGGCCAGGATCGAGTGTGGTGGTGAGTTTTGGGGTGTCTGTAAGCTTATTATGATTTTAGGCGCCTCTCTGCTAATGGGTGGGGTTGTGTTCCTGTCTTGCTAGTTATTTGGTATGGGGTGTCCAGCACTGGAACTTGCTGGTCGTTGAGTGAAGCTGGGTCTTAGCATTGAGACGGAGATCTCTGGGAGAGCTCTCGCCAGTTGATATTACGTGGGGCCTGGAGGTGCCTGGTGGTCAGGTGTCCTGAACTCAGCTCTCCCACCTCCGAGGCTCAGGCCTGACAGCCGGCTGGAGCACCAAGACCCTGTCAGCTACACGGCTCTAACATTATATCTAGTGGTAATGCAGACTAGAAGAGCTCTTCTGGAAACATTTGGCAGTTAAACATACACCTATCACATCTGGCTTAATTGTGAGAGGAGAGTGACTACCTCCTGCGCAGTAAGAAGGAATTTGGCAGGAGTTTGGGGATTGTTATATATATATATATATATATATTGTTATATATCCTGTTTGTGTGGAGCTTACAAGAATCTGTGCATGTGTGGGAAATTCCCTGGCAGTCCAATGGTTAGGACTCCGCACTTTCACTGTTGAGGGCCCAGGTTTGATCTCTGGTTGGGGAACTCTGGAGAATCCAGCCTGGATGGGAATGGCAAGGCACCAGGGGCCACACACAACTGGCTCTTCCTGGCAGAGGGCTCCAAAGGATAAGCGATGCTCATTGCAGCCCTCAGCGGATTGCAAAGGAGGACGGGGTTCAACTGGGAAAGCAGCGTTGTCACTCCCGGAGAAGACAACGGAGCGCCCTCAGGAGTTTTCTCTTCAATTCTCTGCTGTAGGCAGCTGAGCGGACTACTTCAAATCTTAAGTTTACAGTTTTATGTTCTTTTGCTTTTGGTTTTATTTTGTTTTTGGTAAGGAATGATGTTGAATACTACTGTTGCAGGTTGGACTTTCTGGAAGCAAATATTGAGATGGAGTTTGGGGAGCAAGATATTTATTAGGGACCAACATAAGTAAAGCGAAGCAGATTTATATATTTATTTTGTTTATTTATTTTTTGGCTGTGTTGGATCTTCGCTGCTGAGTGCGGGCTTTCTTTAGTTGTGATGAGTGGGGGCTACTCTTTGTTGCGGTGCACAGGCTTCTCATTGCGGTGGCTTCTCTTGTTGTGGAGCACAGGCTCTAGGCGCACGGGCTTCAGTAGTTGTGGCACAGGGCTTCAGTAGTTGTAGCTCATAGGCTCTAGAGTGCAGGCTCAGTAGTTGTGGCGTACGGGCTTAGTTGCTCTGCAGTGTGTGGGATCTTCCCAGACCAGGGCTTGAACCCGTGTCCCCTGCACTGGCAGGCGGATTCTTAACCACTGTGCCACCAGGGAAGCCCAAGCAGGCGGATTCTTAACCGCTGCACCACCAGGGAAGCCCGGGAAGCAGAATTAGGCAAAGGCAGAAGTTAAACTGTGTTGCAGCCCAATGAAGCTGCCGCCAACCTAGCAGAGAACACTGGAGTTAATATTGCCTGTCAGAGTGTCTGATACCAGGCCAGACTGGTCAGGCATTAAATCCCTGCCTTGCTCAGTCACTGGGTGTGGGCTGTCTTGGGAAGGGTGTGACCTAAGGGGAGGCCCCTCTCATTCATGTTTGAGTCCCAGGGTCTAGGAACAAGGCTTCTCATATGAGGTCCAAGGATAGCTTCAGGTTCTCATGAAATTTATAGCAAACCTGGAGGTGCATATGCATGTGTATGTTTTTCTGGGGAGAGTGTGCCAGGAATTCTCCACCCCCCAAATTGCTAAGAACCACAGGTTGGACAATGTCTAGCATATGGGCAACTTGGTATCCATCTCCTGCATCAGTGTGTTATGGAGTGGGGAGAGGAAGGATACTCTGTGCTGAAGGAGACAGGATATGTAAAAGCCTGGCTGTCGGCGGTGGAAGGTAAGTTAAGTAACAGGTCTGTGTGGTAAACCAGTAGAAGCTCAGTTTGCTCAGAGAGGAAGATACAGTCTAGGGAAAAATAAGGTTGAAGAAGTAAGGTAGCATGAAATTGTGAAAAACCTTGACTGCCCCTGAGCCACTTATATTTTATTCTGATGCAATGAGGAGCTGAAGAGGTTTTTTGGCCAGGGAATGACACATTCAGATTAAATTCAGATTAAATTTTTTCTTTTCTTTTCTTTTTGCGGTACACGGGCCTCTCACTGTTATGGCCTCTCCCATTGCGGAGCACAGGCTCCGGATGCACAGGCTCACGGGCCCATGGCTCACGGGCCCATGGCTCACGGGCCCAGCCGCTCCGCGGCATGTGGGATCTTCCCGGAGCGGGGCACGAACCCGCGTCCCCTACATCGGCAGGTGGACTTTCAACAACTACGCTACCAGGGAAGCCCATTCAGTTGAGTTTTATAGCTGTGTGTAAGGCTTATCAGATGAAGAAGCAGGAAGACCATTTGTTTAGTGGATTATCAGTTACCCTATGAGGATTTAATAGAAGCTGGTGAGCTTCAGTGGAGTCCACCTTCAGGTGTGTCGAGGTTTGCCAGGAGGATTTACCAGGTTTACCAGGAGGGTTTATCAGGAGGGCGTTTCTATAACAAACACCATCTCTTCCTGAAGCTGCAGATTGACTCTAAATTAGATCCTCTTCTGCAGCCGGAGTGCTATAAGTCACAAGTGAAGTAAACATGGTCCCATTACCATCGCCAATCCAGCGATGAGCACCAGGCTCAGTTAATGCCTTTACTGCCTCTCGTTGCACCACTGTAATTTTCCCTTAACTGGTCTCCCTGCTTCCATTCTCTCCCAAGACAAATTCATCCATCCAAAATAGATTTTCTAAAACAAACCTGATCATGTCAACACTGTGCTTAAAATTCTTCCATGGTTCCCCATCCCCATCTAGAAAAAGCCTGTAACACAGAGTAAACAGGCTTTTGGGACTTGCCCCAGCCTCCTTGCCTTCCACTCCGCTTCCGCTCCCCTGGTGCCTTCTGCACCAGTCAGGCCCACTCACTTCCTGATCCCAATCCCGATCCTGTCACTAATCTATCCCCCCCTAGCATACATGGTCCATTCTCCTTATTCTAGGCTTCCTGCTAGCCTGGGAGTGCCTACAGAGGAGGACTGTTGTTAGGTTAGCTTGGCAGTGAGGTTCCTGCTGTAGATAGGGGTATGTTTATTGTTCACAGCTTTTTTAAAAAGAAATTTATTTATTTATTTACTTTTGGCTGTTTTGGGTCTTCGTTGCTAGCCGTGGGCTTTCTCTAGTTGCAGTGAGTGGAGGCTACTCTTCATTGTGGTGTGCGGGCTTCTCATTGCGGTGGCTTTTCTTGTTGGGGAGCATGGGCTCTAGGCGCGCAGGCTTCAGCAGTTGTGGCACGTGGGCTCAGTAGTTGTGGTTCGCGGGCTTTAGAGCGCAGGCTCAGTAGTTGCTGTGCACAGGTTTAGTTGCTCCACGGTATGTGGGATCTTCCTGG
The DNA here is from genome assembly GCF_005190385.1 of Monodon monoceros. Classification (NCBI taxonomy): domain Eukaryota; kingdom Metazoa; phylum Chordata; class Mammalia; order Artiodactyla; family Monodontidae; genus Monodon; species Monodon monoceros. The sequence goes on along the minus strand of NW_021703780.1, from coordinate 63,777,416 downwards.
ACCAGGGCTCAAACCCGTGTCCCCTGCATTGGCAGGCAGATTCCCAACCACTGCACCACCAGGGAAGCCCTGTTCACAGCTTTTTAATTTGATAAATTACAAACATACAGAAATGATGAAAGAGTAATATAGTGAATACCTGAATACCGTCCACCTAGAGTCAATAAGTCAAAAACATTAGCATCATCCTTAACTCCTCCTGAATACCGTCCACCTAGAGTCAATAAGTCAAAAACATTAGCATCATCCTTAACTCCTCTCTTATGTACCTTATATTCTGTTCATTAACAATTCCTCGGCTTCCCTGGTGACGCAGTGGTTAAGAATCTGCCTGCCAATGCAGGAGACATGGGCTCGAGCCCTGGTTCAGGAAGATCCCACATGCCGCAGAGCAACTAAGCCCATGCGCCACATCTACTGAGCCTGTGCTCTATGGCCCGTGAGCCACAACTACTGAAGCCCGCACTCCTAGAGCCCATGCTCCACAACAAGAGAAGCCACCACTATGAGAAGCCCGTGCACCAGAACGAAGACCCAACACATCCAAAAATAAATAAGTAAAAGTAAATTTTAAAAAACACAAAAAACAATTCCTTTAACTTTTTCCTTCAGAATATATCCAGAATCCAAACACATCTCACCATCTGCTGTGCTGTGCTCTGATGGAGTCCAGCATCTCTGACCATGACCTTTAGCCTCCTCAAGGCTCCCTGCTTCGTAGTCTATTCTCAACCCGCAGAAAGAGGGATTCTATTAACTCATAAGTCAGACTATGTCAATCCCCTGCTCAGAACCCCAGAATAGCTCCCATCTACTTCAGAGGAGAGACTGATGTCCTTACAGTGGCACACAAAGCCCTGCTTGATATGCCAACATTACCTCCATATCTTCCTAACTCTGCTCTAGCCACAAAGGCCTCCAGGTGGTTCCTCAAACAGGCCAGGCACAGGCCATCTCATGGCTTTTGCATTCTTTTCTTTTGCCTGGAAGATCTCTCCCCCTCCCCCCATATCTATGGATATATCACTTCCTCAGCTTCTCAGTTCTTGAATCCAGTCACCTTCTCAGTGAAACTGTCCTTTACTCACCTAATGAAAATTGCAAATTCCTTGCCCCCCAATACTCTCTAATCCTTTTTCCAGATTTATTTTTCTTCATAGCAGTTATCACAACTTGATACACTATGCATTTTTCACTTATTTATCTTTGTTATGGCCTGTAAGCTCCACAAGAACAGGGACCTATGAGCTGTGCTAACAGCTGTGCCTCCAGCACCTGGAAGGGCGCCTGTCACATAGCAGAGCGCAATCGACTTCTGCGGAGTGAGTGGAGGAACGGGAGCTTAGGGGAGGAAACACTCAAGTCCGGGAAGACTTCCTGGAGGAGTAAGTCCACCACCCGCCGCCACTCCCAAACACCGCCCACGAGGCGTCCGGGCCCGCCCCGCTCCCTTAAGCCACGCCCATGGAGGCGGGCTGCGGCCGGAAGCACCTCCCCTCGGCGGAAGCCGGGCCTGGCAGGCGGTCTAGGCCCTCCTCCCGACCTGCCCCGGGCTCATGACCTTCCTACCCGAAAGTGGGTGAAAGGTCGGCGGCGCCGCCGCCGCGCCTGGGGCAGTGGAGCGGGGACCCTGGGAACCGACAGGCACGGCGACTGACGGACGTACCATGGCAGACCAGGCGAAGCCCATTAGCCCGCTCAAGAACCTGCTGGCCGGCGGCTTTGGAGGCATGTGCCTGGTGTTCGTGGGGCACCCACTGGACACGGTCAAGGTGCGAGGATGCTGGGGCGCGGGCTGGAGGGAGGAGGCCCGGGCAGGGCGCGGAAAGTAGGGTCTTCCGCGAGGCTCGGTCTGGGATAGAAGCGGGGTCCGTGGGAGCTTCCGTGAGAAGTCTAGGGAATCTCCCTTTCGGGGGTCGGGGAAACTGTTCCTGCACCCCAGAGAGCTGGACGTTGCAGAGTGAGCAGCCTCTAACCGCCCACCAAGGGCTCTTGATTTAAAAAAAAAGTTCTCTGTTCGGAAGCCTCTTCTGATCTGGCGTCACTTCTTTGAGGATGGTAAAGAAAGAGCACCGCCCCAAAGCTCTGACTTCTGAAAACCCTAACATTATCAGCAAGGTTGAAAAAGGCATCTGTAAATCCCGCTTCAGGAAGAGAGCTAAAGACTGAGGCAAGGTTATTCCAGACATGTATTTTGACACATTCCTCTGGGCCCAGAGTGCTCCATCACTATCTCCTTTGAACCTTTCTTGACCATCTTCAGCCTGTCACCTCATGTTAGCCTGAGTGGCCTCCTGTGGGAAGCGATGATATCCTCACTGACTGAGCTCCTTCCAGGGAAAGCAAGTGATCAGCTTTCCCAGGGCAAGGCTGATCCCCACAACAGCCTGGTGAGGAAGCCGCGGTCAGATTGAGGCTCCAGGAAGGGGGAAACTCATCAGAGCTTGTTCCCTGCTTATCCTCACATTATGCATCAACTCTTTCCCCTGCAACACTTTCAGCAAGGCCTTGCTGGAGACCAGAGTCCATACCCTGTGACTTAGCATTCAAAGCTTCATCCTAGTTTTCTAACGTTATTTCTGCACACACTTGGAGGAAATTGACAGATCCTGGCCAGGGTGAGCCTGTAGGGAGCAGGCATGAACCCTGTGTAGGAGACTTATTGGAATGTTGGATTGGGTTGCCTCCACAGGGAAATTGCTTTGGGGACATTCTCCAGGCAAGTTTGGGCAGCAAGCTCTTTGCTGCCTTTCATCTAGGAGAGGATCTGGGGTCATTCTATCACAGGACCAGGATTAAAGCAACTGGGCTGGTTTGGGCACTGTGAAACACAAAATCAGATGTTTATTCAGTAATTGGTAAATGCCATGTGTGTTAGGGCTTCCCAGACAGTGGTCATTCTAAGCAGCACTGATGTAAGGGAGAAGAATTGTCTGGCCTCTCTACTCTTGATCTTGTTAGTTCTAGGCAGCTGGGGCCTCTCTTTAAAGAAGAACGAAACCCTGTTGCTCCCTAATACAAATGTTGCTCCTACCTCCATATCCTCTTGTCCTTCCTCCCCAATCAGATGTCATTCCCAGGAAGGACCCGAGGACCTCTATACTGAAATGGAAATGACTGAAAATGCTCACTGCATTTTTTTTTTTTTTTGCGGTACGCGGGCCTCTCACTGTTGTGGCCTCTCCCGTTGCGGAGCACAGGCTCCGGACGCGCAGGCCCGGTGGCCATGGCTCACAGGCCCAGCCGCTCCGAGGCATGTGTGATCTTCCCGGACCGGGGCATAAACCCGCGTCCCCTGCATCGGCAGGCGGACTCTCAAGCCACTGCATTTTTAATAGCCAGAAAGTTCCCTTTTAGCTTAAGCCAAAACCACAAATTGCCCACTACTGTCCTTTTGTCCTCTAAGAGCCAGGTGGCCTCCAATCAAAGCTTGGCCTAGAGGCACTTTCACAGGTCCGAGGCGACTAACTGGTCTGGGAAGGCAAGAGGTGCAGCACTTCAGTTTGGAAAGGCTTTATGGCACGTGATGAAGGGCTGGCTGAGTTCTGACTGGAGAAGTAGGGGGACCCAGACATTCTGGGTAGGGGGAATGCAGGAGTGGAGGTGGATATAGGCTTGATAGTGGGAGCAGGCTGTAAAATAAGACCAGCTGTGGAGGACTTTAATGTTCTTGCTGGGCCTGGGTGGCGGATGTCATGATAAGACATGTGAGATTTATACAAAATCACAAAAAGGTATCAGTCAGAAGTTTTGGTCTATTTCTCTCTCTACTAACTTGGACAGGTTGTGCCTGACCATGGAGGATCTGAAGACCAAATAAGGGATTTTGGATGCAAAGCAGCGGGAGCCTCTAGACATTTCTACTGTTGTGTCCCATAAACTCCTCAGATATGCATGTCACCTCCATTGCCTAGAGAGTGAGTTCCTTAGTTTGGGACATAAGGCCTTAACAAAATCAAGAATGAGAAATTTAAAGTAATAGAGGAACAGCATGATGAAATGTGTCTTGGAAAAGTTAGTATGATAGCAACCTGAGAAGAATTAGGAAGCAGAACTCAGAGCAGGAAAAATAGCAAGGAAAAAGACTGCAGAAGTATATAACTGGGTGTATCAGTTATCTCTGGCGGTGTAACAACTTATCCCAAAACTTAGTGGCTTAAAACAACAACAATAGGGACTTCCCTGGTGGTCCAGTGGTTGGGACTCTGTACTTCCACTGCGGGGGCCACGGTTCCATCCCTCGTCAGGGAGCTAGGATCCTGCATGCCGCACAGCATGGCCAAAAAATAATAATAATAACGTGTTATTATTAGGCGAGGATGTGGAGACCTCGGAACTCTTGTGCACTGTTGTTGGGAATGTAAAATTGTATAGTGACTGTGGAAAACAGTATGCCAGTTCCTCAAAAAATTAAAAATAGGATTACTATATGATCCAGCAATTCCATTTCTGGATATATACCCAAAAGAATTGAAAGCAGGGTCTTGAAGAGATATTTGTACACCCCTGTTCATAGCAGCATTATTCACAATAGCTGAAACATGGGAGCAACCCAAGTGTCCACAAATGGAAGAATGAATAAGGAAAATGTGGCATATACATACAATGGGGTGTTATTCAGCCTTAAAAAGAAGGAAATTCTGGGGCTTCCCTGGTGGCGCAGTGGTTGAGAGTCCGCCTGCCGATGCAGGGGACACGGGTTCGTGCCCCGGTCCGGGAAAATCCCACATGCTGCGGAGCGACTGGGCCCGTGAGCCATGGCCACTGAGCCTGCGCTCCGCAATGGGAGAGGCCACAACAGTGAGAGGCCCGTGTAAAGCAAAAAAAAAAAAAAAAAAAAAAAGAAGAAGGAAATTCTGACCTTGCAACCACATGGATGAATACTGTAAACATTAGGCTAAGTGAATTAATTTACTAATTAATAAACTAATTCAGTTTTATAAGTCAGAAAGAATTCTGGATGGTGGTGACGGTTGCACAACGTTATGAATGTATTTAATATCACTGAACTGTACACTTAAAAATGGTTGAGATGGTAAATTTTATGTGTATTTTATGACAGTAAAAAAAAAAAAAAAAACAACCCAAACTGGGGGGATTTCCCTGGTGGTCCAGTGGTTAAGACTCTGTGCCTCCACTGCAGGGGGCGCGGGTTCGATCCCTGGTCAGGGAACTTCCGCATGCCATGCAGTGTGGCCAAAAAAATAAAGAAATAAAAAATAAAATAAAATAGTTAAGGAAAAAAATGGGCAAAGGATCTGAATAGACATTTCTCCAAAGAAGATATACAAATGGCAATAAACACATGAAAAATATTCCACATCATTATCCATCATGAAAATGTAAATAAAAATCACAGTGAGATACCACCTAACACCCACTATGATGGCTATAATTCAAAATAAATAAATAACAGGTGATGGGATGTGGAGAAACTGGAACATTCATACAATGCTCTTTGGAAAACAGTCTGGCAGTTCCTGAAAAGGTTAAACATAGAGTTAGCATATGACCCAGCAATTCTCCTGTGATGGTTAATTTTATGTGTCAACTGGGCTGTGGGGTGTTCAGATATTGGTCAAACATTGCTCTGGGTGTATCTGTGAGGGTGTTTTTGGATGAGATTAGCATTTAAGGTAGACTAAGTAAAGTAGATTGCCCTCCCTAATGTGGGTGGCCCTATTCCAGTCAGTTGAAGGCCTCAATAGAACAAAAAGCTGAAACTCCTCCCTCCTGACTGATTGAGCTGGGACATTGGTCTTTTCCTGCCTTTGGACTCAAACTGAAGCATTGGCTCTTCTTAGGTCTTGAGGCTGCCAGCTTTTTTTTTTTTTAACACCTGTATTGGAGTATAATTGCTTTACAATGTTGTGTTAGTTTATCTGCCAGCTTTTGAACTGGGACTTGAACCATCAGCTCTCCTGGTTCTCAGGTCTTCAGACTTGAACTATCCTATTGACTTTCTTGGGTCTCCAGCTTACTGATTGCAGGTCTTAGGATTTGTCTGCCTCCATAATTGTGTGAGCCAATTCCTTATAACAAACAAACAAATAAATAAATCTACATGTCCTATTGGTTCTATTTCTCTGGAGAATCTTGACCAATACAATTATGCTTGGGTAATATAATATCCAAGGGAATTGAAAACATAATATCCACACAAAAACCTGCACACAAAAGTTTATAGCACTATTATTCATAATAATAAAAGTGGAAAAATGTAATTTGTCATTATCTGATGAGCAGATAAACAAAACATGGTGTATTTGTACAGTGGAATACTATTTACCCATAAAAAGTAATGAAGGACTGATATATTCTACAACATAGATGAACTTTGAACACATTATGCTAAGTAAAAGAAGCCAAGTGTGAAAGACCACATATTGTACGATTTATTTATATGAAATATACAGAATAGGCAAATCCATAGAGATGGAAGCTATATTAGTAATTGCCAGGGGCTGAGAGAAGAGGGGAATGGGGAGTGACTACTAATGGGTATGGTGTTTCTTTTTGGGGTGATGAAAATATTCTAAAACTGATTATAATGAAGGTTGCACAACTCTGCAAATACACTAAGAAGCACTTAACTGTATACTTTAAATGGGTGAATTTTATGGTATACGAATTATATCTTAATAAAGCTGTTTAAAAAAACCCAATACTGAACCAAAGACCCTCTCCTTCAACCAAAAGCAACAAAAAGATGCTGGCCAGGACTGTACTAATCTGAAGGATTGGCTTCTGTGTGGTTCATTCACAGGCTGGCAGTTAGTGCTGGCTGTTGTCAGGAGGCCTTCTTTCCTCCACACATGACCTCTTCAGACTGCTTGAGTATCCTCATAACATGGTGGCTGACTTTCCCCAAAGCAAATAACCTGAGATGAAGACAGGCAGAAGCTGACCTTTCTGTCACCTAGCCTTGGAGAAGTCACATAGCATCAAAACCACTACATTCTGTTTGATAGAAGTGAGTCACTGAGTCTGGCCCACATCCAAGGGGAGGAGAATTAGGATTAACTTTTTTTTTTTTTTTTTTTTGCGGTACGCGGGCCTCTCACTGTTGTGGCCTCTCCCGTTGCGGTGCACAGGTTCCGGACGCGCAGGCTCAGCGGCCATGGCTGACGGGCCTAGCCGCTCCGTGGCATGTGGGATCTTCCCAGACCGAGGCACGAACCCGTGTCCCCTGCATCGGCAGGTGGACTCTGAACCCCTGTGCCACCAGGGAAGCCCAGGATGAACTTTTGAAGGGGAAGAGTATCAAAGAGTTAGTGGGCATATTTGAAAACCATCACACTGGGTAAGAATAGGTGAGGACTTGGCCTAGGAGAAGACTTCAGATGGAGAGAGGAAGAAATTAGGATTCTGGAAGACTCTTGAAGGAACTCTCCAAAAGCCTTGGTGCCTATGTGAATAAGAGGAGCAGAAGCAACAGGAAGTGGTCGGATGCTAGAGTTTCAAATCCTGAGAAAGAGGGTAGCCTGATGGCTCTGGCACAAATGGGTGATTCATCAAAAGGATGAGATTCTGGAGGTGATATGAGTAGGGACAGCTTCTCCAGGCAGTTTGAAATGTAGCCCAAAAGGTGGGGAGAGAAGGTCTGAAGATGGCTGAGTAAAAGTCATCACTGAGCAGAAGCTGAAGCCCTGGAATCTGAGTTTTCTAAAAGGGATAGTGGAACAGATGAGTAGGGTACTTAGCCTTGGAGGACGCCTGGAGTAGAAAAGGAGACAAAGGAAGGAGTACCAAGAAGGGAGGTTTAAAGAGAGACAGTTTGAAGCATTGGATACACCAAAAGGTGGAGAAGGATGAGGACCAAGAAAAGTAGGATCAAATCCACCTCACTCCAAAATATCTTTGTTGCGCACCTTACCTAACCACCGACAAGGCACTTCAAATGGGTGTGGAGAGTGCCTAGAGCTGAACTGAGCTTTGCATTCACTGGCACATGATTTGAACTCACTAAACCCAGCCTCCTCATTTGTAAACTGGTAGTACTTATTCCACTGGATCATTGTGGGATCCATTAGGTAAGAAATAAATAGCAAAAGTAAGTGGCTGAGGAAATCAGAGGAACTGTGACTCTCTCCAAAAGCATGCTACTAATGACTTGTGAGTACAGGGTTTGAATAAACTGGAGGAAAGAGAAGTCTGAATCCAGCAGATAAAGTGAATGCTGAAGACATGCACAGAGGTGCAGCTTTCTCTGTTAAGAGTTTAGCAGACAGTTGGGCCATTGCTACCGACAGGCAGTTCTGATTCTGGGAAATGACTGTATTTTAACTTCTGGTTTCAGGTCCGACTGCAGACGCAGCCCCCAAATTTGCCTGGACAGCCTCCCATGTATTCTGGGACCTTTGACTGTTTCCGGAAGACTCTTATGAGAGAGGTACGGAATCTTGGTGCTGGGCATTTCTCTTATTCAGAGGAACAGTTTCACAGGGTTTATTTATTACTTCTCTGGGGGATAGGGTGACTTTGCATAGTTCTCTTGGAGGTCTAGCCCACAGCTGTGGCTCTCTCACCGTGCCATCCTATGCCCTCCTATTGTCATCGCTCTGGAGTCTTTGATAGTTCCAGCTACTGTTTTATGTGAATGACTGAAGCTAATAAAATGGTTCTAAAATTGTTCTCTCTTTTGGAAGGCACAATTTAGACCACAGGGAATTCATGAGGAATAGTTGGAGACGTGAAATAGAAGAAAATGCAAATCTGGATCAGTCAGTTTGACAGGGATCAGTGTCAGAAGTTCACATAAAATGTGGAGGAAGAGTCAGCCAGTCTGAGGAACAGTGAAAGAAGCTAGCAGAGTCTTCAAACCCCTAGACTAAACTAACTAAAGGAAACTAAATTGCTTTGAGGTTATTGAATTACATAGTAATTTTTCAGATATTTCTTAAAGTGAAAACATGGGATTTTAAAAAAGGTTTAATTACTAGTGATGTTTATTTCTGACTTCATTAGCACATATGTGACAAGACCTTGTTGAGAACTTTTCCTTTGTTTCCTAAAATATAACTCTAATATGAATAAATATATATGTAGTGTTTATTAAATATACAGAAACCGAGAAGCAGGTGTCACCCAGATAAAGAGGGGATGCTGGTGATTGATGGACTCGGTCTGGGAGGAAAAGTTGTTCCCAGGGTTCCTGCAGGACCCAGGCATGGGAGGAAGATTTTGAGGTGGAGCCTACCCAACCACCCATGCGTGAGACGGTGCTGCCTTTTCTTCTGTAAGGCTCTCTTCCTTTCATCAGCCCAGAATGGAGTCTGATCGGTGTCCAGTGGAGTCTTTGGGCTTCAAGTCAGCTAAGAGTTCTCTGCCTTTACAGAGAGGCAGGATTACATGCCTCTTGGTCAGCAAATGTTATTGAGGACCTATTCAGCGCCTGGGCAGTGTGCTGGGTGCTGGAGGCCTGGTGAGAATGGCTCATATAAACCCAACTCTCTGCAGAGTTGAATAGGCTTCTTTAGTTTATGTTTGTGCTTGTCTCTGGGTTTTGCTGTGCCAGATTGAGCTCTCTGCTTTCTGGTGCTGCCAGACGGGTCTTGGTTGTGCTGCATGGAACTGGGTAGGCCAGACAGTGGAAGGAAGGCTAGAGGAGTTGTTGGGAGGCGTGGGTTTGGCCCTCAGGCCTTGGGCATCCTCTCAGCCCAGGTGGGAAGCTGTGGGAGGGGCTTTTGGAGGGCTTTGTCACCTGCTGCTTTTGCAGATCCTTCTCAGAACTTTCTCTTTCTATTCACCTTTCCTATTTACCTCCTCTGCACTTTGTCCTTGGTGAGTCTGCTTACAGCCTGTAGCAGTGCTAGACCTTTGCAGGATCTGGGAGGAGTACTGACGGGTACAGTTGTGCCCCTTGAGTTCTGGAAAGAAGATGGGTTGTGAATGGTCAGGGTCTGTAGCGAGGCAGGTTCTCCAGCCTAGGTCTGTGGACCCTCTCAGTGTGCAACTCCACCCTGTTTCTCCTGCTACTTTCTGTAGGGAGCAACTTTAACACTTTTTTGTGTTTTGTTTTAAAAATTGTCCCCTATTTGTATTAAAATGATACAAGCACTTAGTTTGCTACTGAAGGACTTGTAACAAAGTAGCCCTCCCACCCCAATTCTCTAGAGGTTATTTTCAGCTTTCTCAGTTATTAATGCTGTTTTCTACCTAGATGCATACGTGTATTTTATACATTTAAAAATGTGTTTTAAAACTAACACAGGGACTTCCCTGGTGGTGCAGTGGTTAAGAATCCACCTGCCAATGCAGGGGACATGGGTTCCAGCCCTGGTCCGGGAAGATCCCACATGCCGTGGAGCAGCTAAGCCCGTGCGCCACAACTACTGAGCCTGCGCTCTAGAGCCTATGAGCCACAACTACTGAAGCCCGTGCACCTAGAGCCCATGCTCCACGACAAGAGAAGCCACCGCAATGAGGAGCCCGCACATGGCAACAAAGAGTAGCCCCCGCTCGCCACAGCTAGAGAAAGCCCAGGCGCAGCAACGAAGACCCAATGCAGCCAAAAATAAATAAATAAATTTATTTATTTTTTAAAAAATATAACTAACACAACATTGTAAAGCAATTATACTCCAATTAAAAAAAAGAGAGAAAAAATGTGTTTTTGCTACCTATTTGTGGTAGATGATTTTAACTCTTGCATTCCTTATCACCTTTCTGCCCTGCCCATATAATTTTATCATACTTTGTGGTTTAGTACAATTCGGTGTTTTCATGATTACAACTTTATATGTGTTTTTCTCTGTTAACTAAGTAATGTTCTATGATGTGCATTTCATTTCTTGTACAACTTTTTGTTTTTCTTGAGGTTGGGTTAAAAATTGCATCAGTTTCGTTTGCTTGTGTTTCTTTGAATCTCTGCCTCTGTCATCCTGTACCCTAAATGCCCTGTAGAATACCTTTTTGTTTGGTTTTCCACACTGCCTAAATAGTTATAATCTGTTGTTCCAATGTTTATTGTTTTGCTTTGTTCTTCTTGGAAAAAACAAACTCTTCCTGGAGTCCTCTATCCTCATACTCCCACGTAGACTGGTTTCTTCCCAGGCCCACTGTACCAGACACCATCCTGGAAATCCCCTTCATCTCTCTTGGGCCAAACTCGTGGTCTCCTGGGTCCCAGATCTTCCTCTTCCTTGATTTACTAACTTGTTTGGTTGGGATATCTATTTGTCTATTTATTGGCTACTACATAGTTGCTTTCATTATCAAGCTGTACTAGTGAAAATTGATGTGCAGTCTTGCTATTGTCTTTAACAATAAAAACCCCATGTCTTTTTTTTGGAGGGGCACACTGGGCGGCTTGAGTGATCTCAGTTTCCCGACCAGGGATTGAACCTGGGCCACAGCAGTGAAAGCCTGGAATCCTAACCACTAGGCCACCAGGGAACTCCCCTCATGTCTTAATACTTGGGAAATACAAAAATTTCGTACACCTCTAATGTCACCCCAAAGAAGTCACGTTGTACATTCTGTTTTGTAGCCTGCTTTTTATTTATTTATTTATTTATGGCTGCATTGGGTCTTCATTGCTGCATGTGGGCTTTCTCTGGTTGTGGCGAGTGGGGGTTACTCTTCGTTGTGGTGTGTGGGCTTCTCATTGTGGTGGCTTCCCTTGTTGCAGAGCATGGGCTCTAGGCACGCAGGCTCATTAGTTGTGGCTCGTGGGCTCTAGAGCACAGGCTCAGTAGTTGTGGCGCACGGGCTTAGTTGCTCCACAGCATGTGGGATCTTCCTGGACCAGGGATTGGACCAGGGATCGAACCAGGGCTCGAACCCATGTCCCCTGCATTGTTAGGCAGATTCTTAACCACTGCACCACCAGGGAAGTCCCTGTAGCCTGCTTTTTTTTCACTTAGTAGTCTCTTCTCATGTTACAATGTGATTTTATGGCTATGTGATAGTCAATTTATGGAATTCCCATAATGTGTCTCAATCTCCTATTTGAGAATTTTTAGGTTCATTCCAGAATTTTGCTACTTAATAAATTCCTGATGTCATTCTTTTCTATAGCTAAGTATTTCCTTAGAATACATTTCTAGACAGAGAATTTTCTGATGAAAGTGTAAGCTACATATTTCCAGATTGCCTTCCAGAATAGGAGCTGTTTTCAGTTTCTCCAGCAGTGTATAAGAAGACAACTATTTCTGATAAATGTGGGAGTATTCTTCCTTTTAAAAGCTCTCCTTGCTTGGAGGGGAGGTGAGGGAAGGAGGCCACAGGTCAGAGGACACACTGCTTCCCTGTTTCAGTGATGTAAAAGTTAGCTGTGTCTGTAAACAGCTTCCACTTCTGTGATTCCTTGCAGGGCATCATGGGTCTATATCGGGGCATGGCCGCCCCCATCATTGGGGTCACCCCCATGTTTGCCGTGTGCTTCTTTGGGTTTGGTTTGGGGAAGAAACTGCAACAAAAACACCCAGAGGATGTGCTCAGGTGAGTACTTACAAGCCTGGAGGACTCAATGCTGTTCTGCCTGGTGGTGTGATACAGGTTAAGGGAAAGAACCTTGGCTGACAGGCAGTGGCTGTCCTCCTGGGTCCCCAGGGCTAGCTCCTGGTTGTTCCACGTGAGGGAGGTACTTGAGTTTTCCTTTGCCCTGTGAACCAAAAGGGAAAAAGAAAAACTCAGATCCCTCCCCCACCCCCTTATTAGGTTGTCATAATTTCTTCTGTGAGGTAGTATCGCTTAACTCCACAGCATTGGGAGGTCTGAATGCTAAAATGTGTGTAAAATGCCATGAAGGTACCTGGTGCTGCAGTAATGACAGCAGCGGCCTTGTTTCCCATCACCTGGTTGGGAGAAGGGAAGGTTCCAACTTTTGTTTTACTTCTTTTTTTTTTTTTTAATTATTTACTTACTTATTTTTGGCTACATTGGGTCTTTGCTGCTTCACGCAGGCTTTCTCTAGTTGTGGTGAGAGAGGGCCACTCTTCATTGTGGTGTGTGGGCTTCTCATTGCAGTGGCTTCTATTTTTGCGGAGCACGGGCTCTAGGCATGCAGGCTTCAGTAGTTGTGGCACACGGGCTCAGTGGTTGTGGCTCTTGGGCTCTAGAGTGCAGGCTCAGTAGTTGTGGCACACGGGCCTAGCTGCTCCGTGGCATGTGGGATCCTCCCGGACCAGGGCTCGAACCTGTGTTCCCTGCATTGTCAGGCGGATTCCTAACCACTGCACCACCAGGGAAGCCCTTCATTTTAATAAAATAATTATTTCAGATATTGGTTTCTCTGGGTTTTTAAAAAATTTAATTAATTAATTAATTTATTTATTTGGCTGCATTGGGTCTTTGTTGCTGTGCACGGGCTTTCTCTAGTTGTGGCAAGCGGGGGCTACTCTTCTTTGCAGTGCACGGGCTTCTCATTGTGGGGGCTTCTCTTGTTGTGGAGCACGGGCTCTAGGCGCGTGGGCTCAGTAGTTGTGGTGTGCAGGCTTCAGTAGTTGTGGCATGCAGGCTCAGTAGTTGTGGCTTACGGGCTCTAGAGTGCAGGCTCAGTAGTTGTGGCGCACGGGCTTAGTTGTTCCACAGCATGTGGGATCTTCCCGGACCAGGGCTTGAACCCGTGCCCCCTGCATTGGCAAGCGGATTCTTAACCACTGCGGCACCAGGGAAGTCCCTGGTTTCTCTGTTAAAGTGAAATAAATTAGTATATTTCCTTTCAGTAAACTTTAAGTTAGATTTGGGTATGAAGAGGCAGATGAGGCAGAATTATAGTTCAGAATTTACAAAGTAGTTAATGAAAACAGGCTTCTTGGGATGCAGGGGAATTCTGAGTTGAAACATGGGATGACAAGGCACACTCAGTCTGAGCCGTGCAGGCTGACAACTCCTGGGAGTGGCTGCAGGCAGCACAGGACCCTGGCTAGGCTTGGGATTGGGAGCTCAAGGGAGGCAGCCCAGGGTGCCATGTGGTTGTTTTCTGTCACTACTTCAGGCCACAGCAGGCTGAGTAAGGGTCTGGACATAGATAGAAATGCTCATAATGTGAAACTCTATTTTTGGAGTCCTTGTGACCCTCTGAATGTGACCAGCTTCTATAAAAAGCCACAGGTGGTCCCAAATGTGGGTGTGTGGGGCTTCCTTTTGAAACTGTGTTTGACTGTTGGTAGTCCAAATGTCCTATGGACACATGTCCTCTTTGAGCACCTGGTCTTTTAGCTCATGTGCCAGCTCACACGGGCCATGCACAAGAACCCCTGTGGGGTCACTGCTAGTACTTCAGCCTGTAGGTTGTATTCCCTATATTATGGTGTCAGTCCTCAGAGAAGCACCCTTCCTGCTTAAGCAAAGGTTGAGACACTCAGGTTCCTGCCCCCATAATCCTGCCGTGCTCTGAATCCTGAATGTCAACCCTGCCACCTTCCCCTCCCTGCAGTAGTGTTTGGGGACAGTATGGAAAGGAACATTACCAGGACCTCGGGTCCAGCACTCACAGATGCTTCCCTCATGTGGGGGTGAAGGGTGGCAGAATGGGCCACCCATGTAGGGTGTCTGCATGGTACCCTGTGCACACATAGACCCTGTTCAGAGGAAAGTCCTCAGTCCCAGGAGATGGAGGTATGTCCAGCCTAAGGTCTGGGCATACATGGAAGAACATATGTTGGTCTCATGAGGGGAAGTTTTGTTGCTGAGAGGACTCCTCTTGGGGACAGCAGTGTGGACTGAGACTGTAAAGGAGGCCATGCATGAAAGCAAGCCTCCTGACTGTTGAACAGTCAGCTTGTGTGCTGGGCTTGCATGCCTGAGGTAGTTGTGTGAGTGCCTGGAAAAAACAGGACCATTGAGACTGGTGCCCTGGAAGGAAGGACCTGAAGTGGATGTCTCCCTTTCCCCATTTGACATCCGTTCTCTGGGTTTTGGGCTCCTTGTAGTGTGGGACAGGCCTGAAGGCTCAGCTATCAGAGGCTTGGGGTTAGGAGGGGCCTGCGGCCCAGGCAAGAAAGTGAAGTTTTTCAACAACATTTGCTAAATTGTGGGGACACTATTGAAATGCTAATTGTAGCTCTGTACTCCACTGCCTCCAGACCAGTCTGGTATAATCTTAGAAAGAAAAGGAGATGCCAGAGGTGGGACAGGCCGTGACACCAGGAGCCTCCAAATATTCAATGTGGTTCATTCTGTGAGGACCATGGTGAGGATCCATATCTCTGGCCACTGGGGGACTGTTCCCTGCATGGAAGGCCACAGGACCCATCATGTCTGTGGGTACCATCCCTGACTGGGCCCTTCCCAGCATCTTACAGCACATTCCTCACAACTGGCCTGGCTGGCCCCCTTAGCCTGTGGAAGTGGCCACAGCCATTCCTCCGGCCTTGACACCGTCCTTTGTGAATCTTGGCTTAAAATGTTCTCAGGCCCTTGGTGATCCAGAGGAGGCGAGATTGGAGGGGAACTGGGGTTGATTGAGGTCTGCATTCTGGGTTAGAGGCTTTTTTCCGCAACAACCCTGAACTTTACAGATCAAGGCTCAGAGAGGCCTGGAAACTCGTCCATAGTCACTGTGCATGGCAGGCCGGGGAGGAAACTTCTCCCATGGGTGAGGCCATCTGAGTGTGCATGTGGGCCTCGTGACCAAGCTCATATTGCTCTTGGCACTGAGACCCCTGCCTTGGGAAATTTGATGTCAGAATATACCTAGACCTTGGGTTTTGTGTGAAATATGCTTTATTTGTTCTGGACTTCTGCCCAGTCCAAGTACTTATTTTTTCTTTCAAAGTCCTCTTTGCTGGGATTGCCTCTGTTCTGGGTGGTTAGTCACAGGTTCTTGCCTCTCGTTTTTTTTTCAATATAGCTACCCCCAACTATTTGCAGCTGGGATGTTATCTGGTGTATTCACCACGGGAATTATGACCCCTGGAGAACGGATCAAGTGCTTGTTACAGGTGAGGGTGTGATCTGGGGTGGGGGGATATGATTTGGGGGGAGGTGGCTAGCTTTTTCCATTGGGTATACAATTTTGTGCGGATGTTTATGTCCTTTCACCCTTTATAAAGACTTCAGGTCAGGTGTGCAAAACAGTTTCAAGGTTTTCAGGAACATGGAAGCAATCGTAGTAGAATCAAGAACCAGGACAGTGTAACAAATCAACTGTCACACCTGTGACGGGTGAGCTCAGACTTATCCACCCTAATTAGCAGCTACTTCAGGAACTCTGAAAGGTAAGTCATGTCTCATCAGAGGTGGAAGGGAGGCTGCTCCTGCCTAACATGTTAGGTCTCTGCCATTTGCCCAAAGGCTCAGTGCCCTTAAAGTGTCTGTCTTGTTCCCAGGCCAAGGGTGTGAACTGACTACCTGCCTTACCACACAGGGCTCCTTTTTAAAAAAGTGTTACTGCTTTTTTCTTCTAATGGCTGAAGCAATTTAACACACAGTCTTTACTAGAAAAATTTTGGTAATGCAGAGAAGCACACAGAAAACAATGTATTTATCACCCATGATACCACCCCACTGTTATGCTTTCTGTGTGAATTCTTCTAGTCTTTTTGGTAAACTTGTATTAAAAAAAGTTATCTTTTGAAATAAAATTGGGGTCACATATTGCAATAGTTTTGTAACCAGTTTTTTTCATTTGATATGTCACAATATTTTTGTGATTTTTTTTTTCTCAAGCGTCATTTTCTGTATTTTATTTCAATACATGGCTGTCATTTACCCAATAATACCTTATCTGGGGACATGACAAATTATATGCCATAGTGAAGATCTTTGTAAATAAGTCTCTGCATGTGTTCCTGATTATTTTCTTAGGATAAATGTCTAGACTTGAAATTAGTATGATTAAAGGTAGGTACTTATTTTTTTTAAGGTATGTACTTTTTAAAAAGGTTTTTAATGCATTTTACTAAATGGCCCTCCTATAAAAGTCTGTCATTTTCTATTCCTGTCAAAAGTATAAGAGCTCTTACTTCCCAGCAGATTCTGTGGCATCTAATTTACAATCTCTGCTAGTCTGATGGGTGAAAAATTTGCATTGTTTTAATTTTTCTTGCTTTTAATTGTCAGTGGGGTTAATTTTTTTGATGCATATTAGCTGTTTGTATTTTTCCTTTGTGAAATGCCTATTTGTGTTCTTTGCTCATTTGTTTGTTTTTCTATTATAAAAGCTTTGGACATGTTTGAATTTATTATTTTGTTTTATTTATTTATTTTTGGCTGTGTTGGGTCTTCATTGCAGCACAGGCTCTCTCTAGTTGCTGCGAGCAGGGGCTACTCTGTTGCGGTGCACGGGCTTCTCATTGTGGTGGCTTCTCTTGTTGCAGAGCACGGGCTCTAGGCACGCGGGCTTCAGTAGTTGCAGCACACGGGCTCAGTAGTTGTGGCACGCGAGCTCTAGAGTGCAGGCTCAGTAATTGTGGCGCATGGGCTTAGTTGCTCTGCAGCATGTGGGATCTTACCGGTTCAGGGATCGAACCCGTGTCCCCTGCATTGGCAGGCGGATTCTTAACCTCTGTGCCACCAGGGAAGTCCCCAATTTATTATTTTTTAAAATTTTTATGCAATTTTTAAAGGTTACACTCCATTTACAGTTATTACAAAATATTGGCTGTATTCCCCAAGTTGTACAATACATTCTTGTAGCCTGTCTTACACCCAATAGTTTGTGCCTGTCACTCCCCTACCCCTAAAACCTTTGGACATATTAAGGTTATTAATTTCTTATCATATTTGGCAAGTCTTTTTCATGCTTTGCATTTGTCATTTAATTTTGTGCATTTTTTAAATTAAATTTTTTATTTTGAGATACTTATAGATTCACATACAGTTGTAAGAAGTAATACAAAGGGAAATAAAGAAATAAATAAAACAAAAGGATCCCATGTACCCTTTACTCAGTTCTTCCACAGAGGTAATATATTGTAAAATTATAGTACAATATCGCAACCAGAATATTGACATTGTTACAGTCAAGATACAGAACAATTCCATCATGCCAAGGATCCTTCATGTAGCCCTTTAATAGCCACATTCACTTCTCATACCCCACTCCAGTCCTTAACCACCCCAGCAACCACTAATCTGAATTCTATAAGCCTGTAATTTCAAGACTTATATAAATGGAACTATACAGTATGTAAACTTTTCAGATTGGCTTTTTCAACTCAACCTAATTTTCTGGAGATTCATACAGATTGTTGCTTATGTGAATAGTTCATTCCTTTTTAGTAGTCCATGGTGTGGATGTACTAGAAATATGTTTAACTTTTCATCCATTGAAGGACATCTGGGTTGTTTTCAGTTTTTGGCTATTATAAATAAAGATGCTATAAACATTCATGTACAGAGGTTTTTCTGAGAAAATCAGTCTTCATTTCTCTGGGATAAATGCCCAGGAGTATAATTGCTGAGTCATGTGGTAGTTGCATGTTTAGTGGGGGTTTCTTTGGGGTTTTTTTGCCACGCCGCGTCAGCATGTGGAATCTTAGTTCCCCCATCAGGGATCAAACCTGTGTACCCTGAAGTGGAAGCGTGGAGTCTTAACCACTGGATCTCCAGGGAAGTCCCATGTGTGTTAGTTTTTAAAGAAACTACCAAACAGTTTTTTCAGAGTAGCTATATCATTTTACATTTCCACCAGCAATATATGAGTGATCCAGTTTCTCTGCATCCTCACCAACATTTGGTGTTGTCACTGTTCTTAATTTTAGCCATTCTGATAGGTGTGTAGTGATATCTCATTTAATTTGTATTTTCCTAATAGCTGAGGATGTTGAACATCCTTTCCTGTGCTCATTTGCTATATGAATATCCTGTTTGGTGAAATGTTTGTTCATGTTTTGCCCATTTTCTAATTGGATTATTTGTTTGTTTGTTTGTTTGTTTTGTGGTATGTGGGCCTCTCACTGTTGTGGCCTCTCCCGTTTGCGGAGCACAGGCTCCGGACGCGCAGGCTCAACGGCCATGGCTCACAGGCCCAGCTGCTCCGCAGCATGTGGGATCTTCCCGGACCGGGGCACGAACCTGTGTCCCCTGCATCGGCAGGCGGACTCTCAACCACTGCGCTACCAGGGAAGCCCATTTGTTTTTTTTATTATTGAGTTTTGAGAGTACTTTATTCTAGATACTAGTGCTTTGTCAGATATCTGGTTTGCAAATATTTTCTCCCAGTCTATAGTTTGTCTTTTCATCCTCTCAACAGAGTCTTTTGAGCAAACATTTAAAATTTTGATGAAGTCCAGTTTGTTAATTTTTCTTTTATGGATTGGGTTTTGGGTGTTTGGGGCATCAGGTCTTAAGAACTCTTTACCTAGCCTGCAATCCCAAAGATTTTCTAATATGTTTTTTCCAAAAGTTTTATCTATAGTTTACCTTTTACATTTAAGTCTGTGACTCCATTTTGAGTTAATATTTGTATTATGTATGAAAATTAGGTCAGAGTTGTTGTTTTTTTTCTTTTCCCTAGGGCTGTCCAATTGCACCATACCATTTGCTGAAGAGACTTATCTTTCTTCCACTGAATTGTGTTTGCATCTTTGTTAAAAGTCAGTTGAGCATATTTGTGTGGGTCTACTTCTGGGTACTCTAGTTTCTTCCATTGATTTATGCATCTGTCCCTTCACGAATACTACACAGTCTTGATTAGTATAGCCATATACTAAGTCTTGAAATTGACTAGACTGATGCCTCCCACTTTATTCTTTAAAAAAAAAATGGGGACTTCCCTGGTGGCGCAGTGGTTAAGAATCCGCCTGCCAACACAGGGGACACGGGTTTGAGCCCTGGTCCGGGAAGATCTCACATACCTCGGAGCAACTAAGCCCATGCACCACAACTGCTCAGCCTCTGCTCTAGAGCCTGAGAACCACAACTACTGAACTCGTGTGCCACAACTACTGAAGCCTGTGCTGCTTCACAACAGGAGAAGCCACCGCAATGAGAAGCCCCGCGCACTGCAACGAAGAGTAGCCCCCGCTTGCCGCAACTGGAGAAAGCCCGCGTGTAGCAATGAAGACCCAACACAGCCAAAAATAAATAAATTAATTAATTAATGAAAAAAAATTGTTCTAGCTATTCTAATTCCTTTGTATTGGGTTGGCCAAAAAGTTCACTCGGGTTTTTCTATAACATCTTACAGAAAACATTTTGGCCAACCCAATATTTCTATGTAAATTTTAGGGTAATTTAGAAAATTGAGAAAAATCTTGCTGAGATTATGTTAAACCTATAGGTCAATTTGGGTAGAATTAACACATTATTTTGAGTCTTCCAATACATGGACATGTTATATCTCTCCATTTATTTAGAACTTTAATTTCTTTCATCAGCATTGTGTAGTTTTCAGCATATAAGCTCTTAATGTGTTTTCTTATATACCTAAGTGCTTCTCTCTTAATTTGACTTTGTAAAATGGCATTGTAAATGGTATTATAATTTTAATTTTGTTGTCTACATTTTCATTGCTAGTTTGTAGAAATACAATAAATTTTTGTATGTTAATCTTGTATCATGTGAACCTTCCTGAATGCCCTTATTCTAGGATTTTTTTTTGGTAGGTTCCTTGGGATTTCCTATGTAGATAATCATGTTATTTGCAAATAGGGACAGTTTTATTTCTTCATTTCTAATCTATTTACCTTTTATTTCCTTATTTCACTGGCTAGAATTTCCAGTACTGTGTTGAATAAGAGTGATGAGAGTGGATATTTTTACCTTGTTCCCAATCTCATGGGGAAGTGTTCACTATTTCACTGTTAAATATGATGTTAGGTGTAGTTTTTTGTTTGTTTGTTTAGTTTTTTTGGCCGCACCACGCTGCATGCAGGATCTTAGTTCCCTGAACAGGGATGGAACACGGTGCCCCCTGCAGTGGAAGTGCGGAGTCTTAACTACTGGACCACCAGGGAGGTCCCAGATGTAGTTTTTTTGATAGATGCTCTTTATCAAGTTGAGAAAGTTACCTTCTATTCCTCTTTTTCTGAGAGTTTTCTCGTAAATGGATATTGACTTTTGTCAAATTCTTTTTCTTCATTTATTAATGTGATCATGTGATTTTTCTCCTTTAACCTCTTATACGGTGAATTACATCAATCGGTGTTTGAATCCTGAACCAATTTTGAATTGCTGGAATAAACCCCCCAGCTTGGTCATAGTTTATAATTCTTTTTATATACTGCTGAGTTCTATTTTCTTATATTTTGTTAAGTATTTTTGCATCTATAGTCATGAGAGATACTAGTCTGTCAGTTATTTTTCTGTGTTGTCTTTGTCTGGTTTTGATATCAGAATAATGCTGTCTTCATAAAATGAATTGGAAATTGTTCCCTCTTCTATTTTCTGAGAGGGATTATGTAGAATTGGTGTTAATTTTCCTGTAAACATTTGGTAGAATTTTATAGTGAAACCATATAGGCTTGGAGATTTTGGGGGAGGAATTATTAAATTATGAATTCAATTTTCTTAATAGTTACAGGGCTATTCAAATTACTTATTTCATATTGGGAAAATTTTGGTAGTTTTTTTTTTTTATATTTTATTTATTTGGTTGTGCCCGTTCTTAGTTGCGGCAGGCGGGCTCCTTAGTTGTGGCTTGCCAGCTCCTTAGTTGTGGCATGTGAACTCTTAGTTGCGGTTGCATATAGGATCTGGTTCCCTGACCAGGGATAGAACCTGGGCCTCCTACACTGGGAGCACGGAGTCTTATCCACTGCGCCACCAGAGGAGTCCCTGTGGTAGTTTTTGGTTTTGTTTTTTTATCTAAGTTGTCAAATGTGTGTGTGTGAAGTTCTTTGTAGTATTCCCGTATTGTCCTTTATACACTGGCAGATTCTGTGGTGTTATCTTCTGTTTTATTCCTGGTATTAATAATTTGTAGGGCTTCCCTGGTGGCACAGTGGTTAAGAATCCACCTGCTCATGCAGGGGAAACGGGTTTGAGCCCTGGTCCGGGAAGATCCCACATGTTGTGGAGCAACTAAGCCCATGCGCCCCAACTACTGAGCCTGCACTCTAGAGCCGCGAGCCACAACTACTGCAGCCCTCGTGCCTAGAGCCTGTGCTCCTCAACAAGAGAAGCCAGGGCAATGAGAAGCCTGCACACCACAACGAAGAGTAGCCCCCGCTTGCCACAACTAGAGAAAGCCTGCGTGCAGCAGCGAATACCCAACACAGCCAAAAATAAATAAATTAATTAATTAATAAAAAACCAATAATTTGTGACTTCTCTCTTTTTTTTTCTTTGTCAGCCTCACTTGAGGTTTGTCAGTTTTATTGATCTTTTCAAAAAAGATTTTTCTTTCTTTCTTTTTTTTTTTTTGGCCATGCCACGTGGCTTGCGGGATCTCAGTTCCCTGAATCCAGGCCACAGCAATGAAAGCCCAGAATCCTAACCACTAGACCACCAGGGAACTCACCTCATTGATTTTCTTTATTGTTTTTCTGTTTTCAATTTCATTGGTTTCTGCTTGTTTTTTTTTTATTATTTCCTTCCTTTTGCTTGTTTTGGGTTTTGTTTGCTTTTCTTTCTTTTTTTTTTTTAGGTGTTTGAGGTGCAAGCTTAGATTATTGTTCTGAGGCTTTTCCTCTTTTCTAACATATGCAGTCAGTGCTATAAAGTTTCCTCTCAGCCCTGCTTTAGCTATGTCCCACAAACTTCAACATATTTTAATTTTCAGTCAGTTCAGTGTGTTTTCTTTCTTTCTTTCTTTCCTTCTTTCCTTCCTTCCTTCTTTCTTTCTTTCTTTCTTTCTTTCTTTCTTTCTTTCTTTCTTTCTTTCTTTCTTTTCTTTCTTTCTTTCTTTCTTTCTTTCTTTCTTTCTTTCTTTCTTTCTTTCTTTCTCTCTTTCTTTCTCTCTCTCTCTCTCTCTCTCTCTCTCTCTCTCTGTCGGGTCTTAGTTGCAGCATGCAGGATGTTTTAGTTGTGGCATGAAAACTCTTAGTTGTGGCATGTGGGATCTAGTTCCCTGACCAGGGGTCGAACCAGGCCCCCTGTATTGAGAGCATGGAGTCTTAGCCACTGGACCACCAGGGAAGTCCCAGTTCAGTGTGTTTTCTAATTTCCTTTGAGACTTCCTTTTTTGATTACTTAGGAGAGTGTTCAGTTTTCAAGTGTTGGAGATTATTGATTTCTAGTTTGAGTCCATTGTGATTGGAAAACATATTCTGTATTATTTACATTCTTTTAAATTTCTTGAGGTTTATGGCCTTGGATATGGTTTATCCTGGTCCATGTTCCATGGGCATTTGAAAAGAGTGTGTGTTCTGCTGTCATTTGGTGGAGTAATCTATAAATGTCGATTATATCCTGTTGGTTGATGGTGTTGTTGAGTTCTTCTCTATCCTTGATTTTCTGTCTAGTTGTTCTACCTATTTGTTGATGGAGGAATTTGAAATCTCCAACTGTAATTGTGAGTTTGTTTGTTTCTTCTTTCAGTTCTATCAGTTTTGCTTCACATAGTTTGCAGCTTTTTTTGTATAATGTATACACATTTAGGATTGCTATGTCTTCTTGGTGGATTGGCCCTTTTACCACTATGTAATGTCCCTCATATTACCATTATATAATATCCCATATTTTTGCTTACTATGTTCTTCCTTCCTTCCTGGTGTTCCAGGGTTCCTTCTTTTAGAGTTTCTTTTCTATTTAAAGAACTTCCTTTAGCCATTCTTTTGGGGAAGGTCTGTGAATGACAAAGTCTCTCAGTTTTCCTTCATCTAAGAATGCCTCATTTCCCCTTTATTCCTGAAGAATATTTTCACTTGACGTAGGGTTCTGGGATTACAGTTCTTTTCTCTTTCTTTCTTTCTTTCTTTCTTTCTTTCTTTCTTTCTTTCTTTCTCTCTCTCTTTCTCTCTTTCTCTCTCTCTCTCTTTCTCTCTCTCTCTCTCTCTCTCTCTTTCTTTCTTTTCTTTCTTTAGTTGCGTTGGGTCTTCGTTGCTGCATGTGGGCTTTCTCTAGTTTCGTCACTGGGGGGCTTCTCTTCATGCGGCCTTCTCATTGCAGTGGTTTCTCTTGTTGTGGAGCTTGGGCTTTAGGCACACGGGCTTCAGTAGTTGTGGCACGTGAGCTCAGTAGTTGTGGCTCACGGGCTCTAGAGCGCAGGCTCAGTAGTTGTGGCACATGGGCTTAGTTGCTCTGCAGCATGTGGGATCTTCCCGGACCAGGGCTTGAACCTGTGTCCCCTGCATTGGCAGGCGGATTCTTAACCACTGCACCACCAGGGAAGTCCCCACTGAGCTTTTTATTTCGGTTGTATTTTTCTTTTTTTTTTTTTGCAGTATGCGGGCCTCTCACTGTTGTGGCCTCTCCTGTTGCGGAGCACAGGCTCCAGACTCGCAGGCTCAGCGGCCATGGCTCACGGGCCTAGCCGCTCTGCGGCATGTGGGATCTTCCCGGACCGGGGCACGAACCCGTGTCCCCTGCATTGGCAGGCGGACTCTCAACCACTGCGCCACCAGGGAAGCCCTCGGTTGTATTTTTCAATTCTAAAACTTCCACTTGGTTCTTCCTCATATCTTCTGTTTCTGTGCTGATATTTTATTTATTTGCTGTGGTTTTCTAATTTTTTTAATCTGTTTCAAGCATATTAATAATTACTCGTTGAAGGATTTTTACAATGGCTGGTTTAAAATCTTTGTCAGATAATTCTAACATCTCTGTCATCTTGGTATTGGCATCTATTGCTTCTTTTTTCTTTCAGTTTGAGATCTTCCTGGGTTTGGACATGTTGTGTGATTTCCAATTGGAACCCGGATATTTGCATACTTTATTGAGATTCTGGATCCTATTTAATCTTTCCATTTTAGTTGGCTTTCTTTGACACCACTCCAGTAGGAAGGGAGGGATGCTGCCTCATTACTGCCAAGTGGAAGTGGAAGTCTAGGTGACCCACTCGACCTCTGTTGACACTTGAGGGTGGGGCACTTCTTTTTACTGCTGGGTGGATGTGGGAGTTCCAGTGTCTCTACTGACACCACGGGACAGGAGGGTGATGGTTACAGGCTCTCAGGGATGAAAGTCCTTATTCTGTACTTGGCCTTTTCTGACTCCACCCAGGTAGCATATTGGGTACCTTGTTACAGCCCTGCGAAGGTGGAAGTCTGGGCTCCCCACAGGGTCTTTGCTGGTGTGGAAGAGGGTGAGGCCACAGTTTTCTATGGTGTATGGCTGGAGTAGAGTGTTTTTTGTCTGAAGATTTTCTGTCTTTCTAGGCTGTTCCTTTTCTGGTCCTTTGTCTAGAGAATGCAGGCTTTTTTTGAGGCTTCTTTTTGATCTGTGCTTGTTGGTATTCCTGGATTGCCAGTTTCTTCTGCTTTAAGTCTGAGATATATCAAAAAAGAAAATCCAGGGGGCTTCCCTGGTGGCGCAGTGGTTGAGAGACCGCCTGCCAATCCAGGGGACACGGGTTTGTGCCCCATTCCGGGAAGATCCCACATTCTGTGGACTGGCTGGGCCCGTGAGCCATGGCCGCTGAGCCTGCGCATCCGGAGCCTGTGCTCCACAACGGGAGAGGCCAAAACAGTGAGAGGCCCGTGTACCGCAAAAAAAAAAAAAAAAAAAAAAAAAAAAAAAAATCCAGGGTACTCACCACTATGTCATTGCTTAAGTCCCAAGGTCCCTAGCCAGTCTGCTTCTTCTCTGTAAACTTTCAGAGTCCTCTTTAAAACAAATAATGTCTAGAGTTTTTTGTTGTACTTAGCAGGAGGATTGGGAAAATACTTCTTAGATGTCTGTATATTGATTTTGAGTTAGGGACTGTTTGTTTTCAGTAGCCTTGTCCCTTAGTCTTTTCCATCATGTCTTCTTCCATCTCTTTTATGCCTGAAGTCCTTTTCTGCTCCTAGATGAGACAGTCCCCATCCATATTCTTCCCTTGCACTCCTCCATTCTGCTGGGTTACTACTTTGTGACTCTCTTCTCTTCTCAAACCCCTACCCTCTCAGGAGATGACCTGCTTTTTAAAATTATTATTATTAATTAATTAATTTATTTTTGTCTGCGTTGAGTCTTCGTTGCTGTGCATGGGCTTTCTCTAGTTGCGGCAAGTGGGGGCTACTCTTCGTTGCAGTGTGCAGGCTTCTCATTGCGGTGGCTTCTCTTGTTGCAGAGCATGGGCTCTAGGTGTGCGGGCTTCAGTAGTTGTGGCATGCGGGCTCAGTAGTTGTGGCTCATGGGCTCTAGAGTGCAGGCTCAGTAGTTGTGGTGCACAGGCTTAGTTGCTCCACGGCATGTGGGATCTTCCTGGACCAGGGCTCGAACCCGTGTCCCCTGCATTGGCAGGTGGATTCTTAACCACTGCACCACCAGGGAAGTCCCCTGGCTTTCTACTTCACTGAGAAAACTGAAATCGCCAGAAGAGGACTTTACCAGATGCCCTCCACTGCCTCCACTCACTCACTGGCATCTAACTACATTTGTGGCTGCCTGGTTATTTCCACCATGAATGGCCCATGCTTCTGTTTGACCCCACATCCTATCCCCTCTTGCCCATCCAGAGACCTTGCTTCAACAGTTCTTCTTTCTCTCTCCTTGAGCATCAGTTTTTGCTCTCCAATGGATTGTTCTCTTCAGCAATAAAAGCGTAAACATTCTTGTATTTTCACCTTAAAAATACAAACTTCTCTCTATTTTACCTTCCACATCTATTTCTGTGCTTCCTGTCTTTGCTCCCCTTTACATCAAAATTCTTTGAAAAAGTTTTCTGTTTTTTTCCTACTCTTTGTCTCTAGTCCCCCTTCTCTAATTGTCAAACGCACATCAGACTGGCTTTTGCCTCACAACTCCAACAAAAGTACTTTTGTCAAGATCACCAGTGACCTTTTTTTAAAAAAAAAAAAAATTTATTTATTTATTTATTTATTTATTTTTGGCTGCGTCAGGTCTTAGTTGCAGTGTGCGGGCTCTTTGTTACGGCACATGGGCTTCTCTCTAGTTGCAGCAGGTGGGCTTAGTTGCCCCGTGGCATGTGGGATCTTAGTTCCCCAACCAGGGATCGAACCCACGTCCCCTGCACTGGAAGGCAGATTCTTAACCACTGGACCACCAGAGACGTCCCACCAGTGACTTTTACACTAAATCCAATGTTCAGTTCTTGGGCCTGGACATTGATCCATCTTGATCCATAAACAGAATTGGACTCAGCTGGTCCCCCATCTTCCTTGAAGATCTATCTTCACTTGGCTTCTCTCCTGACTTTCCTCCTACCTACTTGGTTGCTCCTTTTTTATGTCCGTTGTTGGTTTATCCTCATCTTCTCAATCTTTTAATGTTCATGTGCACAAGGCTCAGTCATGTTACACTCATCTTGTTGATGATTTCTTCTTGTCTCATGACTTTTAGACACCATCTGTATAATAATGATTTTCCAGTTTATGTCTCCAAGTCAGACTTTTCCTGAACTCTGGACTAGTTTATCCAACATTTCCGTTGGATGCTAGTAGGCACCTCAGAGTCACCATGTGCAAAACTGAACTCCTGGTCTTCCTCAATACCTGCTTTATCTACAACCTTCTGTAGCTCGGTTGGTGGCAATACCATCTATCTAGTTGTTCAGCCCTAAAACCCAGGAGTTCTCCTAGATTGTACACTTTATCTCACTGTACATATCCCATTTGTTGAACAGTTAAGCTGGCTTTCAAAATATCACAAATCTATCCTGTCCCATCACCTCCATTGCAACTACATTGCTTCAGGTCACCTTCAGCACTGGCCTGGATGACTGTGAGGGCCTCCTCACTTGTTTCCCTGCTTACAGTCTATACCACACATAAGTGAGAAAATTCTGTTAATATGTCAATTCCATGCCCAGTCCTCTTTGGCCCCCCAGGTCACTGTGAGTCAGCTCCAGCATCCTCTGATAACATGGGCCTCTGTGCCATTCCTCAGATACACCAGGCTCACATGTGCTGGGATCATCTGGGGAAGTTATATTTAAAAAAAAAAAAATTGATACTCAATTGACATTGTCTTAAATTTATTATTTTTAGAAAAATTGACATCTTCCTGATTGAAAACTTTTCCTAACAGAACTATGACTCTCTCTTTATTTACCTCTTCTTTTATGTCCCTTGGAAAGGTTTTAGAGTTTTATTTATGCAAATCCTATTGCTTGATGCACATATATTTTATTGCTTTTTTTTTCTTTTCCTAAGAACATTCTTTATTCCTTAAACAAGTCACACCTCCTGTGATTTCATTGGAAAAACAGAAACTGGAAGAAGTATTTCTGTAACTTTATCAGAGGAACACAGATCAATGTATTTAAAGGAATGCTTAACTTGAGTTTAGACATGTAAATCAGTTTAGGAGACATTGTGTACTATCTAGCGTATTCAAGTTTTGCTACTTGAAAGTTGACTATGAATTGATTTTTCTACCTTAATTTAACTAATAAATTTCTAGTTATACTTACTATATTCCTGGCAAGGGGCTAGAGATATCATGATCAACAAGGCCACGTTTTTGCTCTTGGGAATCTCATAGACTTGATTTTCTTCTCCAGTACAAGCCAAGCTCTATAAAAAGAGCTAGTTTAAGACATTGCAGATTTCATGAAGGTAGGCACTCACTTTAAAGAATAGCCTTTAAAACTCTTGAGTCCACGCAACTATTTTTCTTGTACTCATTGAAGTTATTACGTACCTAATAAAAAATACCGAGACGTTGCACAGTAAGGAATATTTCACCTAAATATGCAATATTAAACCAATGAACATGGACTGTCATATTTCTAGCATTATGGAGAGTTCTGGGTTAGGTGCAGGTGCCCCTTCAAGAAAACTTGATTTTTTTTTTTTTTTTTTTTTTGCTGTTCGCGGGCCTCTCACTGTTGTGGCCTCTCCTGTTGCGGAGCACAGACTCCGACGCGCAGGCTCAGCGGCCATGGCTCACGGGCCTAGCCGCTCTGCAGCATGTGGGATCTTCCCAGACTGGGGCACGAACCCGTGTCCCCGGCATCGGCAGGCGGACTCTCAACCACTGCGCCACCAGGGAAGCCCTGGAGTATAATTCTTTATTGCTATTAGAATGGGATTCTTTTCCATTAGTTTTCAACTAGTTATTGTTTGTATGTACAAAAATGTATTGGACTTATATATTTATTTTGTATGTGTTTCTCCTTGGAACTATTAAATCTGAACTCTCTTTCCAGCTTTAACTACTCTTTGGTTGATGCCCTTGTATGTTCGGATTCCTCTTGACTCTGTATTTGCTGTGGATCCTACATGGGGCTGTCTTTCTCTCAGATCTTTTGTGGGATACCTCCTGCCTGCCCTCAGGCTCTTGGCTCTTAGGCCCTGGAGCCCAGAGGCTAGGATAGGGGGCCTCTCCTTGGCCCTCTCCTGGCTCTACACAGGACCTCTATCCAGGCATTTAGAGCTCTGAATACAATTTCCAGTACACCTTCTTTTAACCAAGCTTCATGATCAGTTAGAGCTTGGAGTGGATTTAGTAGTTAATGGATATTTGTTGAAGGAATAAGTGATTGACTGAAGTATTTGTCTCCTCCTTTCTAGACTGCCAACTAGCTTTTTTTATTTTTCCAACTAGCTTTATTGGGAATGCTCTTGTATTTGGGAACTTATTTTTCAACATATTTTCCATCTCCTCTGTTGATTTTTTTTTTCTAGTCAATTTGTTTATATTTTGTCATATATTCACCTAGCCTTATTTCATAGTAACTTCCACCAATATTGTACATTCTAAATAACTATCGATTTGACAATGATAGTTATATTATTTCATTGGTCTAATGCATAATGACCACTCCCACACTCACTATGTAATCTTCTGTAACCTGCTAGGTTTGTTGACTTTGATGTTGCTGTTGCTGACTTGATGACTCTTTCCTCTCTCTCAGATTCAAGCTTCTTCAGGGGAGACCAAGTATACTGGTGCCTTGGACTGTGCAAAGAAGCTATACAAGGAGGCTGGGATCCGAGGCATCTACAAGGGGACTGTGCTCACCCTCATGCGAGGTAACCTTTGAGGCCCTCCATCTGAGGTGATTTGCCACAGAGGGTCTTGCCTGGATCTTCCGACAAGCCTTGGCACCATACATGCCACAGCTCTGACAGGGCTGGCACTGTGTGTCCTGGTTTTAGGCCATCTTACCTCTGGCCAGCATGGACACACATGAGGATGGGGGGACCCTCCATCCTTCTGATAGGCTGGCCGTCAAGGATGGAAATCATGAGCTTGGCAGTCGGAGGGGAGTAGCAAGTGGAAATCGTGGCTGGAGGGATGAGTGGGAAGAAAGAATGACTTAGGAGCAGTGGAGCTCTTTTTGGCTTGAGAGGCATGTCCTGTTGGGGTGGCAATAGAAGAGGCAGAGACAGCTCTACCCTTGTCCTGAGATGACAGCTTGGAGGAAGGCCAGATGTTAGCTCGTTTATAACTGCTTGGAGTGGGCATATTAGTGGGGACCACTCAGAGGGCCTTTGAAGATGAAATAATGTCATGCATGTTAGCGCTCACTCACACCAGTGCTCGCCCCAGAGCAGCATCTGATCACTGCAAAGTGATTATTGCAAATAGGAAGTGCTGCTGAGGAGCTTCTCAGGAAACCTTCAAGGGTCCAAAGCCAAGCTTGGTTCTTCTAAGATCAGGAAATCTGCGAGAATTTTATATCATTTAATTTACCTCTTTATTGACACTAACAGATATTCCAGCCAGTGGGATGTATTTCATGACATATGAATGGCTGAAAAATATCTTTACTCCAGAGGAAAAGAGGTGAGGAGAACAGAATAACTTAGAAGCCACTTTGCCCAATCATGGGTAGGTTGCCATTTCCTGTTAGTGGATCTGAAGGCAGAAGTGGGACTTGCTTCTGTCTCCATGTCCACTTTCCTATTGTTGCTGCTGAGGCCCAGCTAATACTAATACCCTTTACCCTGTGCCTCACCCGGTGGAGGAAGTGTTTGAAACAAGTGCATGAAACCTCCTTCAACGAGTGGCAGCTACCATGTCACAGGAGCTTTGGCCTTGGACCTCCTCCCTCCAGCCAGTTTCTCCCTCTCTGTGGCTGCCCTGTCTGCACAGGAGGGACGGTCTGAACACCACTCTCACAGCTTTTGTCTGACTGGGGCTGTTTGGTATTCTGCAGTGTCAATGAGCTCAGTGTGCCTCGGATCCTGGTGGCTGGGGGCATCGCAGGGATCTTCAACTGGGCTGTGGCAATCCCTCCAGACGTGCTCAAGTCCCGCTTCCAGACTGGTTAGTAGAGGAGAGTGGGGTAGATGGGGTTGGAGTGGGTCCCAGAACTGGCTGCCCCTGTGGTACAGAGTTCTTAAGGCCTTAGGGATACTCAATCTCCACAGTAGCACTCAGCATCTCTCTGGCCAACATTCTCCCTTGCAGTCATTTGTGTTCTAGGAATGCTAGACTCATTTTCTTTTTTTTTTGCAGTACGCGGGCCTCTCACTGCTGTGGCCTCTCCCGTTGTGGAGCACAGGCTCCGGACGTGCAGGCTCAGCGGCCATGGCTCACGGGCCTAGCTGCTCCGCGGCATGTGGGATCTTCCCGGACCGGGGCACGAACCCGTGTCCCCTGCATCAGCAGGCAGACTGTCAACCACTGCGCCACCAGGGAAGCCCCTAGACTCATTTTCTTGTCAGCCTAAACATAAAATAAGTGAGAGAAGGACTTCCCTGGCAGTCCAGTGGTTAAGACTCCTCGCTTCCACTGCAGGAGGCACACGTTCAGTCCCTGGTCAGGGAACTAAGATCCCACATGCCGTGCAGTGTGGCCCAAAAAAAGAAAAATAGTAGAGAAGAAGTCAAATCAACCTTCCTTCCCTCACATGAGCAGAAGGACTGTTTCATTCTTCATTCCCTTCTC
This sequence comes from Monodon monoceros, assembly GCF_005190385.1. Taxonomy (NCBI): domain Eukaryota; kingdom Metazoa; phylum Chordata; class Mammalia; order Artiodactyla; family Monodontidae; genus Monodon; species Monodon monoceros. The sequence continues at coordinate 63,745,637 of NW_021703780.1, read as the reverse complement.
CACTCCCTTGGCACCAGTAATCCAGACATTTGTATCTGTTTGTCCCAAGGTGAACTGTGTTGTCTGTGGACTGGTCCCAGATGACCTGCAAAGTGTCCTCTCGCTGGTGCTGTGGCCCTGCAGGAAGACTTGACTACAATATTGTCCCCATGTAGGTCACCATGGTCAGGTCAGGAAGCTTCCTGAAGCCTTAACAGTTGCTTTCTGCCCACAGCACCTCCTGGGAAATATCCTAATGGCTTCAGAGATGTGCTGAGGGAGCTGATCCGGAATGAAGGAATCACATCCTTGTATAAGGGGTTCAATGCAGTGATGATCCGAGCCTTCCCAGCCAATGCGGTGAGTGACTGGCAGGGGCTGTGCTTTCCCTTTGGGGCTCAGAGCAGGGTGCAGGTGGGCTGACTTTTGCTTACTTCTGGGATTGAATTGGGGGCTCAGTTTTTCCACATCCCACCCTCAGTCAGAGCCTCCTTATTTGTTCCCTTTCCTGAAACTGTCAGGAAGATTTGCCTTTGTGATCCTCTGAGGTGAGGAGCTTTGATTTCCTGGCCTGGCCATCAGAAGTGGGCAGTTGTGGGACATGCATTTTCTTTCCCTTTTAGGAATGAGAAAGCATAGCTTGATTCCGTGACCTGAGGTGGGAGATTAGGAAGGGATTTTGGTCCTGACAGGGCCAGTCAAGCACAGTGCTGGGGTCTCTGTGAATAGTCACAACTCCTGTTGGCTTTTCTCTTCCTTCCAACCCCTTCTCAGGCCTGTTTCCTTGGCTTTGAAGTTGCCATGAAGTTCCTTAATTGGGCCATGCCCAACTTGTGAGGCTGAAGGCTGCTCAAGGCTTCAGGATGCTGGAAGCTGTCATCGAGGAGGAACAGTGGGCAGGACTAGGCTGTCCTGAAGTGTGAGGGGAGGGGCATGGTGGGATGTGAGCTCTGTGCACGGACTCAAAATGGTTGAGACCATTGTTTTAATGACATCCTCTTCCTGGTATAATTTGCCATTTTGCAACTTGAATCCACTCTAGTCAATTTAAGGTAACTCATGAGGATTTGGAGATGGAGTAAGTAGCTTCTAGACCAGATACTGTCTGTGGCCAGAATGCTGTCTACTAGTTGACCACTGGCCCTACTACACCCAAAATACTCCTTGAGAAAGAGGGAATCTCAGCCTCTCACTGTAGACACAATGCATGTTTTCAGCCGTCTGACCAGGAACTGGGGCCTTCTTTGATCCCTAGCCAGGAACACTCACCAGATTTCCAGGGTATCATCTAATCCTGGCCTGCACATGGGAATGTGGACTTGAGGCCCACATCTGTCTGTCCAAGTAGACTGAGCAAATGTGCCTAGGGGTAGATAGCCTGTTAACAGTCAGGTTTTTTTTTTTTTTAATGCATGCAAGTAATCAAAATTAAAACTAGAGTAGCCTAATTTCCAGGAGTAGGTGGAGAGCTTTCCCTCCTACACAGTGAGGAGGAGAATTTTGAACCGACAGTCCCAGCTTGCTAGGATAAGTGAGAAAGCCCAGGGTGTAGGAAGGCTCTTTTTGCACACTCTTTTCTCATGAGAGCACCCTATTTTAACAGGAAATAATAAATATTGTTTCTAATTTTTGCATTGTGTGAAATTTTTTTCTTTTGATTCTGGGTCATTTCAGCAAGCAGCCTCTGTGGCCTTGGTGGAGGCTGTTAGGGATCCAGTATCCTTCCCTGGTTCTTCAGGCAGGGGTTCTAGCAAGAGAAAGAGGAGGAAGTTTTGGCCAGCCCAGCCTTCCCTGACTGCCCCAGCTCCAGCTGCTGGAGGGTGAGGTGGGGTGGGGTGGGATGGGGCAACGTGATTGGTAACTGTTCCCATAGCTCTCAGTGCAAGCCTGGCATGCAGGCCCCCACAGGGCCGAGCCTGAAGCCCATCCCTTCATTCCTTCACCTCTCTGCCCTCAGCCATGGGTGTCTTAGCTAACGGATGGAGAGTCAATTGTTCTAAAAGGCCAAAAGCAATCCTGAGTTTTCATACGTCCTTTGGGGTCACTGTGGGATCTGATGTCTGGAATTACTAATCAGGCTGATGATGATGACCAGGTGCAGCTGGAGGAGGTGAGGGAGTCATAATGGAGAGTCACAAGCTAGTCTGTCCTTGGCTGCGGGAGGGAGAGGCTACCAGAGCTGGGCTTCTCTGGTGTTGTTCCATCTGGCAGTCACAGTTCTGGCACTTCCCGCCTCACTGCAGCTGCACAGAGATCCTTGGACTTTGGCTTTAGAGCTATCACTCAGTGTAAATGGGTGAGAGGGGAAGGGACCCACCCCCATCTGGGAGTGGGTGTGGCCAACCTGGCTGGAAGCTGAAGATTTGGTGGTTTAAGGAAGGAGAATTTATTTCTGGGAAGATATTTCTGGATGATGGTCAAGTAAAAAAATAACAATTTTAGGGATGAAAATTGTGTGCACTCTGCCTGGGAAGATTAATTCAGTGTTATGCTTTTCCCCTCTCATGCTGCAGGATATCTTTGTTTAATCTCTCACTGATTTGGAGATGGCCACGTATGTGTCTCCTGGAGCTCTTCTAGGCACTGCCCAGTCCTTGAGACAGTCCTGAAACCTCGGCCTTTTCCCAGGAGCTCCTCTGAGTGCATTTGCATTCTAACCAAATGCCAGCCATTCCCATGGCTCAGGATCACTTTTACAGTCTCTGCTTCTGGATAATTTACCCTTTGAAACAGCTTCCATTTTAAAATGGAATATTTGGATTCCTTGATATTAGTGGTAGTAAATTCTTCTACTCCTTTGGGTATTCAATAGATGTTAAGTCAAATAAGGAAGTGCCTGGAGGCATATTTGTGAAGGGAGCAGAGCAGATGGTGAGTAACTCCCTCCTGGCTGGCACTTTCTGTTTATGATGCACTTTGAAATGCCACCTGTTCCTGATATATCTCTTCTCTCCCTGACTGGGGGTATGGGTAGGGGAGAGATTGGGGCCCTCCCAAGCAATTTCTCGGACTGTCACAGTCAGCCTTAAGTAGAAGCCAGTGATTGTTACAACAACCAGCCAGTGATAACAGCCTCATCCAGGCACAAAGAAGAGTATGATCGCGTCAAAGGTAAAGGACAGAGGGCAGGTTGTTTTAACCTATTAGAAGCAATAGTAGCACCATTTCTGCTGTAAGGTCATAGCATCTCTACCCACAGTTCTTTCACCACAATTCTTTTGAGGCTAGAACCCCTTATTCGTTTTCCAGCCGCTTCATGGATTCATTCTCATCTCTTTACCCCATGTAACTCAGTGTTTAATGGGTAGTGATTTATACCCCCATTTTCAGATGTGGAAGCCAAAGCTCAGACAGGGTAAACTGATCTACCAAGATCATTGGCAAATTGATAACAGAGTGTGGACAATAGAGTGGTGTCTGGGTGTCCACAGGCCTGAAGAAAGGCTTGTGATGCTATCAGAGGCTGTCCTCAGACTGCTTGACCTAAACTCCAAGAGGCCTGTCTGTACTGTAGGGTCAAAGCCCAGGCAGCTGGCCTGTGAGTCAGGCTAGGGGTGGCACACAGAGTTCCAACAGGCACTGGGAAGGCCCCAGGGCCAAGTGCTCGCTGAGTGCTCCTTTTTCTGCTTTCTTTGCTCTAGTCAGCATGCAGGCCTGTAGCTCTCCAGCCAGGCTCTCCCTTGCTTCCCAGGTTCTGTTCTTGCCCTGAGATGTCTAGAGGCAGACGCTAGGTCCACTGCAGAGAGTGACACTTTCTCAGGACGGTGTCCCAGGGAGGGGCTGGCTCTTAGGTGCAGAAATAGGCAGCCCAGGAATTAACTGCTCCCTTGAGCATGGACGCTTGTTAAAATAACTGGACCAAAGGCAGTGGCCTCATGGGGGCAGCATTATGAAGGCTGAAATACGGCTTGGGTTAGGGCAAAGGAAATATAGCCCACTTCCCCACTCCCCCCTGTCCACTAGAGGCTAATGGACGCTTCTAAGGCAAGATAGAAACTGATGGTGGTACATAATAAACATCCTGGTAGGACTGGACCAGGGAGCTGGCATGTAGAGGTGGTCAGATGACCAACAAGTCTCAGGAGATGGGTGGGGGACTGGAGGGGCATTGAGAAGCAGCCCCTTTGGGCAGAGAAGAGGGAGGTGTTCCTGCTGAAGCTGAGTCCCCCACGTAGGTAGAGGGCATCAGAGGACAGAAAGTGTGTAAACCAGGGGGCCTGGGCCAAGAGCAGGCTGTCTTCCAGAGAAGTCTGGGGGGAGTATGGGCATCTACCTTCTTCCTGGAAGGAGAGGAAAAAAACCTTTTAAATAATAAACCTGTCAAGAGTACATGAAACGGGGAGGGGGAGGAATAAATTGGGAGATTGGGACTGACATATACACACTACTACATATGAAATAGATAACTAATAAGAACCTGCTGTATAGCACAGGGAACTCTACTCAATACTCTGTAATGGCCTATATGGGAAAAGAATCTTAAAAAAAATAAAAAAGAGTACATGAAACAACTGTTTCATTGGAAATAGCAGTTGGTACCCTACCCACGTTCATTTTCACCAGACTTACTGCTGTTGGACTAGACACGTGCCCCACCTGTGTTACTCAGCATAGTTGTGAACACTTCTGAGAACTGGCCCCATCGTGTCCATGTCTGCCTGAGGTTGGTGGTGTGGCAGTCTGTGCAAGATGATGACTACATGCTGGGTAGTGAGTAGGACTGGGGTAGGCTGAGCGCCTGTCAGGGCTGTAGGGCCTCCTTTTCTCTACCATGGACGCTGTATTTCTCTTGCTTTTGAGGGTCTCTGCTCTTGACCTTTTCTACGCACCATTACTTGCTGTTGGTAGCTGTTTCCCAGTTACTGGCTGCCTGTGGGTTTGGTTGCCATGGTAACCCCCAGTGGTGCAGCTGAACAGGCTTGAATGAAGGTGGTCCTAGAAGGGTAAGGGTAGAAGATGGGGGCTCAGGCCCCTCGTATTCTCTCTTGTTCCAGGGCTGTATTCTTTTGCCAGCTCAACTGGGCATTAATGAAGGCCCTTGGGACTCCCCTTGCTATTGAAGGGTTTCCCAGAAGGGGCAGAGATGGATCCCTGCTCTGGGGACCAGGTGCAAGGGGAGGGGAGTCAAGTTGGACCTGGAGGCTGGCTCTCCATCCTTATTTTGAGGCTGGTCTGTGGAGACAGGTAAGGAGCAGCTATGGGGTTCCTGATTTCGATGGCCCTCATTTCTTCCAGGCCTAAGGATGCCTTTGAATGCCATGTTTGCTAGATGGATGGATGGCCAAGCTGTGGGGTATCTGAGAACAAGTCAGGAGGAGCAGCCTTCTGGCAGAGGTTGTCAGGGGTTCCTTGGAGTGATGGGGAGAACCTGCCTGCAGCCAGCTCTGTTGTCAGTCCTGGAGTAGCCTCCTCCTACCCTATTTTGCAACTGAAGTTAGAGTCCTAGCTGTACAGGTGCCCGCCCCCCTGTCAAACATGTAAAGCCTGACAAATGGGCAAACTAGAGAGTGGAGTTGCGAATTTGCCTTTCCAAAGGGTTAGTGGTAGGACTGCTTGAAGTGGGTCAGATCCCCAGGTGTGGCAGTGCAGTGGGAGTCCCATCCAGGTTTCCTGGGTATGGGCTGACTCCTGGAAAACTTGGAAGGGTCAGTCTACCCACGAGCAGAGAAGAGTTGAGGTACTCTGTCCCTCCAGCTCCTCATTGCTTGTACTTAGTGAAGTCTTCATATTCTGAGATCAGAAGCATAGCTTTGAAGCAAAGGATCCTAGTTCTGAGCCTGAGGTCAGGAGAGCAGTTTCACTGGCTCTTTTTGCTGTGTGGAAAGTTATCATTCATTCATTCATTCAGTCAGTCAGTAAATCTTCTCCAAGATTGTGCAGTAAGGACCCAGCAGGGAACAAGTTGGACACTACCCCTTCCCTAACAGAGTTGATGGTCCAGGACTCCTCCCAGGAGTCAAGAAACTTGTTCAGGGAGACACTGCTGTTTAGAATCACAGGCTTACCTGGCCTAGAGCTTGGGTGGCTTCTGCATCAGTGGGGATCGGGTATTCCTCTTTCTAGAAGCTCAGTTCCCAGAAGCACTGAACTCCTGGTTGTGTGCCAAGTCAATATGAGAGGTCCAAGTGGGGATTTTAATTAATACTGGGTAATTACCAGGTGGAGCTTAACCATCCCAAATGCCTTACAGGTTCCCAAGGCTACCTCTAGTCACTTTATGGCTGGGCCCAGCAAAGACATGGAGGACTTTGTCCTATGCCTACTGGGCCTTTGGTCAGTACCTAGGCTGTGGTATGGACATACCAGGAAGGTTTCCACCTTTTTCTATTCCCTTCCAATCTGGTGTGGGTGAAGGGGCAGCTTGGGAAATAGCATGGCCTCTCCAGTTTGCCTATGCCCTCTCCCCAGGGGCAAAGGATAACAGTGCCTTGTGGTCTGCTCAACACCATCAAGCAATGCTGGCCCAGGGCCCAGGGTGGAGGATGGGGAGAGTAGGGGTGTGCAGACCTAGTCCTGGGAATCCTGGTGGGAATGCTCAAGAGGAGAAACAGGCACAGTGGTCATTCCTGCCCTGGGCGTTTATTCCCTTTTCTCAAGGAACATGTTTGGCCTACTGAGTTCTTCCAGGCTTATTTATCTGCCTTTGGCTCCCAAATTACTATATCACTGAAACTCCTACTACCTACAAGGGCTTCCTCTGACATCTCAACGACCTCCTGCCGGACTTCTGAGGGTCCTATGGTCATGCCACTATGCCTCCCAGCGGTCAGGGTGGTTCTGACTTTACCATGCCTTTGCTCTTGCTGTCCTCTATGCCCACATGGCTCTCCTCCAGATCTTCCTGTGGTTAGATCCTGCCCAGGCCTCGGAGTCAGCTTGAATGTCCCCCCCTAAAGTGGGCCCTCTTGTTTTCCACCATAGCCGGAACCACACCGGGGTGGTAATGTGCATGCTTGCATCTGGCTCTCAGCTGTGTCCCTGGAGCCTAGTAAGGGCTGACAAACGGTTGGATCTTAGAGTGTATTGAAATTAGAAGTGAAAAGTGAGAGGCAGTAACGACGCCGCTTAGCGGGTAGACCACTCATTTCCTGCCCCTGGGCTGGAGACTGCCCGGGCAGCCTGGCTGGCGGCGCACGCGCACTGAGGGCCGGCGCTCTGCGAGAGCGCGCACGCCCGCGGCCGCGTGCGTCACAACCCGGCCTCCCGCCCCGCCCATCCAGCTCTCCCGCTTGTCTGTGCCCGAGGCGGCGGCGGCGGCTGCCTAGTGACAGCGGCGGCGGCACCAGGCCAGCCGGAGCAGTGTAGGGTGGTGCGGCCCTGAAACGCAGACCCGGACAAAGGGCGGCGTGGCGCGAGGAAGACCCGACCCGAGTCGCGCGTGAGGGGACCTCGCGGGCGCGGGGCGAGAGTCCGGCGTGAGGGAGCGTCCAGGCGGTGGCCGCCGGCGGCTGGGTCCCGCCTGCCGCCGCCGGCATGAGCCACATCCAGATCCCGCCCGGGCTCACAGAGCTGCTGCAGGGCTACACCGTGGAGGTGTTGCGGCAGCAGCCGCCCGACCTCGTCGACTTCGCGGTGGACTACTTCACCCGCCTGCGCGAGGCCCGCTCCAGAGCCTCCACCCCGCCCGCCGCCCCTCCTTCCGGCTCCCAGGGTCTAGAGCCCGGCCCTGGCCTTGTCGCCGATGCGATCGCGGACAGCGAGTCGGAGGACGAAGAGGACTTGGACGGTAGGCGGAGGGCTGGGCCGAGGTTCGCGGTGGGGGGCACGGAGGGAGCGGTGCCGAGGGTCTCTAGAGACCTAGGAGGGGCTGCTGGGGGCCAGGCCCGCAACAGTGGGCCGTGGGACCTTGGAGCCCTCGAGCGGAGTTTGTCCGGATTCCCCCAGCCGCCGGCGTGAGCGCGGCGTGGGCCACTTCCAAATTGAGCTCGGCGGTCCTGCGAGCTCTAGAGCGCACAGAGCGAGTTGTGAGGTTCAGCTCGAGGGAAACGTGCGCGCTTTCGGCCCGCGTGCTGGCGCGGGGCCCGAGGGGCGTGGAGCCCACGGCCACCTAGCTTCGGCTGGAGACCCTTCATGCAGTTTCGTTCCGAAGAGAACATTCACATCCACTGATTCGTATTTCCTAACCAGGATGGTAACTTTGGAAAGAATTCATTTTGTGAAAAGTTATTGTGAAAAACTTTAAGCATAGACAAAAATAGGAAAAGTGAAATGAACCTTCTATACGCCAATACCCACATTACACAGTTGGAATATCTGTCACAAATGTTTCATTTGTACCTTTTTTTTTCTCCTTTGCTGAAGAATTTTAAAGCATATCCCAGTATTTCACCCTTGAATACTTGAGTATGCATTTCTTAATGTTGACCCTGGGTATATATATATATATTTTTTTTTTTAATTTGGCTAAAATGATTGGATCAAATTCGGTGAGGGTAAACAAACTTTTTCTCGCATATGGGGTGCAGGAAAGAAGACAAGTAACACTTGTACATCTGAGTTAAGCAAGATAGTCAAAAAGCATTTCCATTTTCCGTGATTGCTTCAACATAGGCTTTGTCAATTTAATAGAATTACCCTACTTTTGAACAGCCAAAATTTAACAAAACAATGAAAACATTTGAGAGGCAAAGTTAGAGTGTTAGTGTTATTGGATCATACTGAAAAAAACCTAACAACCTCGTTCTGAGTTGAATCCACATTCAAGTTAGGCTGGCAGAGAGTTAATTATTGGTCATTGCTGTTGGACGTTGTAAGCTTCAGTGTCCTGGATAACTTCCCTAAGTTTATTCATGCTAAGAGTGGAGATTTCTCTATCATGTTTCCCTTGACTTAATGCACATTAAATTATGAGTTTTTCACCTTAATCCTGGAAATCAGGAATTATTTTCCAACTCTCTGTCACAGAATTGCTTTGTGGTCTAAGACAAGCTGTGGAACCTGTTTGATTTCAAATTTACTTATCTTTAAAATAGGGTTCGTGACAACAATCTCACAACAATCTCAACAATTTCACTGTCATAACAATAAATCACAAAGCTGTAAGTTGCTTTGCAACAATTTTTATGTACACAAAACATTAGTATTTTAGCTATTAGTCCCAGATGAGTAAAAGAGTTTACAAGTTTTATGTTATGTCTTCATTCTTTGTCCTCTTTAATATCTTTTTCAAAGTTGAATTGACTTAAATCTTTGTAACCCTGTGCTTTATTTTATTGGTATTTAAATTTTTTGTTTGTTTATATCTCTTCAGTGACTGTGCTAAGTATATTATAGAAATCAACACAAGGTGAATTTCTATTTACAGATAATAACTTAAAAATTCATGGCACACAGTGAGATACCACCTCACACCCATGAGGATGACTATTATGAAAAAAATAAAGAAAACTTGAGGGTTCTAATTCCTCCCCATCCTTGTCAACACTCATTATCTTTATTATGATAGCCAGCCTAGTGGGTAGGAAGTATTATAGTACCTCACTGTAGTTTTGCTTTGCAGTTCCATAATGATGTTGAGCATCTTTCCATGTGTTTGTCGGTCATTTGTGTATGTTCTTTGAAGAAATGTCTATTCCGAGCCTTTGTCCATTTTTTAATTGGTTTATTTGTGTTTTTATTATTAAGTTGTAAGTGTTCTCTGTATATTCTAAACAAATCCTTTAACAGATATATGACTTTAAAATATTTTCTGTCATTTAGTGTGTTGTTTTACTTTTTTTTAATATAAATTTATTTATTTGGCTGTGTTGGGTCTTAGTTGTGGCACACAGGATCTTCGTTGCAGCATGCAGGATCTATCATTGCAGTGTGCGGGCTTCTCTCTAGTCGTGGTGCGCGGGCTCTAGAGCACGCGGGCTCAGCACTTGCAGCGTGCGGGCTCTCTAGTTGTGGCACGCGGGTTTTCTCTCTCCAGTTGTGGTGTACGGGTTTTCTCTCTCCAGTTGTGGTGTGCAGGCTCCAGAGCGTGTGGGCTCTGTAGTTGTTGTGCGGGGGCTCCAGAGTGCGTGGGCTCTGTAGTTTGCTGCACAGGGGCTCTCTAGTTGAGGCGTGTGAGCTCAGTAGTTGCCCTGTGGAATGTGGGATTTTAGTTCCCTGACCAGGGATCAAACTCGTGTCCCCTGCATTGGAAGGAGGGTTCTTTACCAATGGACCACCAGGGAAGTTCCACTTCATTCTTTTATATGTGGATATCCAGTTGTTCCAGCACCACTTATTAAAAAGACTATTCTTGGTGGACTTCCCTGGTGGCGCAGTGGTTAACAATCTGCCTGCTAGTGCAGGGGAAACGGGTTTGATCCCTGGTCCTGAAAGATCCCACATGCCTTGGAGCAGCTAAGCCTGTGCGCCATAACTAGTGAGCCTGGGCTCTAAGCCCGCGAGCCACAACTACGGAGCCTGTGTGCCTCGACTGCTGAAGCCTGTGCACTCTAGAGCCCACATGCCGCAACTACCGAAGTCCCTGTGCTCTAGGGCCTGCGTGCTGCAACTACTGAAGCCCGCACGCCTAGAGCCTGTACCCTGCAACAAGAGAAGCCACCACGATGAGAAGCCTGTGCACTGCAACTAAAGAGTAGCCCCTGCTCACTGCAACTAGAGAAAGCCCGCACGCAGCAACGAAGACCCAACACAGCCAAAAAAGCACAAAAAATTAAAATAAAAAGACTATTCTTTCCCCATTTAATTGTCTTGGTACTCTTGTTGAAAATCAATTGACTGTAAATGTGAGAGCCTGTTTTGAACTCGTGGTTCTATTCCATTGATCTATATATCTGTATGCCACTACTACACTGTTTGATTTCTGTAGATTTGTGGTAGTTTTGGAATCAGGAAATGTGAATTCTCCAACTTTGTTCTTTTTCAAAGTTGTTTTGGCTATTTGCAGTTCCATATGAATTTTAGGATTAGTTTGTCAATTTCTGCAAAGAGGCCATCTGGGATTTTGACAGAAATTGCTTCGAATTTGTAGATTAATTTGGAGAGTATTGCCTTTTTACAACGTTAAGTCTTCTGATCTATGAGTATGGGATGTCTTCCCATTTATTTAGATCTTCTTTAATTTCTAAATTAAAGAACTACAAATGTTTGATTGGTTCAATATGGCACAGTAGAAGGACGTGCTCTCACTCCCTCTTGCGAGAGCACCGGAGCCACAACTAACTGCTGAACACTCATCGACAGGAAGACACTGGAATTCACCAAAAAGGATACCCCACATCCAAAGACAAAGGAGAAGCCACAATGAGACCATAGGAGGGGTGCAATCACAATAAAATCAAATCCATAACTGCTGGGTGGGTGACTCACAAATGGGAGAACACTTATACCACAGAAGTCCACCAACTGGAGTGAAGGTTCTGAGCCCAATGTCAGGCTTCCCAACCTGGGGGTCCGGCAAAGGGAGGAGGAATTCCTAGAGAATCAGACTTCGAAGGCTAGTGGGATTTGATTGTAGGACTTCGACAGGACTGGGGGAAACAGAGACTCAACTCTTGGAGGACACACACAAAGTAGTGCGCACATTGAGACCCAGGAGAAGGAGCAGTGACCCCATAGGAGACTGAACCAGACCTACCTGCTAGTGTTGGAGGGTCTCCTGCAGAGGCGGGGGGGTGGGGGTCTGTGTCTCACCATGAGGACAAGGACACTGGCAGTAGAAGTTCTGGGAAGTACTCCTTGGCGTGAGCCCTCCCAGAGTCTGCCATTAGCCCCACCAAAGAGCCCAGGTAGGCTCTAGTGTTGGGTCGCCTCAGGCCAAACCACCAACAATGAGGGAACCCAGCCCCACCCATCAGCAGACAAGCGGATTAAAGTTTTACTGAGCTCTGCACACCAGAGCAACAGCCAGCTCTACCCACCACCAGTCCCTCCCATCAGGAAACTTGCACAAGCCTCTTAGATAGCCTCATCCACTAGAGGGCAGACAGCAGAAGAAAGAAGAACAGTCCTGCAGCCTGTGGAACAAAAACCACATTCACAGAAAGATAGACAAGATGAAAAGGCAGAGGGCTATGTACCAGATGAAGGAACAAGATAAAACCCCAGAAAAACAACTAAATGAAGTGGAGATTGGCAACCTTCCAGAAAAAGAATTCAGAATAATGATAGTGAAGATGATCCAGGACCTCAGAAAAAGAATGGAGGCGAAGATCGAGAAGTTGCAAGAAATGTTTAACAAAGACCTAGAGGAATTAAAGAACAAACAAACAGAGAGGAACAGTACAATAACTGAAATGAAAAATACACTAGAAGGAATCAATAGCAGAATAACTGAGGCAGAAGAACGGATAAGTGACCTACCTGGAAGACAGAATGGTGGAATTCACTGCTGCAGAACAGAATAGAAAAAAGAATGAAAAGAAATGAAGACAGCCTAAGAGACCTCTGAGACAACATTAAATGCAACAACATTCACATATAGGGGTCCCAGGAGGAGGAGAGAGAGAAAAGACCTGAGAAAATATTTGAAGAGATTATAGTCGAAAACTTCCCTAACATGGGAAAGGAAATAGCCACCCAAGTCCAGGAAGCGCAGAGAGTCCCATACAGGATAAACCCAAGGAGAAACATGCCGAGACACATAGTAATCAAATTGGCAAAAATTAAAGACAAAGAAAAATTATTGAAAGCAGCAAGGGAAAAATGACAAATAACATAAAGGGAACTCCCATAAGGTAAACAGCTGATTTCTCAGCAGAAACTCTACAAGCCAGAAGGGAGTGGCATGACATATTTAAAGTGATGAAAGGGAAGAACCTACAACCAAGATTACTCTACCCAGCAAGGATCTCATTCAGATTTGATGGAGAAATCTAAAGCTTTACAGACAAGCAAAAGCTAAGAGAATTCAGCACCATCAAACCAGCTCTACAGCAAGTGCTAAAGGAACTTCTCTAAGTGAGAAACACAAGAGAAGAAAAGCACCTACAAAAACAAACCCAAAACGATTAAGAAATTGGTAATAGGAACATACATATCGATAATTACCTTAAACTTGAATGGATTAAATGCTCCAACCAAAAGACACAGGCTCGCTGAATGGATACAAAAACAAGACCCATATATATGCTGTCTACAAAAGACCCACTTCAGACCTAGGGACACATACAGACTGAAAGTGAGGGGATGGAAAAAGATATTCCATGCAAATGGAAATCAAAAGAAAGCTGGAGTAGTAATACTCATATCAGATAAAATAGGCTTTAAAATAAAGAATGTTACAAGAGACAAGGAAGGACACTACATAATGATCAAGGGATCAATCCAAGAAGAAGAAATAACAATTATAAATATATATGCACCCAACATAGGAGCACTTCAATACATAAGGCAACTGCTAGCACCTCTAAAAAAGGAAATCGACAGTAACATGATAATAGTGGGGGATTTTAACACCTCACTTACACCAATGGAAAGATCATCCAAACAGAAAATTAATAAGGAAACACAAGCTTTAAATGATACAATAGACCAGATAGATTTAATTGATATTAATAGGACATTCCATCCAAAAACAGCAGATTACACTTTCTTCTCAAGTGCGCACAGAACATTCTCCAGGATAGATCTCACATCTTGGGTCACAAATCAAGCCTCAGTAAATTTAAGAAAATTGAAATCGTATCAAGCATCTTTTCTGACCACAACGCTATGAGATTAGAAATCAATTACAGGGAAGAAAGACGTAAAAAACACAAACAATTCATAACTAAATAACCAAGAGATAATTGAAGAAATCAAAGAGGAAATCAAAAAATACCTAGAGACAAATGACAATGAAAACACGACGATCCAAAACCTATGGGATGCAGCAAAAGCAGTTCTAAGAGGGAAGTTTATAGCAATACAAACCTACCTCAAGAAACAAGAAATCTCAAATAAACAATCTAACCTTACACCTAAAGGAACTAGAGAAAGAATAACAAACAAAACCCAAAGTTAGCAGAAGGAAAGAAATCGTACAGATCAGAGCAGAAATAAATGAAATAGAAACAAAGAAAACAATAGCAAAGATCAATAAAAGTAAAAGCTGGTTCTTTGAGAAGATAAACAAAATTGATAAACCATTAGCCAGACTCATCAAGAAAAAGAGGGAGAGGACTCAAATCAATAAAATTAGGAATGAAAAAGGAGAAGTTAAACAGACACCGCAGAAATACAAAGCATCGTAAGAGACTACTACAAGCAACTCCATGCCAATAAAATGGACAACCTAGAAGAAATGGACAAATTTTTAGAAAGGTATAGCCTTCCAAGACTGAGCCAGAAAGAAATAGGAAATATGAACAGGCCAATCACAAGTAATGAAATTGAAACTGTGATTAAAAATCTTACAATCTCCAAACAAAAGTCCAGGACCAGATGGCTTCACAGGTGAATTCTATCAAACATTTAGAGAAGAGCTAACACTCATCCTTCTCAAACTCTTCCAAAAAATTGCAGAGGAAGGAGCACTCCCAAATTCATTCTGTGAGGCCACCGTCACCCTGATACCAAAACCAGACAAAGATACTACAAAAAAAGAAAATTACAGACCAATATCACTGATGAATATAGATGCAAAAATCCTCAACAAAATACTAGCAAACAGAATCCAACAACACATTAAAAGGATCATACACTATGATCAAGTGGGATTTATCCCAGGGATGCAAGGAGTCTTCAATATACGGCAATCAATGTGATACACCATATTAACAAATTGAAGAATAAAAACCATATGATCATCTCAATAGATGCAGAAAACGCTTTTGACAAAATTCAACACCCATTTATGACAAAAACTCTCCAGAAAGTGGGCATAGAGGGAACCTACCTCAACATAATAAAGGCCATATATGACAAACCCACAACAAACATCATTCTCAATGGTGAAAAACTGAAAGCATTTCCTCTAAGATCAGGAACAAGACAAGAATGTCCACTCTCACCACTATTTTTTTTTGTTGTTGTTTTGCGGTACGTGGGCTGCTCGCTGTTGTGGCCTCTCCCGTTGCGGAGCACAGGCTCCAGACGCGCAGGCTCAGAGGCCATGGCTCACGGGCCCAGCCGCTCTGCGGCATGTGGGATCTTCCCGGACCGGGGCACGAACCCGTGTCCCCTGCATCGGCAGGCGGACTCTCAACCACTGCACCACCAGGGAAGCCCTCAACACTATTATTCAACATCGTTTTGGAAGTCCTATCCATGGCAATTAGAGAAAATAGAGAAATAAAAGGAATACAAATTGGAAAATAAGAAGTAAAACTGTTTGCAGATGTCATGATACTATAGATAGAGGATCCTAAAGATGCCAACAGAAAACTACTAGAGGTAATCAATGAATTTGGTAAAGCTGCAGGATACAAAATTAATGCACAGAAATCTCTTGCATTCCTATGCACTAATGATGAAAAGTAAAGTCTGAAATAGAAATTAAGGAAACACTCCCATTTACCATTGCAACAAAAAGAATAAAATACCTAGGAATAAACCTACCTAGGGAGACAAAAGACCTGTATGCAGAAAATTGTAAGACACTGATGAAAGAAATTAAAGATGATACAAACAAATTGAGAGATATACCACGTTCTTGGATTGGAAGAATCAATATTGTGAAAATGACTCTACTACCCAAAGCAATCTACAGATTCAATGCAATCCCTATTGAATTACCAATGGCATTTTTTTACAGAACTAGAACAAAAAATCTTAAAATTTGTATGGAGACACAAAAGACCCCAGATAGCCAAAGCAGTCTTGAGGGAAAAAAACGGAGCTGGAGGAATCAGACTTACTGACTTCAGACCATACTACAAAGCTACAGTAATCAAGACAGTATGGTACTGGCACAAACACAGAAACATAGATCAATGGAACAGGATAGGAAGCCCAGAGATAAACCCACACAGCTATGGTCAACTAATCTATGACAAAGGAGGCAAGGATACAAAATGGAGAAAAGACAGTCTCTTCAATAAGTGATGCTGGGCAAACTGGACAGCTACATGTAAAAGAATGAAATTAGAACACTCCCTAACACCATACACAAAAATAAACTCAAAACGGATTAGAGACCTAAATGTAAGACTGGACACTATAAAACTCTTAGAGGAAAACATAGGAAGAACACTCTATGACATAAATCACAGCAAGATCCTTTTTGACCTACCTCCTAGAGAAATGGAAATAAAAATAAACAAATGGGACCTAATGAAACTTAAAAGCTTTTGCAAAGCAAAGGGAACTACCAGCAAGACGAAATGGGAGAAAATATTTACAAACAAATCAACAGACAAAGGATTAATCTCCAAAAACTGCTCATGCAGCTCAATATTAAAAATAAAAACACCCCATCCAAAAATGGACAGAAGACCTAAATTTCTCCAAAGAAGACATAAAGATGGCCAAGAAGCACATGAAAAGCTGCTCAACATCACTAATTATTAGAGAAATGCAAATGAAAACTCCAATGAGGTATCACCTCACACCAGTTAGAATGGGCATCATCAGAAAATCTACAAACAACAAATGCTGGGGAGGGTGTGGAGAAAAGGGAACACTCTTGCACTGTTGGTGGGAATGTAAATTGATACAGCCACTGTGGAGAACAGTATGGAGGTTCCTTAAAAAACTAAAAATAGTATTACCATATGACCCAGCAATCCTACTACTGGGCATCTACCCAAAAAAAAACATAATTCAAAAAGACACATGCACCCCAATGTTCATTGCAGCATTATTTACAATAGCCAGGTCATGGAAGCAACCTAAATGCCCGTCGACAGACGAATGGATAAAGAAGATGTGGTACATATATACGATGGAATATTACTCAGCCATAAAAAGGAACGAAATTGGGTCATTTGTAGAGACGTGGATGAATCTAGAGACTGTCATACAGAGTGAAGTAAGTCAGAAAGAGAAAAACAAATATCGTATATTAACGCATATATGTGGAGTCTAGAAAAATAGTACAGGTGAACCGGTTTGCAGGACAGAAATTGAGACACAGATGTAGAGAACAAACATATGGACACCAAGGGGGGAAAGCAGCGGGGGTGGCGGTGGTGGTGGTGTGATGAATTGGGATATTGACATATATATACTAATATGTATAAAATGGATAACTAATAAGAACCTGCTGTATAAAAATATAAATGAAATAAAATTCAAAAAAAAAGAACTACAAATGTTTTGTGGTTCTCAGAATATAAGTTTTGCACTTCTTTGTTAAATTTATTCCTAAGTAATTTATTCCTTTTGGTGTGATTGTAAATGGAATTGTTTTCTTAATTTCATTTTCAGATTGCTCATTGCAAGTGTATAGAAATACAGTTAATTTTTCAAATATTGACCTTGTATCTTGCAGCCTTGCTGAACTTGAGTTTTGTAGTTGTTTAGTGGATTCCTTAGGATATTTCCCCAGCATTTTTTATTGCACAGTATATATCACATAACAGTAGGAGTTGGTCTAAATTGCATTAGTGGAACTTTTGGGGGACTTGCTTAACAATAATATTCCTGCAGTTCACATATCTGGATCTTTCCTCAGGATTTTGACACTGTTAAACCAGCCCCCTTTGAAACTGCCTCCCTCCTTGGCATCTGTATCTTTATTCCCCTTAGTCTTCATCTACCACTTGGCCTCCTTTCTGCCCTTTAAATGTTTGTTGATGATCCCCAAAATTTAGTTTGTTACCATTTCTCCTTCAGTGAGCAATTCTCTTCCTGAGCATTTTTTTACTGCTTGAACCTGAACTTTCAAAATCAAAACTACAGCTCAAAACTTGGTCTACTAGACACGCACCTATTTATGCTCATCTTGTTGGCTCATCACCTCTCATTCATCTGTCAAACTCATGAAGCCTAAAACTGATGTCGTTAACCTGTCACACTGCTGTTTCTTCTAATTTCTTCAGCAAGAAACCCAGGAATCAGTCACTTTCTCCTTCTCTCTCTCTCTTTCTCTCATTTATTTTAATGTCTGGGCTCCCCCATCTTCTCCTTCCCTACTGTCCCTGCCTTGAGTTTGGTTTTTATTGATTCTTAACTGGATGCACCTGAGCATCCCATAGGTCTCCCACTCATCTCTCCTCTGCCCCATCTATTCTCTACACCATCACCACAGTCAGCTTTCTTTCCTTTTTCTTCCTTTTCAAAAATTGTGGTAAAATATACATAATGTAAAATTTGCCACTTTAACCGTTTTAAGTGTACAGTTCAGTGGCATTAAGTACATTCACAATGTTGTGCAATCACCTTTTTCAGTTAAGTAAACTTTTTCTGAAGTAAGACATATATGCAAAAGGGGATACAAATCATAAATGTGCAGCTTGATTGTTTATAAAGTGTACACACTGTGTATCCCATCAACTAGATCAAGGAATATCAGCTGGAGGAGACCTTCACATCAAGAGCATAAATTTTACATAGTTGTAACCGTAAATACAGTTCTGCAATTAGGACAGCTAGCATTTATTAAGCCTTTATTCTGTATTAGTCTCAGTGTTCAGTGATTTATTTGCATTATTGCATTGAATCCTCCTGATCTTTTAAGGTAGGGATAATAGTTATCTCCATTTCACAGATGAGGAAACTGAGGCCTAGAGATTATCCAAGACCATATCATAAGCAGTGTTTCACTCTAGGCTGGAGTTTATATCATTATACTGTTCATATTATTTCATGCCTGAAATGCTTCTCATTTTTTTCTTGCCTTATTTATTTTTTACAGAAAAGGCTGGAAGCATTTAAAAATTTCTTCACATAGATGTCATAATGAATTTTTTATTGTCCTAGAATATATATAAAATTTACATTGTTACCATTTTAAACTATACAGTTCAGGAGCATTAAGTACATTCATTATTTTGTGTAACCATCACCACTATTTTGTTCTTCTTTTTCAAGACTGTTTTGGGTTTTCAGGACTCCTTGCAATTCCCTATGAATTTTAGGATCAGCTTTTCCATTTCTGCCAGATAAGGCCTGTTTTCTTAAATTTCATCTTCAGATTGTTGATTGTGAATATATATAACTACACCTGATTTTTTTAAATTTTACATCTTTATTGGAGTATAATTGCTTGACAATGGTGTGTTAGTTTCTGCTTTATAAAAAAGTGAATCAGTTATACATATACATATGTGCCCATATCTCTTCCCTCTTGCATCTCCCTCCCTCCCACCCTCCCTATCCCACCCCTCCAGGCGGTCACAAAGCACCGAGCTGATCTCCCTGTGCTATGCGGCTGCTTCCCACTAGCTAGCTATTTTATGTTTGGTAGTGTATATATGTCCATGCCTCTCTCTCGCTTTGTCACAGCTTACCCTTCCCCCTCCCCATATCCTCAAGTCCATTCTCTAGTAGGTCTGTGTCTTTATTCCTGTCTTACCCCTAGGTTCTTCATGACATTTTTTTTTCTTAAATTCCATATATATGTGTTAGCATACGGTATTTGTCTCTCTCTTTCTGATTTACTTCACTCTGTATGACAGACTCTAGGTCCATCCACCTCATTACAAATAGCTCAATTTCGTTTCTTTTTATGGCTGAGTAATATTCCATTGTATATATGTGCCACATTTTCTTTATCCATTCATCCGATGATGGACACTTAGGTTGTTTCCATTTCCGGGCTATTGTAAATAGAGCTGCAATGAACATTTTGGTACATGACTCTTTTTGAATTATGGTTTTCTCAGGGTATATGACCAGTAGTAGGATTGCTGGGTCATATAGTAGTTCTGTTTGTAGTTTTTTAAGGAACCTCCATACTGTTCTCCATAGTGGCTGTACCAATTCACATTCCCACCAGCAGTGCAAGAGGGTTCCCTTTTCTCCACACCCTCTCCAGCATTTATTGTTTCTAGATTTTTTGATGATGGCCATTCTGACTGGTGTGAGATGATATCTCATTGTAGTTTAGATTTGCATTTCTCTAATGATTAATGATGTTGAGCACTTTTTCATGTGTTTGTTGGCAGTCTGTATATCTTCTTTGGAGAAATGTCTATTTAGGTCTTCTGCCCATTTTTGGATTGGGTTGTTTGTTCTTTTGTTATTAAGCTGCATGAGCTGCTTATAAATTTTGGAGATTAATCCTTTGTCAGTTGCTTCATTTGCAAATATTTTCTCCCATTCTGAGGGTTGTCTTTCGGTCTGGTTTATGGTTTCCTTTGCTGTGCAAAAGCTTTGAAGTTTCATTAGGTCCCATTTGCTTATTTTTGTTTTTATTTCCATTTCTCTAGGAGGTGGGTCAAAAAGGATCTTGCTGTGATTTATGTCATAGAGTGTCCTGCCTATGTTTTCCTCTAAGAGTTTGATAGTTTCCAGCCTTACATTTAGGTCTTTAATCCATTTTGAGCTTATTTTTGTGTATGGTGTTAGGGAGTGATCTAATCTCATACTTTTACATGTACCTGTCCAGTTTTCCCAGCACCACTTATTGAAGAGGCTGTCCTTTCTCCACTGTACATTCCTGCCTCCTTTATCAAAGATAAGGTGACCATATGTGCGTGGGTTTATCTCTGGGCTTTCTATCCTGTTCCATTGATCTTTCTGTTTTTGTGCCAGTACCATACTGTCTTGATTACTGTAGCTTTGTAGTATAGTCTGAAGTCAGGGAGCCTGATTCCTCCAGCTAGGTTTTTCGTTCTCAAGATTGCTTTGGCTATTCGGGGTCTTTTGTGTTTCCATACAAATTGTGAAATTTTTTGTTCTAGTTCTGTGGAAAATGCCAGTGGTAGTTTGATAGGGATTGCATTGAATCTGTAGATTGCTTTGGGTAGTAGAGTCATTTTCATAATGTTGATTCTTCCAATCCAAGAACATGGTATATCTCTTCGTCTATTTGTATCATCTTTAATTTCTTTCATCAGTGTCTTATAATTTTCTGCAAACAGGTCTTTTGTCTCCTTAGGTAGGTTTATTCCTAGATATTTTATTCTTTTTGTTGCAATGGTAAATGGGAGTGTTTTCTTGATTTCACTTTCAGATTTTTAATCATTAGCCAGAGATTTCTGTGCATTAGCTTTGTATCCTGCTACTTTACCAAATTCATTGATTAGCTCTAGTAGTTTTCTGGTAGCATCTTTAGGATTCTCTATGTATAGTATCATGTCATCTGCAAACAGTGACAGCTTCACTTCTTCTTTTCCCATTTGGATTCCGTGTATTTCCTTTTCTTCTCTGATTGATGTGGGTAAAACTTCCAAAACTATGTTGAATAAGAGTGGTGAGAGTGGGCAACCTTGTCTTGTTTCAGATCTTAGTGGAAATGCTTTCAGTTTTTCACCATTGAGGATGATGTTGGCTGTGGGTTTGTCATATATGGCCTTTATTATGTTGAGGAAAGTTCCCTCTATGCCTGCTTTCTGCAGGGTTTTTATCATAAATGGGTGTTGAATTTTGTTGAAAGCTTTCTCTGCATCTATTGAGATGATCATATGGTTTTTCTCCTTCAGTTTGTTAATATGGTGTATCACGTTGATTGATTTGTGTATATTGAAGAATCCTTGCATTCCTGGAATAAACCCCACTTGATCATGGTGTATGATCCTTTTAATGTGCTGTTGGATTCTGTTTGCTAGTATTTTGTTGAGGATTTTTGCATCTATGTTCATCAGTGATATTGGCCTGTAGTTTTCTTTCTTTGTGACATCCTTGTCTGGTTTGGTATCAGGGTGATGGTGGCCTCATAGAATGAGTTTGGGAGTGTTCCTCCCTCTGCTATATTTTGGAAGAGTTTGAGAAGGATAGGTGTTAGCTCTTCTCTACCTGTTTGATAGAATTCACCTGTGAAGCCATCTGGTCATGGGCTTTTGTTTGTTGGAAGATTTTTAATCACAGTTTCAATTTCAGTGCTTGTGATTGGTCTGTTCATATTTTCTGTTTCTTCCTGATTCAGTCTTGCAGGTTGTGCTTTTCTAAGAATTTGTCCATTTCTTCCAGGTTGTCTATTTTATTGGCATAAAGTTGCTTGTAGTAATCTCTCATGATCTTTTGTATTTCTGCAGTGTCAGTTGTTACTTCTCCTTTTTCATTTCTAATTCTGTTGATTTGAGTCTTCTCCCTTTTTTTCTTGATGAGTCTGGCTAGTGGTTTATCAATTTTGTTTATCTTCTCAAAGAACCAGCTTTTAGTTTTATTGATCTTTGCTATTGTTTCCTTCATTTCTTTTTCATTTATTTCTGATCTGATCTTTATGATTTCTTTCCTTCTGCTAACTTTGGGGTTTTTTTGTTCTTCTTTCTCTAATTGCTTTAGGTGCAAGGTTAGGTTGTTTATTCGAGATGTTTCCTGTTTCTTAAGGTAGGATTGTATTGCTATAAACTTCCCTCTTAGAACTGCTTTTGCTGCATCCTATAGGTTTTTGGTCGTCGTGTCTCCATTTTCATTTGTTTCTAGGTATTTTTTGATTTCCTCTTTGATTTCTTCAGTGATCACTTCGTTATTAAGTAGTGTATTGTTTAGCCTCCATGTGTTTGTATTTTTTACAGATCTTTTCCTGTAATTGATATCTAGTCTCATAGCGTTGTGGTCGGAAAAGACACTTGATACAATTTCAATTTTCTTAAATTTACCAAGGCTTGATTTTGACCCAGGATATGATCTATCCTGGAGAATGTGCCATGAGCACTTGAGAAAAATGTGTATTCTGTTGTTTTTGGATGGAATGTCCTATAAATATCAATTAAGTCCATCTTGTTTAATGTATCATTTAAAGCTTGAGTTTCCTTATTTATTTTCATTTTGGATGATCTGTCCATTGGTGAAAGTGGGGTGTTAAAGTCTCCTACTATGGACGTGTTACTGTCAATTTCCCCTTTTATGGCTGTTAGTATTTGCCTTATGTATTGAGGTGCTCCTATGTTGGGTGCATAAATATTTACAATTGTTATATCTTCTTCTTGGATCAATCCCTTGATCATTATGTAGTGTCCTTCTTTGTCTCTTCTAATAGTCTTTATTTTAAAGTCTGTTTTGTCTGATATGAGAATTGCTACTCCAGCTTTCTTTTGGTTTCCATTTGCATGGAATATCTTTTTCCATCCCCTTACTTTCAGTCTGTATGTGTCTCTAGGTCTGAAGTGGGTCTCTTGTAGACAGCATATATATGGGACTTGTTTTTGTATCCATTCAGCCAATCTGTGTCTTTTGGTGGGAGCATTTAGTCCATTTACATTTAAGGTAATTATCGATATGTATGTTCCTATTCCCATTTTCTTAATTGTTTTGGGTTCGTTATTATAGGTCTTTTCCTTCTCTTGTGTTTCTTGCCTAGAGAAGTTCCTTTAGCATTTGTTGTAAAGCTGGTTTGGTGGTGCTGAACTCTCTCAGCTTTTGCTTGTCTGTAAAGGTTTTAATTTCTCCATCAAATCTGAATGAGATCCTTGCTGGGTGGAGTAATCTAGGTTGCAGGTTTTTCTCCTTCATCTCTTTAAATATGGCCTGCCAGTCCCTTCTGGCTTGGAGAGTTCCTGCTGAAAGATCAGCTGTTAACCTTATGGGGATTCCCTTGTGTGTTATTTGTTGTTTTTCCCTTGGTGCTTTTAATATGTTTTCTTTGTATTTAATTTTTGACAGTTTGATTAATGTGTGTCTTGGCTCAGACTATACTACAAAGCTACAGTAATCAAGACAGTATGGTACTGGCACAAAAACAGAAAGATCAATGGAACAGGATAGAAAGCCCAGAGATAAACCCACGCACATATGGTCACCTTATCTTTGATAAAGGAGGCAGGAATGTACAGTGGAGAAAGGACAGCCTCTTCAATAAGTGGTGCTGGGAAAACTGGACAGGTACATGTAAAAGTATGAGATTAGATCACTCCCTAACACCATACACAAAAATAAGCTCAAAATGGATTAAAGACCTAAATGTAAGGCTGGAAACTATCAAACTCTTAGAGGAAAACATAGGCAGGACACTCTATGACATAAATCACAGCAAGATCCTTTTTGACCCACCTCCTAGAGAAATGGAAATAAAAACAAAAATAAGCAAATGGGACCTAATGAAACTTCAAAGCTTTTGCACAGCAAAGGAAACCATAAACCAGACCGAAAGACAACCCTCAGAATGGGAGAAAATATTTGCAAATGAAGCAACTGACAAAGGATTAATCTCCAAAATTTATAAGCAGCTCATGCAGCTTAATAACAAAAGAACAAACAACCCAATCCAAAAATGGGCAGAAGACCTAAATAGACATTTCTCCAAAGAAGATATACAGACTGCCAACAAACACATGAAAAAGTGCTCAACATCATTAATCATTAGAGAAATGCAAATCTAAACTACAATGAGATATCATCTCACACCAGTCAGAATGGCCATCATCAAAAAATCTAGAAACAATAAATGCTGGAGAGGGTGTGGAGAAAAGGGAACCCTCTTGCACTGCTGGTGGGAATGTGAATTGGTACAGCCACTATGGAGAACAGTATGGAGGTTCCTTAAAAAACTACAAACAGAACTACTATATGACCCAGCAATCCTACTACTGGTCATATACCCTGAGAAAACCATAATTCAAAAAGAGTCATGTACCAAAATGTTCATTGCAGCTCTATTTACAATAGCCCGGAAATGGAAACAACCTAAGTGTCCATCATCGGATGAATGGATAAAGAAAATGTGGCACATATATACAATGGAATATTACTCAGCCATAAAAAGAAACGAAATTGAGCTATTTGTAATGAGGTGGATGGACCTAGAGTCTGTCATACAGAGTGAAGTAAATCAGAAAGAGAGAGACAAATACCGTATGCTAACACATATATATGGAATTTAAGAAAAAAAAATGTCATGAAGAACCTAGGGGTAAGACAGGAATAAAGACACAGACCTACTAGAGAATGGACTTGAGGATATGGGGAGGGGGAAGGGTAAGCTGTGACAAAGCGAGAGAGAGGCATGGACATATATACACTACCAAATGTAAAATAGCCAACTAGTGGGAAGCAGCCGCATAGCACAGGGAGATCAGCTCGGTGCTTTGTGACCGCCTGGAGGGGTGGGATAGGGAGGGTGGGAGGGAGGGAGACGCAAGAGGGAAGAGATATGGGAACATATGTATATATATAACTGATTCATTTTGTTGTAAAGCAGAAACTAACACACCATTGTAAAGCAATTATACTCCAATAAAGATGTTTAAAAAAAAAAGTGTCTTGTCGTATTTCTCCTTGGATTTATCCTGTATGGGACTCTCTGTGCTTCCTGGACTTGATTACTTATTTCCTTTCCCGTATTAGGGAAGTTTTCAACTATAATCTCTTCAAATATTTTCTCAGTCCCTTTCTTTTTCTCTTCTTCTTCTGGAACATCTATAATTCGAATGTTGGTTCGTTTAATGTTGCCCCAGAGGTCTCTGAGACTGTCCTCAGTTCTTTTCATTCTTTTTTCTTTATTCTGCTCTGCAGTAGTTATTTCCACTATTTTATCTTCCAGGTTACTTATCCGTTCTTCTGCCTCAGTTATTCTGCTATTGATCCCATCTATAGTATTTTTAATTTCATTTATTGTGTTGTTCATTGTTGCTTGTTTTGTCTTTAGTTCTTCTAGGTCCTTGTTAAATGTTTCTTGCATTTTGTCTATTCTATTTCCAAGATTTTGGATCATCTTTACTATCATTATTCTGAATTCTTTTTCAGGTAGACTGCCTATTTCCTCTTCATTTGTTGGGTCTGGTGGGTTTTTATCTTGCTCCTTCATCTGCTGTGTGTTTTTCTGTCTTCTCATTTTGCTTATCTTACTGTGTTTGGGGTCTCCTTTTTGCAGGCTGCAGGTTCGTAGTTCCCGTTGTTTTTGGTGTCTGTCCCCAGTGGCTTATGTTGTTTCAGTGGGTTGTGTAGGCTTCCTGGTGGAGGGGACTAGTGCCTGTGTTCTGGTGATGAGGCTGGATCTTGTCTTTCTGGTGGGCAGGTCCACATCTGGTGGTGTGATTTGGGGTGTCTGTGGACTTATAATGATTTTAGGCAGCCTCTCTGCTAATGGGTGGGGTTGTATTCCTGTCTTACTCGTTGTTTGGCATAGGGTGTCCAGCACTGTAGCTTGCTGGTCGTTGAGTGAAGCTGGATGCTGGTGTTGAGATGGAGATCTCTGGGAGATTTTCACCGTTTGATATTATGTGGAGCTGGGAGGTCTCTTGTGGACCAGTGTCCTGAAGTTGGCTCTCCCACCTCAGAGGCACAGCCCTGACTCCTGGCTGCAGCACCAAGAGCCTTTCATCCACACGGCTCAGAATAAAAGGGAGAAAAACTGGAAAGAAAGAAAAAGAAAGAAAGAAAGGAAGGAAGGAAGAAGGGAGGGAGGGAGGGAGGAGGGAAGGAAGGGAAGAAAGAAGATAAAATAAAATAAAATAAAGATAAAATAAAGTTATTAAAATAAAAAATAATTATTAAGAAAAAAATTTTTTAAGAAAAAAAAAAAACGGATGGATAGAGCCCTAGGACAAATGGTGGAAGCAAAGCTATACAGACAAAATCTCACACAGAAGCATACACATACACAACACACAAAAAGAGGAAAAGGGGAAAAAATAATAAATGTTGCTCTCAAAGCCCACCTCTTCAATTTGGGATGATTCGTTGTCTATTCATGTATTCCACAGATGCAGGTACATCAAGTTGATTGTGGAGCTTTAATCTGCTGCTTCTGAGGCTGCTGGGAGAGATTTCCCGTTCTCTTCTTTGTTCTCACAGCTCCCGGGGCTCAGCTTTGGATTTGGCCCCGCCTCTGCGTGTTGTTCGCGGGAGGGCGTCTGTTCTTGCTCAGACAGGACTGGGTTAAGGAAGCAGCTGCTTCGGGGACTCTGGCTCACTCAGGCTTGGGGGAGGGAGGGGTACGGAGTGCGGGGCGAGCCTGCGGCGGCAGAGACCAGCATGACGTTGCACCAGTGTGAGGCGCGCCGTGCGTTCTCCTGGGGAAGTTGTCCCTGGATCCCGGGACCCTGGCAGTGGCGGACTGCACAGGCTCCCCGGAAGGGGGGTGTGGATAGTGACCTGTGCTCGCACACAGGCTTCTTGGTGGCGGCAGCAGCAGCCTTAGCGTCTCATGCCCGTCTCTGGGGGATGTGCTTTTAGCCGCGGCTCGTGCCCGTCTCTGGAGCTCCTTTAAGCAGCGCTCTTAATCCCCTCTCCTCGAGCACCAGGAAACAACGAGGGAAGAAAAAGTCTGTTGCCTCTGAGGCAGGTTCAGACTTTTCCCCGGACTCCCTCACGGCTAGCCGTGGTGCACTAATCCCTTCAGGCTGTGTTCACGCCCCCAACCCCAGTCCTCTCCCTGCGCTCCAACCAAAGGCTGAGCCTCAGCTCCCAGCCCCGCCCGCCCTGGCAGGTGAGCAGACAAGCTTCTCGGGCTGGTGAGTGCCAGCCGGCACCGATCCTCTGTGCGGGAATCTTACCGCTGTGCCCTCCGCACCCCTGTTTCTGTGCTCTCCTCCGCGGCTCCGAAGCTTTCCCCCTCCGCCACCCGCAGTCTCCGCCCGCGAAGGGGCTTCCTAGTGTGTGGAAACCTTTCCTCCTTCACAGCTCCCTCCCACTGGTGCAGGTCCCGTCCCTATCCTTTTGTCTCTGTTTATTCTTTTTTCTTTTGCCGTACCCAGATACGGGGGACTTCCTTGCCTTTTGGGAGGTCTGGGGTCTTCTGCCAGCGTTCAGTAGGTGTTCTGTAGGAGTTGTTCCACATGTAGATGCATTTCTGGTGTATCTGTGGGGAGGAAGGTGTTCTCCGCGTCTTACTCTTCCGCCATCTTCCCCTCCAACTCCTACAACTGATTTTTTTTTTTTTTTTTTTTTTTTTTGCGGTACACGGGCCTCTCTCTGCCGCGGCCTCTGCCGCGGCCTCTCCCGTTGCGGAGCACAGGCTCCGGATGCGCAGGGTCAGTGGCCATGGCTCACGGGCCCAGCCACTCTGCGGCATGTGGGATCCTCCCGGACTGGGGCACGAACCCACGTCCCCTGCATCGGCAGGCTGACTCTCAACCACTGCGCCACCAGGGAAGCCCTCTACAACTGATTTTTGTATGTTGATCTTGTATCCTGCAACTTGTAGATTCTTTAGGATTTTCTATATATAAGATCATGTAATTTGTGAATAGTTTTATTTGTTTCTTTTCAATTTGAATGCCTTTTAATTTATTTATCTTGCCTAATTGCTCTGTCTAGGACCTTCAATAGTGTGCTGAATAAAAGTGACTAAAGTAGGCGTCCTTGTTCTTGATCTAGGGGAAATTTTTTCAGTCTTCTACCATTAAGTAAGATGTTAGTTATGGATTTTTCATAAATGCTTTTACTATGTTGAGGAAATTGTCTTTAATTCCTAGTTTGTTGGGTACAAACGGGTGTTGGATTTTGTCGGATGCTTTTTCTGCATCAATTGAGATCACATGTGGTTTTTTTCCCTTTCATTCTTTTAATATGTGGTATATTACATTTTAATTTTTATATGTTGAACCAACCTTGCATTCTTGGGATAGATCCCCCTTGGTCATGGTGTAAGGTATAATCCTTTTAATATGCTGCTGGATTTAGTTTGCCAGTATTTTGTTGTCATAATGATTTTTCTACTGTATTTTGCAAATTTAGTATATTATATTATTATTATAAATAATAATAATTATTCCCCATTTAGGTTGCCTCCAAATATTTGCTAGTATAAACTTTTCTTTAATGCATACAGCTTCTTTTTTTTTAAATAAGTTTTATTTATTTATGGCTGTATTGGGTCTTCGTTGCTGTGTGCGGGCTTTCTCTAGTTGTGGCGAGCAGGAGTACTCTTCGTTCTGGTGCGTGGGGTTCTCATTGTGGTGGCTTCTCTTGTTGTGGAGCACAGGCTCTAGGTGCGTGGGCTTGCTTCAGTAGTTGTGGCACACGGGCTCTAGAGCGCAGGCTCAGTAGTTGTGGTGCACGGGCTTAGTTGCTCTGTGGCATGTGAGATCTTCCCGGACCAGGGCTTGAACCCGTGTTCCCTGCATTGGCAGGTGGATTCTTAACCACTGCGCCACGAGGAAAGCCCCAGCTTCTTTTTTAACAACTGACAATTTATTAAAATAGTTGATTTAAGTATCTGCAATGATGACCTCAACCTTGATTCCTGGCTCAGTACTGACAAAAATAATCTGTTTAATTATCTCAGAAGGACTGTGCAAGTCAATGAGTTGCTTGTGGATGCTCATTTGAAGAAGATCCCAAGTCAGTACTTTTACCACAAGGAGTTTTTCTAAGTAGTGATTCTCATAGTCTTGGTAGGCATCCAAACTGATCCTTTCACTTTGAGATTCTTTTTCTTTGCTCCTCTGATCAAGTCAGCACATGCCTTCGACAGAGATTTACATTGTGGTTGGTTAGGGTAATTCTAGTTTGGTAAATCATCACCTCTGGTTCCATGGGTGATTTTCTGTTATATTTAAGAGCCATGGCTGTGGTGAGGCTTCCTCACAGACTTGTTTCTTGGGGAAAACCAACAGTGGTGAGTTGGGAGCAGAAGCTGGAAGCAAGAGCCGGCAGACCTGAGTTCTGCTGCAGCTGTGACTGTATCTTCTCAAAGAGTGCATAAGGTGTTTTGTTTTTTTTTTTCATTGTTGACTTATTTACCTAGAATAGATTTCTAGAAACAGAATTATTGTGTCAAAAGATACATTTTTTGGCATTTAATAAGTACTATGTGGTCATATTGCTTTTTAGAAGGATTGTGTCAATCAGTATACACAGTTACCAGCAATATATATGAATACCAAATTTGTTGTACAGTTAAAAAAATTAAAATACAGTTGATGCACCCCAGTGTTCATAGCAGCACTATTTACAATAGCCAAGACATGGAAGCAACCTAGGTGTTCATTGACAAATGAATGGACAAAGAAGATGTGAGATACACACACACACACACACACACACAATGGAATACCACTCAGTCATAAAAAAAGAATGAAATAAAACCATTTACAGCAACATGGATGGACCTAGAGATTATCATACTAAGTTAAGTAAGTCAGATAGAGAAAGACAAATACCGTATGATGTCACTTATATGTGGAATCTAAAAAAATGATACAAATGAACTTACTTACAAAACAGAAATAGACTTACAGACATAGAAAACAAACCTATGGTTACCAAAGGGGAAAGAGAGGAGGGATAAATTAGGAGTTTGGGATTGAAATATACACACTGCTATATATACAAGAGATAACCAACAAGGATATACTGTATATAGCCAGGGAACTCTACTTAATATTATCTTGTAATAACCAGTAATGGAAAAGAATCTGAAAAAGAATATGTATATATATATGTATAACTGAATCACTTTGCTGTACACCTGAAACTAACACAACATTGTAAATCAACTATATTTCAATAAAAAATTTTTTAAAATGCAATTGACATGCTGTATATTATGTTAGTTTCAGATGTACTACATCGTGTTTTGACATTTTGCATACATTATGAAATGATCACCCAAATTTGTTGTACACTTGAAGCACAAGGTATTAAAATTTTTTGAAAAGAATTAACTTTTGGAAAAATTTCTCAGTGTTTTACTTTCAATTCTGTTCATTTTAAGAATGTTGAACCTTTATCTTCATCTAATGTCTGCTTATGTTCAATGTGTGACTGTATATTTGAGATACTTATTTTGATAGAGTTGATAAGAATTATTGAATCCCTACTTTTAGAAGGTGAGGAAGAGAGGAAAGTCAAGGTTCACCCTGACCTGGGGTGAACCTGGTATGATTCTTGGAGTACTAGGGGGATATACTGTTAACAAAGATACTAGGTAAAAGAAAAACTGTTGTTTCTCTACTCAAGACACTTCTGACACTAACTACCTGGAGTTAGTGGAGACTGCACAGGTTAATGCTCAGTCCCAAAAGACTGCCCTCTACTTCAGACGCTAATCAAAAATCCAGGCCTCCTGTACTTCGAACTGACCAGCTATAAATTTGGGGTCCCATGACCCCACTTTAAGTTTGATAATTTGCTCAAATGGCTCACGGAACTTAGGAAAGTGCTTTACTTACTGTTACTGGCTTATTATAAAGGATACAACTAGGTACAACGAAGTGAAAGAGATGCATAGGTCAAGGTATGTAGGAAGGGGCACAGAACCTCTGTGCCATCTCCGAGCACACCACCTTCCCATACCTCAATGTGTTCACCAACCTGGAAGCTCTCAGAACCCCTTCATTTAGGGTTTTTAATGGAGGGTGCATTACATAGGCATGATTGATTAAATCATCAAGGATGAACTCAATCCCCAGCTCATCGTCCCTCCCTGTAGGTCAAGGTGTAGGGCTGAAATTTCCAGCCCTCTAATCACAGGGTTGTTCTTCTCATAACCGGTCTTCATCTTTCAAGTGTCACCTCATTAGCATAAACTCAGTTTGGTTGAAAGGGACTTATTTTGAATAACAAAAGACTCCTCTCACCTCTGTCACTGAGGAAATTTCAGAGGTTCTAGGAGCTCTGCCAGGAATCTGGGCTGAAAACCAAATATATATTTCTTGTTATATCACAATATCAGACTGGGAAATTTTTTTTAAATTTTTAAATTTTTATTTTATATTGGAGTATAGTTGATTTAATTGACATATAACATTGTATTAGTTTACAGTATATAACATAATTTCATATATGTATATATTGTGAACTGATTAGTTAACATTCATCACCTCACAGGTAAACTTTATTGTGATTAGACCTTTTTTTTTTTTTTTTTTTGCGGTACGCGGGCCTCTCACTGTTGTGGCCTCTCCCGTTGCGGAGCACAGGCTCCGGACGCGCAGGCCCAGCAGCCATGGCTCACGGACCTAGCCTCTCCGCGGCATGTGGGATCTTCCCGGACCGGGGCACGAACCCGTGTCCCCTGCATCGGCAGGCGGACTCTCAACCACTGCACCACCAGGGAAGCCCCTGTGATGCGAACTTTTAAGATTTATTCTATTAGCAACTTTCAAATATACAATACAGTATTATTATTATTTTTAAATTTTATTTATTTTATTTTTGGCTGCGTTGGGTCTTTGTTGCTGCACGCGGGCTTTCTCTACTTGTGGCAGAGTGGGGGCTACTCTGTTGTGGTGCGCGGGCTTCTCATTGCGGTGGCTTCTCTTGTTGAGGAGCACAGGCTCTAGGCGCATGGGCTTCAGTAGTTGTGCCACGTGAGCTTAGAAGTTGTGGCTCGTGGGCTCTAGAGCATAAGCTCAGTAGTTGTGGCGCATGGGCTTAGTTGCTCTGTGGCATGTGGGATCTTCCCGGACCAGGGATTGAACCCGTGTCCCTTGCATTGGCAGGCGGATTCTTAACCACTGCGCCACCAGGGAAGCCCCTTTGGTGTGATTTTGATTTGCATTTCTCTAATGACTAATAATGTTGAACATCTTTTCATGTGCTTGTTGTCTATTGGTATATCTTCTTCAAAGTGTCTATTCAGGTCCTGAGTCTATGTTTTAACTGGGTTATTTGTCTTTTTGTTGTTGAATTGTAAGTGTTCTTTATATATTTTGGATACTAGTCTCTTACCCTATATGTGATTTGCAAATATTTTTCCCATTTTGTGAGTTGTCTTTTTATACTCTTGTAGCACACGTTTTAAATTTTGATAAAGTTCAGTTTATCTATTTTTTTCTTTTGTTGCTGTGCTTTGAGTTTCATACCTAGTCTGCTTTTTCTGTGTTTCTACCCTAGCTCTCTTCTTTTCCTTGGACAACCACAGAAGTTTCTTATCTCAAATGCCTTGCTCTCTCTAGTTCATTCTCCACCCAGTAGCCGGGGAGATTTTTTTAAAACGGAGACCAGATCATATCAATCTTCAGTTCAAATCCCCTCATTGCAAGTGGAATGCAATTCACATATCTTCTGTGGTTCACACAGTCCTGCAAGATTTGATCCATATTTTTTTCTCTACCTTCTCTCTCTTGCCCTATCCATCCTTGCCTGCTACACTTGTTGCCTGGCTCTTTCTCTCTCTAAGTAGTCTGTGATTGCTGTTGGTCCTTCCTGAATCTTTCTTCTGTGGCTCTGACCAGCTGGCTCCTCTTCATTTAAGCCTCAGCTTTAGAGAGGCTTTTCCAGATTGCCCTGCCTAGAGTGGGTCCCTCTGTTGTTGGGGTTCATTAGCACCCCACATGGTTACATTAGAGCTCAAGTAATGATCTAGAATTCTTACTTGGTTTTTGTTATTTTTCTCTCAATAGAACAGAAGCTCTGTGAGGATGGGGAATTTTCATTTTCTTTGTCTTCAGCACTTAGCATACAGCCAGGCCTATAATGTATACTTAAAAAGATCTTGTTGAGTACATGAGTGAGTTTATGACTGAGGAGCTGATTTTGGAGACTGCTATCACAGAGTATATTGTGGGAGCACAGAGAAGGGAGCTAAGGTAGGAACTAACTGGGCATCAGTGGTGTTGCAAGCAGTGAAGAGGTCAAGTTGGGTAAGGCCAGTGTTGAAATGATTGGACCCAGCTGTAATTCCAGGGACAGGATAGAGGCTTCAGTGGGGTTGTGGTAGAAGAGGTCAGGTGCCAGTGGGTCAGGGAGTTTGTGTGTGTTTGTGTGTGTGTGTGTGTGTGTGTGTGTGTGTGTGTGTGTGTGAGAGAGAGAGAGAGAGAGAGAGAGAGAGAGGGAGGGGGGGGGGGGGAGGGGGGGGGGGAGGGAGACGGGGGCTGCAGAAGACTCAGACAAGGAATGGGGAGTACATTTTGAAGAAGTAAAGAAAGGACCTGGTGGTAGCTTGAAGAAGTACAGGTATGAGGGAAGGTCTTTGGTTTTGTTTTATTAGGTTAGAGTCACAATTAGCATGTTCACATGAAGAGGGAAATGAGCCAGTGGAGAGGTAGCATCTGATGGAGCAAGGTCCTAGAATGGCGGGTGGGGAGGTGGCTTAGAATGGAGAGAAAAACTGGGGACATCTCTTATTCAGAAACTGGAGAGGAGTGTTATTTGCTTTAGCTGTTATTTAATTTAAAGGGTAATTTAAGGTTTTACTTCTTTTATTTATTTATTTTTGGCTGCATTGGGTCTTCATTGCTGCGCCCGGGCTTTCTCTAGTTGCGGCAAGCGGGGGCTACTCTTCGTTGTGGTGTGCGGGCTTCTCTTTGTGGTGGCTTCTCTTGTTGCGGAGCACAGGCTCTAGGCGCACAGGCTTCAGTAGTTGCGGCGCGCGGGCTCTAGAGCTCAAGGTCAGTAGTTGTGGTGCACGGGCTTAGTTGCTCCACGGCATGTGGGATCTTCCTGGACCAGGGTTCAAACCCATGTCCCCTGCATTGGCAGGCGGATTCTTAACCACTGCGCCACCAGGGAAGCCCTAAGGTTTTACTTATTTGTGCCCTTGATTCAAGGCCTTGTCTTTTACTTACTTGACTCTCATAGCGGTGAATACTTAAGCTAAGGGAAAACAGTATAGAAGTTTCTCAAAAAATTTAGAATAGAACTACCATATGACCCAGCAATTCCACTTCCAGGTATTTTTTCAAAGAAAAGAAAAACACTAATTCAAAAAAATAAATGCACCGCTACGCTCAAGGCAGCATTATTTACAAGATAAGGACGCAGCCTAAGTGCCCATTGATAGGTGAATGGATAAAGATGTGGTATACATTCACAGTGGAATATTACTCAGCTAAAAAAGAGAATGAAATCTTGCCATTTATGACAACATGGATGGACCTAGAGGGTATTATGCTAAGCAAAATAGGTCAGACAGAGAAAGACAAATACTGTATGATTTCACTTATATGTGGAATTTAACAAATGAAACGAACAAATGTATTAAAACAGGCTCATAGATACAGAGAACAAACTGGTGGTTACCATAGGGGAGTGAAGTCGGGGGATGAATGAAATAGGTGAGGGAGATTGAGAGGTACAGACTTCTAGTAATTAAACAAGTAAGTCACAGGGATGTAATGTACAGCACAGGGAATATAGTTAATAACATTGTAATAATTTTTTATGGTGACAGATGATAACGAGTTACCAGGGTGATCATTTTGTAGTATATAAATATATTAAATTACTGTGTTGTACGTCTGAAACTAATATAATATTGTAAGTCAATTATACTTCAAATTTAAAAAGATAAAAACATGTGGTCTGCTAGGGCTGTTCTTGCGTATTATATTCTCACAATAAGTTTTTCTCATGTAGTTTTTCCTGTTTAGTGTAAAATTTAGTGTATGACTCTGGAATTTTAAAAAAGGTAGGCGTGTTTAGCTTGTAATTTTTCTTTTGCATTTGAGGTTCCATTTAAATTAATTTAAGATTCAAAAATAGATGGCTTGGGCTTCCCTGGTGGCGCAGTGGTTGAGAGTCTGCCTGCTGATGCAGGGGACACGGGTTCATGCCCCGGTCTGGGAAGATCCCACATGCCGCGGGGAGGCTGGGCCCGTGAGCCATGGCCACTGAGCCTGCGCGTCCGGAGCCTGTGCTCCGCAACGGGAGAAGCCACAACAGTGAGAGGCCCGCATACGAAAAAAAAAAAAAAAAATAGATGGCTTGAGTTTTTCTTAGTCCAAGACCTGATATCTGCCAGGGAATTTGTTAACAACAGTTTTGAGATGTGATACCCACAAGATATTGTATGTGAAGACAGTGACTAGTGATGTCAAAATTTGGATAAAGATTTTTTGGATAAACCAGTGGCTGGAGAATTATTGTTCAGTTTGCAGTGTTATAATTAAACACTTTTTTTGAGGCATCCATTATTTTTAAACAAAAGTAAAATTATGATTAGAGGAGAATTTGCTTCATGCTGTAAATAGATATATTTATCACGTTTTGTCATGTTCTTGATGGCTCTTTTCAGAAAGATTGAACCTTTTTTGTTTGGTGACTCCATGATCATTAACAGGGCAGCTGATTTGTCTTGCCATTACTAGACCAAGTGTCCAATGCTCAACTAATGGGTTGGTTTCTCAACCAGAAGGAGAAGCCCCATCTGGTTGGTGATGCTCCAGGGTTTTTTTCTAGCAATCTGTAGATAATTCTCAGTGTATGGTTCAATTTAATGCATACCAAATTGTAAAAATGGTGTATAAGTCTAGTAGATGAGTGGTATCTGAAATGCTAATAAGTGAGAATGGGATTTAGCACCCTAAAATGAGTGGTCTTGCATATCTTTTTAAATGCTTGTCTTTATTTTTGTAAGTTGGCTAGGGAGTTTTCACAGTTTGTTTTTGTCGAATAATAAAGAATGTGTCTGGCCTTTGTCCCAGATTCCTGGCACAGAACTTCCAAAACTCTTAGAATTTCCCAAGTGATAGGAGTATTTTTGTTTTTCATGAGCCCTCTTGGATCATATCTGAGTTTATGTTTATGAGATGATTCAAGATGGGGCCTGGTCACCAGAAAGACTAACCATATAATCAGAACACTGGGACTTTGAGCCAATCTGACCTCTGGGGAAAGGTGAGGGGCTGGAGATGGAGGTTAATCTCATGGCCCCTGATTCAGTCAATCATATCTATGGAATGAAACCCCAATAAGACTCTGAACATCAGAGCTTGGTGGAGCTTCCTGGTTGGTGATATGCTTGGAGGGTAATGCACCCTGATTCCTTGTTTTTTTTTGGCTGCATCAGGACTTAGTTGCAGCACATGGGATCTTTCGTTGCGTCATGTGGGCTCTTTTTGGCGTGCGGGTTTCCCTCTCTCTAGTTGTGGCATGCGAGCTCCAGGGCATGTGGGCTCTGTGGTTTGCGGGCCACAGGCTCTCTTGTTGAGGTGCCTGGGCTCTCTAGTTGTGGTGCCACGGGCTTAGTTGCCCCGCAGCATGTGGGTTCTTATTTCCTAGACCAGGGATCGAACCTGTGTCCCCTGCATCGGAAGGCGGATTCTTTACCACTGGACCACCAGAGAAGTCCCTGATGCATCTTGATTCTATGAGGAGAGGGCATGGAAACTCTGTGTTCAGGACCCTTCCAGACCTTGCCCTATGTGTATCTTCATTTGGCTAGTCCTGATTTGTATCCTTTCTAATAAAACTGTAATAATAAGTATAGTGCTTTCTAAAGTTCTGTGAGTTGTTCTAGCAAATCAAACCTGAGGAGTTGTGGGAACCTCTGAATTTGTAGCCAGTTGTTCAGAAATGTTGTTGGCCTGCGGACCACCAAAGTGCAACTGGAGTAAGGACAGCCTTGTTGGGAACCATGTCCTTGAACTATGGAATCTGATGCTACTCTGGGTCATTAGCATCAGAATTGTATTGAAGTTCACCAGTTGGTGTCAGAATAGTTTTATATTCCTGTTATAATTCAACTTAAATTGGTGGCCAAATGTGAGTTGATGAGATGATATACCCAAGAAAGGGGGCATGGCTTTTAGTCCTTTCCAGCCCAGGTAATAGGCAATCATTCATTTAGCCCATTTACATTTAGTGTCTGTGTATGACAAGGCCTGTACTAGACAAAAAGTGGTAGGAAATTCCCCATCCCTACAACTTAGGAGCTTTTTATGTGATGTAGTAGACACATGGGATTTTTGTGTGCTGTGACAGAGAAGGAATGCTCAGCCCTTGGAATGGCGCTGTCTTCTTTGACAGGACATTGGGGCTGGGTTAGAGATGGGTCTTCTAGGCAGTGTGTACTTTAGGACCAGAGAGATGTCCAGTGTACTAGTGTGGATGGGGACAGGGAGTTGTGAGTGCCAATGGTTGTTTCAGAATAAGTGACTGTGTTTACTGGCTGGAAGTATGTGTTAGGGCAGTGCTTTTGCAGAGTGGTAAATGCACCACCTGTATAAGAATTACCCTGTCCACCAAGGGGGGAAGGTGGCTGGGGGGTGGTGGTGGTGGGATGAATTGGGAGATTGGGATTGACATGTATACACTAATATGTATAAAATAGATAACTCGGGCTTCCCTGGTGGCGCAGTGGTTGAGAGTCCGCCTGCCGATGCAGGAGACATGGGTTCGTGCCCCGGTCCGGGAAGATCCCACATGCCACGGAGCGGCTGGGCCCGTGAGCCATGGCCACTGAGCCTGCACGTCCGGAGCCTGTGCTCTACAACGGGAGAAGCCACAACAGTGAGAGGCCCATGTACTGAAAAAAGAAAAGAATTACCCTGTTCACTGGTTCCCCCGTCCCCTTACAGAAATGCTCATTTTCTTTTCTAGTTTTTTTTTTATGATGGAAAATGTCGATTAGTGACACTAGTAAGATGAATAGTGTAATACCGCCCCCCATCTACTTATCCCCAACTCCATTAACTCATGGCTGGTGATTCAATTTATAGTGTTTGCTAATTTCTCTTTGGGAGTATTTACCCATTTATTTAATTACTATGCCAGTTTCAAGCTACCACACAATTTTACTGAACAAGGAGTTAGGGAAAGATTCTCAGAATCAGTTCTCCTGACCTGGGGCAAGGTGGCCCCAGCTCATGACTCTTTCCCACTCAAACTAGCTTCCTCTTACTTTTTTAAAAATTTATTTATTTAATTAATTTATTTTTGGCCGTGTTGAGTCTTTGTTGCTGCACACAGGCTTTCTCTAGTTGTGGTGAGCAGGGGCTACTCTTCGTTGCAGTGCACGGGCTTCTCATTGCGGTGGCTTCTCTTGTCGTGGAGCACGGGCTCTAGGCGTGCGGGCTTCAGTAGTTGTGGCACACGGGCTCAAGAGCACAGGCTCAGTAGTTGTGGCGCACGGGCTTAGTTGGTCCATGTCATGCGGGATCTTCCCGTACCAGGGATTGAACCCATGTCCCTTGCATTGGCAGGCGGATTCTTAACCACTGCACCACCAGGGAAGTCCCACACCTTCCTCCTTTTTAAAAAAATTTCAGAAATAATTCTATCCATAAGTATTTAGGTTTATATCTCTAAGGACTAGTTTTAAAAATATACCCACAAAACTTTTATTACATCTAAAATAATTAACAATAATTTCTTAGTATCAAATATTTGATTTGTGTTCAAACTTCTCCACACATCTCCAGATAGGTTCCAAGAATTACATTTGGCTGCTTTATCTCTTTAGTCTCTTTTAGTCTATAGGATCTTTCTTGATCTCTCTCTTTTTTCCTTTGAAGCTTATTTGTAGAATAAAGTTTATTTTGTAGATTTTTTTCACAATGTACAGTTTGCTGATTGCATCCCCATGATGTTTGCATCAAAGTTCCCCATCCCCTGTTCTTCCTCTAATTTCATAATTGGCACTAGAGCAGTGGCTTTCAAATGAGGTTCCAGGATCAATAACATCAGCGTCATCTGGGAAACTTATTAGAAATACAGATTCTTGGCTTCACTCCAGGCCTATTGAATCAGAAACTCTGAGGAAGGGGCCCTGTAGTCTTCTAAATGATTCTGATGCACCCTAAAGTTTGAGAACCACTGCTGTATAGGCTTGATCAGATTCAGGTTTGTCCCTCTTCCACCCCACTCCCTTACCCTCACCAGCTGTTTCATGGCTGTTGATGTGTTTTCCATTAGAAGGCACTTAAGACTGACTGGTCTCTCCTTTATGATGCTGATGTTCATGTTGATCATTGCCTAGGCTATATCCGTTATTTCACTGGGGTTGCAAATGGCATTGTTCTAATTGTATCATTCCTTCTTTTTTAAAAAAATATTTTATTTATTTATTTATTTATTTATTTGACTGTATTGGGTCTTAGTTGTGGCATGTAGGATCTTCATTGCAGCATGCGGGCTCTTTCATTGCAGCACGTGGGCTTCTCTCTAGTTGTGGCACACAGGCTCCAGAGTGTGTGGGCTCAGTAGTTGCAGTGCACAGGCTCTATTGTTGTGGGGTGCAGGCTCCAAGCGTGGGGCTCAGTAGTTGCAGCACGTGGGCTCTCTAGTTGAGGTACACAAGCTCAGTAGTAGTGGTGTGTGGGCTTAGTTGCCCCACAGCATGTGGGATCTTAGTTCCCTGACCAGGGATCGAACCCACGTACCCTGCATTGGAAGGCGGATTCTTAACCAATGGACCACTAGGGAAGTCCCTCTATCATTCCTTCTTCATGCATAAGCTGGAAAAACTTCCCCTCATTAACTCTTAGGTTACCCTGTGGAATAGTTTGTTCAGAAAAGGCAGGATAAACGATGAGTCTTTGCTTTTATCTACCTGTTTTCAGAATAAGTTCTCTAGCATCTGCCAAAGATGACAAATGAAGTCCTGTAACAAATCAGTGTAAATTTAAAGATTTAACTGTATTTGATGTTTTATCCATTGTCATTTTGTTCTTATTTGATGCTCATATTATCCTATCTTTGTGTCATGGGAACTTCTTCAGGTTTTCTCCTAATTCCTTTTGACATGATCGTAGCAGTCTTTTATAGTGTCCTTGATTTCTGGTAGAAGATTTTCTAGTCTTGTTACATGTTTAGCTCCAGACCAGGAATTAGCAATTTCTTCAAGGAGCGCTGTTTCTCTTCAGACAAAAATAGTAGAGATCGGGCTTCCCTGGTGGCGCAGTGGTTGAGAGTCCGCCTGCCGATGCAGGGGACTCGGGTTCGTGCCCTGGTCTGGGAGGATCCCACATGCCGCGGAGTGGCTGGGCCCGTGGGCCATGGCCGCTGAGCGTGCGCGTCCGGAGCCTGTGCTCCGCAGCGGGAGAGGCCACAGCAGTGAGAGGCCCGCGTACCGCAAAAAAAAAAAAAAAAAAAAAATAGTAGAGATCATAAAATGCATGGTAGGGCTGCTCTTTACTCCAGAGGTTAGTCATATTTCCAGTTTAAACTTAGGACTATAATGCTTTTACTCAACCTAATATATATCCTTTAATGCCAGAAATCCCAGTATTCAATAGCACAGTTACTCATTTTCTTTATCCCATAATGCCCACATAAGAGTCTCAGAATCGTAGACTAGCAGTATTATTTCTGAAAACTATTTCTTCAGTGCTTGTTATCTTTAGAGTATACCCTGCTAGGATATCCAATTAAAGTCATTTGAAATAGTTCTTTGTGTGATTCTCCTCCCAATTAAATATACAGTTAGTTTGCTTTATGTTTTGGGGATTTCTTTTTCAAATTTAATTTTATAATTATGTAAAATATTTACATGGTTCCAAAGTCAACCAAATAAGGTATATTCAGAGAAGCCTGGCTTCTACCCTTGTAGCTTCCATCTGATTCCCTCCGCTGTTGCAGTGATTTTCATCCTTGGGAGCTTTTAAAAAATACTGATGCTCAGACTCCACATCACATTGTAAAGCAACCATACTCCAAAAAAAATAATAATAAATAAATAAATTTAAAAAATAAAAAAAATTTAAAAAGAAAGAATAGCAGCATTCTTTCCCTCTTCTGACCCATAGAGAAAGCAGAATGAATTTGTGTGTGAAATCATGGTGGATTTTTTTTTTTGTCTTCTCTGTTTTCCTTCCCTTCCGTTCTCTGTCTTTTTTCTTAATTGTGAACCAACGAGTCCCATAGTTTATTGATTGGGTCTCAGAACCCTAAATGGGTTACTCGG
Organism: Monodon monoceros; assembly: GCF_005190385.1. Lineage (NCBI taxonomy): Eukaryota > Metazoa > Chordata > Mammalia > Artiodactyla > Monodontidae > Monodon > Monodon monoceros. The sequence goes on along the minus strand of NW_021703780.1, from coordinate 63,704,245 downwards.
TGCTTTTCTTGGACTTTTCTTGCATCATTGAGTGTTCCTCCTTTGACACCTTGCTTCTCCCTCATCTATGTTTCCGGGCACCATGGGACATTTACACTCTCCAAAAACTTTCTTGCCTTTGGGGCTTTCGTCAAGTTATTTCATCTGCCCAGAGATGCACTTTCACCCCCGCCTATGGAGGCTCAGCATAATTGCCACCCATTGGTGGCAGCCCTTCCTGGCAATCCCTTTGTTGTGATTAGCCACTCTAATGGGCCTGCCCTAACAGCTGCTTTGTAGTCCACCTTTGAGATTTACTGTGCTGTGCTATGTTTTACTATGCTGAGGTCCTCCAAACACAAGGCCCTCATTAATGCCCTGCTTCTGTTATTTGCCTCTGTACACAGCTGGTGTTGCTAACATCCTACCAGCCCAGCTTTAAGTTGAGTGTGCCTATTTGCCACAGCAGTTGTAGAATCTTGAGTCCTGAGCTTTGCCCTGCCCTAGCTGTGCTTGGATTATGTTCTCCGGGTTTGGTTTGGTTTGGGTTTAATATTTATTTATTTATTTGGTTGCGCCAGGTCTTAGTTGTGGCAGGTGGGCTCCTTAGTTGTGGCTTTCTGGCTCCTTAGTTGCAGCTCGAGGACTCCTTAGTTGCGGCATGTGGGCTCCTTAGTTGTGGCTTGCCGGATCCTTAGTTGTGGCATATGAACTCTTAGTTGTGGCATGCATGTGGGATCTAGTTCCCTGACGAGGGATCGAACCCGGGCCCCCTGCATTGGGAGGGTGGAGTCTTAACCACTGCGCCACTAGGGAAGTCCCTGTTCTCCAGGTTTTTGTGCCGTATTCTACCATGTTCATAGTGAAGATTCTATTGTCCATCATGTTCAGTTTAAAATAGGAGAGACTTTGGGAAATGTTTTCAAATTCTCCAGCATGTTCTTAATATTCACCACATAAAATATTCTACCTGCTCAAAGAACCATGTTTTAATTTCAGGGTATGTCAGCATTTATGAGTTCATTTAATCAGGAATAATGACTTTTAGTTTCCACTGAGATTGCATTTGTTAATATTTTTGAGGCACATGTTTTCAGATCAGGTAACCTAAATTTTAAGTCTTCCTATTCCCTATGTATTTGTTTATAATAGAAAAGGAGAGCATTTTAGGCATTGTTTTCTGCTGGAAGATTTTCTCATACTTACACTGGTTGAATACTTTGACCCACATAAACTCTGATGTGCTCTGTTTTGGGCTATTTAAGCAGTGGTGAAATTACAATAGATGGTCTCTGTCTGCTGTAGTCATTAATTACATTCTCTGTGCCTTGGCATTGTATCTTGCTCCAACTGCAGCTGTTTCCTCTGGCCCTGTGAAAGCTTCTAAGATGTGTACTAATTTAAAATGAAATAACACATAGATTTATCAGGCAGCATGTTTGTGTTTTTAATTACATTTTACACTGCAAGTCACTTTTTTTTTAAGTACTTTTGAACTCTTTCACAGAGGGAGTGCTTTAGGAATTTAAAAAATCATTTTGTCTTTTTTGCATGATATATGAAAGTATTGATTTTTTTTTTTCTTTTTTTGCGGTACGTGGGCCTCTCACCACTGCGGCCTCCCCCGTCGCAGAGCACAGGCTCCGGACGCCCGGGCCCAGCGGCCACGGCCCACGAGTCCAGCCGCTCCGCGGCATGCGGGATCCTCCCGGACCGGGGCACAAACCCGCGCCCCCTGCATCGGCAGGCGGACTCCCAACCACCGCGCCACCAGGGAAGCCCGAAAGTATTGATTTTAAGTTTGCATTTTAAAATTTTGATTCCTTCTTTTATGTCTTTGTTTTAAACATACTCTTCTTTCTTTATGATAGTTCTATAATCTTGATATCTCACCCTTTGAAGTATCCCCTGATAGCACCCATACTAAATTGTTTCACTGTGTACTTTATAATTTTAGGTTGTATACTAATGTTTAATGGGGTTTTAATTATGGAAATTCCATGAGGCCTGGGTTGAGGGTTTATGCTGGTGTACATTTCATGTGTCTGCCTGAGTGACAAGCACATGTGTTTCAGATGATCAAAGGAAACTCTCCCACATCTCTCAAGCTAGAAAGCAAGCTCCATGAAATCAGGGATCTTTGTTTTGTTTACTAATGTCTCCCAAATTGTCTACTGTAGTGCATGGCACATACTAGGTACTCTACCTATATTTGTTGAACTGAATCACTTCCTTTCCTGGTGGATGGATTAATTTTGACTAATCCACTTTTTATTGAAGAAGTAGTGACAGACTATTGTAGGTACTTTCAGGAACGCTAGGGTTTTCTTTTGACTATTTGCCTATTTGTTCCAGTAACATGACTTTGACCCTGTGCTGTGCAAAAAGATAATCCTAATCCTGTTAAGATGAATGAGGATTTGCCTCCTTCCTGGGTCTATGTTTGTTTCAGAGACCTCGCATTAGAGTTTGGCTCTCTGAGCCGTCTTCACTTTGTTTTTCACTAATCCTCAAATTTCTGTTTTTTGCAGGGTTATAAGGCATATTTTATATATTTTAAAAATAAAATTAATCAGATTAATGTTTGAAGGTGAAAAAAACCACCTTGTTTATTTTTTTTTATAACTTTGTTTTTGGCTGCATTGGGTCTTCGTTGCTGCTTGCGGGCTTTCTCTAGTTGCGGCGAGCGGGGGCTGCCCATCATTGCTGTGTGCGGGCTTCTCATTGTGGTGGCTTCTCTTGTTGCGGAGCATGGGCTCTACGCCCGTGGGCTTCAGTAGTTGTGGCACGCAGGCTTAGTAGTTGTGGCTCATGGGCTGCATGGGCTTAGTTGCTCTGCGGCATGTGGGATCTTCCCTGACCAGGGCTCGAACCCGTGTCCCCTGCATTGGCAGACAGATTCTTAACTGCTGTACCACCAGGGAAGTCCCTCCACCTTGTTTAAATGATATATAGTTCAGTGGTAAGAATTTAGATAACCATCAAACATAAGGAATGATAGGTGAAAAGTAGGAAAAATTAGCGAAACGACTTTTTTTTGTTGTTTTAACCTAAAAACATGATCAATTTTTCTGATTAATACAGTGACCGTGGGTGGAGAAAATCCACCTGTATTGAGGGAGAGTATAACTTCATGGTTAATTTTTTATTTTAGTGTAATACTCATTATTTTATTTTATTCTTTAAAAAATATTTATTTTTTAATTTATTTGGTTGCATCAGGTCTTAGTTGTGGCAGGCAGGCTCCTTAGTTGCAGTTCACCAGCTCCTTAGTTGTGGCATGTGGGCTCCTTAGTTGTGGCACGTGGGCATGCGAACTCCTAGTTGTGGCATGCATGTGGGATCTAGTTCCCTGACCAGGGATCAAACCTGGGCTCCCTGCATTGGGAGCGAGGAGTCTTATCCACTGCGCCACCAAGGAAGTCCCTCATTAAGTTATTTTAAAATGAAATGTAAAATGCAGGTCTAGCAGGTCTTGGGATTATCTTTAAAAGAAGAAAATTTAACTATTTGATATCATAAAATTACCAGTAAATTTAGTAGACTTCTTATTCATTTGGTGTGATACAAATTAGGTGGAACTTGGATGTCAACAGAAATAAAATTGCCACCCACGTTGAAGTTATAAAGAGCTTGTTTTCAAAGACATACATTATTCTTTATATTGTCTTTATGTGATCTTGTTGAACCACTGTCTCTGGTTGATTATGGAAGAATATGAATTGATCCACCACTTGGTATTGAGGTTCCTAGTTCTGTTGTCAAAGATCTTTGCAAAAAGGGAGGATAAAGATGGAGTCATGTGATACAATGATGACTAAACATTGCTTCTTTGTTTTGCAGTTCCAGTTCCTAACAGATTTGATCGGCGAGTATCAGGTATGTGTTCTTTTTCATAGCATACTACTGAAATGCTATTTTAAGATGGGATTATCGTAAATAAAAATAAAGTGATCTTTTTAATAAAAAGGTAAGTTGATAGCATTATAGAACATTATAAAAATTACCTGTGGTTCCTTCATTCTGTTTCATTTTAAGTTCTGAGTATATATGTATTTGTTTTTATATTATTATAATCAGTTTGTCTCATTTATGTCATTAATATTTTTCCATGTTCATAATTATGGCTTCTAAAAACAACTTTTCATATTACTTCTTCTGGCATTTTATATTATGCTTGCCATTAGCTTCTTGCTTACATTGTTGAGCCACTTAAATTACTTCCTCAGTAATAGTGCTGGAAGTAGCATTCTCTGGTCAGAGACTGAGCGTTGCCTTGGCTTTTTCTGTGTATTGCTTACTAGAGATAGTCTACAAAATAGGCTACAGGGAGAAAGACACCCTGCAAAGACCTCTTTTCCACTACCATCTCACTAACATAGGCAGTGCCTACTCCTTTCATTTATTTTTTTTAATATATTTTTATATTGTTGACTTACAAACATACTCCTTTAATTTAGATGTAAGATATACCTCAAATTGTTTTATTTGGGATTCGTTTGATTATTAACCAAAAATGAACATTTTCCAAATATGGGAAATCTATTTTATTTTCTTGTATGGGACTAGTTTGATGATATTTTTCCCTTTTATCTGTTGTGCTCGAGATTATTTTTTATAAGTGTGAATAAATTTCTATCATGATTTTTAATTAATTTATTGATTGATTGATTGACTTTTGGCTATGTTGGGTCTTCGTTGCTGTGTGCGGGCTTTCTCTAGTTGAGGAGAGCGGGGGCTACTCTTCATTGCGGTGTGCAGGCTTCTCATTGTGGTGGCTTCTCTTGTTGCGGAGCACGGGCTCTAGGTGCGCAGGCGTCAGTAGTTGTGGCACGAAGGCTCAGTAGTTGTGGCTTACGGGCTCTAGAGCTCAGGCTCAGTAGTTGTGGCATGTGGGCTTAGTTGCTCCACGGTGTGTGGGATCTTCCCGGACCAGGGCTCAAACCCATGTCCCCTGCATTGGCAGGCAGATTCTTAACCACTGCGCCACCAGGGAAGCCCCTATCATGATTTTTAACCTTTTGAAATTTTTAATACAAAATTTTCCAGGTTGGTGTGCTACTTATTTTAATTTTGCTGTTTTTTATTGACTCAAAAATTTTGATCTGTGACTGGTACCTTGAACACTACCTGGCACAGAGCAGGTACTCAGTAAATATTTATTGACTATGTACATCTCTTTTTTTTTCATGATTATTCCTAAGCTGAGAAGGTCCCCATTTTTTCATAGAGCTGATAAATATGTTTTCTGAAAGTTTTTCTTATAAGATGCTTGACTTTTAGATACATGTGGAGTTTATTTGATTGTACAGTTGGGATGTTTATGTGTTTCAAAATTGCTATGCGAGCTGTGTCACATCATTCTTTCATATCCCCTTGTTCTGGGAAGGTTTCTTGACTTTAAATTGTCATATGACCTAACATCTGATAAGGCTTAGAATCTCTTTCCTATCCCTCAATCATTTTCTTTGAGAAAATCTGCTCATTTATGTTTTCAGAAAGTTTTTGGTAAGGTTGTACACCAAAGTCTGTTGAAAGGAGTTTGAAGAATGTGTTGTTACTTATAGAAAGTCATTTACAGACAGGACTTCCCTGGTGGTCCAGTGGTTAGGACTCTGCACTTCCATTGCAGGGGGCACGGGTTTGATCCCTAGTTGGGGGGGGGGGTCCCAACATGCCGTGAGGTGCAGCCAAAAAAGAAAAAAAAAAGTCTTACAGAGAGGAAATAGAATAGAAATTGAGGCTAGTATGAGACCCATGAGCTACTATCTCCCATTTCTGTTCATCCCTGCACCCCTTTTTACCCAAAGATTAGTAATAGCTCTTGACATCTGTGGGACAGGCCTGGGGAATGGAGAGTGCAGTGACATCTCCTCCAGAGGTCACAGACGGTCACAGATGAATTGCTGCGCAGCCTTTCCGTCAATGTGGTTCAGTCCTTGAACTCTACGGAGGACTCAGACGAGTACTGGGTATTATCCCTACCCTTAGCTTTTACAATCTTACTGAAGAGTTAAAACTTTTTAATATCATTCAAATGTTAAGTGAAAAAAAGGGATTCTTAATAGAGTCCAAAATGATTATTCAGGAGAGCAAATAGCTTGTTAGCAATAGCTAACATTTTTTGAGTGCAGGCTGTGTGCTAGGTGCACATTTTTAAGGTCTTTCTAAATGCCTGCCTTGTATTGTTGAATATAATCCTCAGACTAACACTGAGATACATGCTATGATTATCCCATTGTATGGATAGGGAAACTTGGGGGCAAAGCAGAGGTTAAGTAACTTGCAACAGTTGAGGTGATAAAGTGCCCACAGGTAGCATGGTTCCTAAGTACTACCCTTAGCATCCCTATGTACCCTTTCTTATACCCTCTGGAACTCTTGGTCAGTCTTCAGCTAAATCCGTAAACTCAGAGAGAACAGAGCCTGGTGTCTGAGTGCAGTCTTCATCTTCCTGATCTAGCTGAAACTTGGCCTGCCCTGCAGGCTTTTCAAATGGCTCATTTCTCGTTGACCTTCCTTGTAACACTGACAGGAGGTGGGTGAATATATCTACTGTTCCTCATTGCTGCTTCCAGGCCATTCTGTCTCCCTCCTCCCTAAAACCCTCGACTTCAAACCTCACATTATATTCTACCAGCCACTGCCCCTCCTTGTTTTTGTCCTCTAATAACCCCCAGGTTGTTCCTTCTTATTTCCACATAGATAATCCTTCCAGTCTGGTCCTTCCATTCCTTGACCTCCTCTTCTCCAAGGTTCTTGTCTTCCACCCTACTTCAGCCACTCATTTCCATGGTTGTATTGTGGTAGGACCAGCATTACAACTCTTCATATTCTCAATCAGTGATCCCAGTCTCCCACCACTGCCTGCTGTCTTCTAACAGCTCCTTTGCTGTCCCACTCCAGCTCTCAGAACTCATTGATCCTGTCTCCTTTTCACTTTCTCGCTTCCTCTTTACTAACCTTAAATTTCTTGATCAGTGATTATAACCACTCCCTGGCACCTTCCCTCAATTCACTTTTCCCTTTCTATTTTCTTGGCTAAACCACACTGTGGTTTAACCCAATTCTCCACTTATTGTGTCTGCACCACAGCTGTACTTGGTTGAGGGAAAATATGCAGCCCTGTTGACTGATCTTATTTCAGTTCATGATCATTAACTTCTAGTAGGCTCTTGATGGCAGCAGTCATACTGTGTTTCTATACTTCTTTCACGTCCCTGTTCTCCTAGGTAATAAGTCTTTCGTTTCTTCTCTCTCTCCAAACCTCCAACACCTCCTCCCCCATCCTCATTCCTGTCAGATAATCTTCCTCTCAATTTAACTAAGGAAACAGAAGTAACAGAAGAGAATTTCCTTAGGCTCCCACCCCATCTATCCTTCTTAATCTGCCTGTGAGTCCAGTTGTCCACCTGTGCACTAGATCTCAACCCTTCATCCTTCCAGCAGTTACCTGTTCTTTATCCTGCATACTCTTTATTCTTCAACTGGATTATTTTTCTCAGCAAAGAAACATATCATTGGCTCTCCATTCTTAAAAATAAACTTTAAAAAATCACTCTTCCCTCTCTAGCTACCACCCTTTCTCTCTCCATATCTTTATAGCAAAACCCCTTGAAAGAATTGTCCATATTTCTAGTTTCTCTTCTATTCTCTCTTGAGCCCATTCTAGTCAGACTTTTGCTCCCATATCTCACCAAAGCTACTTTGTGTATTGCTCACTCACATTCTTCAGAAGGAAGGAACAAAGGAAGGATTGAGGAATCAGGAAGAGAAATTACTGGAGGCAGAAATAAAATCAAGAAACACTTCTTGGAGGGAGGCAGAAATTGTACTGGAAGTTGAAAAGCATGGTTACTATTTGGCCAGTACCAAGAAAGATGCGTTCTAGGTGGAAGAATGTCTTAAGAACTTGAAGGGGGATAAACTGGAACTGGCTGCTCTGGCTGTAGGAGAGGAGATAAAATAAAATTGGAAAGATAGTTGGGGAATGGGCTCCTGATGCGATCCAAGGATTTCAGCTAAAACTAGTTGTGTGAGGACATGTGCTGTGTCAAACACTGCAGAAGAGACTTCAACAATTCAGGGTGTCTGACTGAATAATAATCTGGAAAGTAAAGCAGCATAGGGGAGCTAACAGTTGTTGAGTGTCTCCTGTGAGCCCGGCCCTATGTTTAAATGTCGCCTCCTATTATTAACCCTTTAACATGGTTCTAGTATTGTTATCCCCTCTTAGCGTTGAAGAGACCAAGGACTGGGGACATAGAGAAATAGTGAGTGAGCAACAGATGGACCTAAGCTCAGACTCCAGTGAGTGTAGCTTCATAGATGAGCTTTTCCTCTCCTTGATGCTGCCTCTCCCTTGCAAATCACTGGAATTGAAAATCTGTACCTTCCAAATCCTTCTAGCAGAACAGTCCCTCTACATCAAGTGATAAATGCATCAAATGAAGACAGTCCATAAATTCCTTAAACGCAGTTTTCTTTAAATAGTTCTAAATTAGTGTTAACTATCTTTCAGTTTAAAATGTTAGTGTGATTCTGTTCATTTAAAAACTTCATCCAGGGACTTCACTGGTGGTCCAGTGGTTAAGAATCCTCCTTCCAATCTAGGGGACGTGGGTTCGATCCCTGGTTGGGGAACTAAGATCCCACATGCCACAGGGCAACTAAGCCCACGCACTGTAGAGCCCACGTGCCAAAACTACTGAGCCCGGCGCGCTGTGCAGCCCGCACCACAACTGGAGAGAAGCTTGCGTGGCACAACAAAAGAGCCCACGTGCTGCAACTAAGATCCAATGCAGCCAAATAAATAAATAAATATTAAAAAAAAAAAACTTCATCCAAAAAAGAAAAACCCTTTTGTTTCATAAATTTCTGTTGTTTAAGCCACCCAGTCTGTAGTATTTTGTTATGGCAGCCCTAGCTGACTAATATACCCAGGCTATATCAACTCTTCATGGGCGCTGGCAGGACAGCACAGGGCCTCATGCCTGTGACCAGGATCTGGGCTCATTTCTTTGTAGAAATGAGGGCATTTTCTCTCACAAACACATTTTAGTGATTCACGTTTCTGGATGGAAGAAGCACCAGTTAAAATTTAGAAGAGGAAATTCTGCTGGATAATCTATTGTTACTTTGTACTGTTTCCGATTACTAACTAGTGACATCTGCTGGAGAACTGTGGCAAAATTAATTCCCTCAAATGAGGGGCTGTGCTGCTCTTTTAGTCTTCATCTTCAATAGGTCTTGACCATCTCATGACCTAAAAAGTGTAGGTCTTTCTTTTTAAATTTGTTTATTTATTTATTGATTGATTTTTGGCTGGGTTGAGTCTTTGCTGTGCGTGGGCTTTCTCTAGTTGTGGCGAGCGGGGTCTACTCTTTGTTGCCATGCGCGGGCTTATTGTGGTGACTTCTCTTGGTTGCAGAACACAGGCTCTAGGCGCGTGGGCTTCAGTAGTTGTGGCACACAGGCTCAGTAGTTGTGGTGCACGGGCTTAGTTGCTCCGTGGCATGTGAGATCTTCCTGGACCAGGGCTCGAACCCATGCCCACTGCATTGGCAGGTGGATTCTTAACCACTGCGCCACCAGGGAAGTCCGACATTCAGTGTGGGTCTTGAGGCTGCATAGGGGATGACACAGACTCTGGGACTCCCCGCACTGAGACAGGTTTCCTGATGTGTAGAACCATAAGGGGCAACAATCACATAGACACTTAAAAATGGATTTTTTATATAGAAAATGAGAAAAGTAATTCGGGATCGGTACCAGAAAGAAGTAGAGAGGTTGAGGGTAAACAAGGGAAGAGGGAAAAGGGAGCTGAGTCTGATGTTCAAAAGAAAAGGGAAAAAATAAAAACCAGTTAAAAAAAATAAAGATATAATGTTTTTCACAAATAGAAACATTAAAAATTTTAATGAAAATAACTACTTTTGTTTAAATCATAGTGCTGTACCTTAAGACTTAAAAACTATAACATTTGTTCCCTCAGTTACATTGTCTAAAAATATAAAAATGAGCTAAGTTGCTAAAATACTTTCCTCCAAACTCAGAGGAAAAGCAAGCCTGGAAATAGGCTAGCTCAAGACTAAGTGTCATTATCAGTAAGATCCTGTCAGTCTCATCACTAAAGGCTTATTATTTTCAACTTCTTAAATGAATATTTTCATACATATGCAAAAGTAGAGACAGTTAGTATAATAATACTCATATATCCATCTGTCTCCAAAATGAGTTTTTTTAAAATGCGTATTTCTAAGAAGACATTTTGAAATCCTGGACCAAGGAGTAGCAGAGTAGACTGAATAAAGGTCAAATATGAGAATATTTCTGAGGTAGAATCTGATGTATTCATTGGGTAAGAGGTGAAAGAAGGAAGCCATGGTGAGTTCCAAATTTCTGGTTTAGAAAGCTGGGTTGATAATGACAACATTAATCAAGAGTGCAAAGAACCAAGAGGTTTGCAGTTTAAAATACTATCTGGTTAGCTGCCCTCTGGCTGCTTCCTCAGCCCCCAACCCAAATACCTATGAAGATGTGAAAAGAGGCAACAATAACATCTAGGAACTCAGGAAGGTGTCTGCCTTAATCTTTAGGACAGATCTGAGATAAACTTGTTTCCTTATGGAAACAGGAATGGCTTGGAGAAAGAAAGAAAGTCATTATCTACATCCCATTATCACTTCCCTGGCTCAGCTACAAAAGCCTGCACCACCAGGGGCTGGGCAGCACTCTCTGCAGAACATTACCTGATGCTGTTTTAGGGACTAGAATGGTGTCTATGCTCTTACTCCCTTCTCCCTGATTTTTCTCCATCTATTTAAGGATACTGGGTCCCTGTTAGACAGGCAGAGTGTTGATGGCATTACAGTACAGAAGGCGTGGTCCACACAAGTAGGCTGGGCAGGGAAGTGAGTCCTGTGTACAGGTCATGCTAGGAGTCACCATTTCTCAGGTATTCCATTAGGTCAGAGAATCAATGAGGAAGGGGAAGCTGGGATGCAAGCTAGACCAGGGCTGCAATGAGTAAATGTCTGTAAGAAATCAGGAGTTAAATTGAGAGTGGTATGCATCATCTTATCCCCTCATTATAGATATGTAGAGATTTTTAGCCATCATACAAAAGAATTGAGCATAGGGTCAAGAAACTTTTATATTTCTTGCCTGCTAACAAATAAGAAATAAACCCTAACAAATAGTACAAGGCTTATGAATGAATTTGGCAGATTAAGGCTGTAAGAGGAATGAAGATTAGAAAGGTCCACTACAAAATGCTCATAGAATGCAAAATATCATTGCCTTTAGTTTATTGCATTCTGGGCAACACCAGTGATCACATCTAGATCATTCCTGGCAAAAGTTTTGTTAGTGAGTACACTAACTTTTTTATTCACTAGATAATTCATTGTGTCTACCATTGTAACACCTAAGGGTAAGATTTTAAAATCATGACTTGTACTGACATCTCCAATTCTAACCCTTCTTCTGTTCCATAATTTTATTCCCCTTTTCTCCAGTGAAAAACATCTGGCTGTATATTTGTTTACTCACAACTGTAGTACACAGAGGAGTTTTGGAATTACTGTACCACTGGAAATAGCAGTTCTTTTTTGTCATTGGAATATATCCCACTGAGGGTGGATGGTTACAGTACTATGTTCAGAAGCTACTTAAAATAATTCTCCTTTCCTTCTCTGTGGTTATGTTATCAACCTGATATGTGGTTAGGTTCATTTGTTTCTCTTTGTATTCAGTTTTAGGGTCCCTCCATCCTTATCAATTTAATTTTTTAAGTATATAAAACATTTTAACATGGCTTAACTGTCAAAACTATATAAAAGAATTTTCTTAGAGAAGTTTCATTCCCTTCCCTATCCCTTCTTTTTTGTTTCTGCCTACCTTGTAGGAAACAATTTTACTACTGTCTGGTTTATCCTTCTCTTGTTTCCTTTTGAAAAAATAAATATGTTAAATTTTTTGTATATATATTCATATTTATATATTTATTCCCTTCCCCTCCCCCTTGTTTTTTGGCTGCATTGGGTCTTAGGTGCGGCACACAGGATCTCCCCCGAAGCATGCTGGATCTTTTGTTGCGGCACGTGGGCTCCTCTCTAGTTGTGGTGCTTGGGCTCTGGAGTGCACGGGCTCAGTGGTTGCAGCATGCAGGCTTAGTTGCCCCGCTTCATGTGGGATCTTGGTTCCCCAACCAGGGATCGAATCCGCTTCCCCTGCATTGGAAGGTGGATTCTTAACCACTGGACCACCAGGGAAGTCCCCCTTCCCCAATTCTTATCTCTCCTTTATCATGGAAGTCCTTCTTTATGGAAGGGACAGCATACTATATAGTATATTCTTCACCTTGGTTTTTTTTGCCTTTTTTTCCCCTAGAACTCACTGTTTATTAGCCTATGGGGATTTTCCTCGTTCTTTCTTATAGCTGTATGATTCAAATGGGTACTTATATCATTTATGATATTCTGCTATTATAAACAATTGTTCAGTTAATATTTTTTAAATCTTTGCTTTACAACAAAGACACGTCCTGTGGCCCGCTGGTGCAAACACAGGTTACCTGCAAAGAAAATCAAGTTGGTTTTAGATTTATATAATACTGTACCTAGAACAGAACCTGACACATAGTATTTACTTTGTTTAAAATTCATTTTGGGCTTCCCTAGTGGCGCAGTGGTTGAGGGTCCACCTGCCGATGCGGGGGACACGGGCTCGTGCCCCGGTCCGGGAGGGTCCCGCGTGCCGCGGAGCGGCTGGGCCCGTGAGCCATGGCCGCTGGGCCTGCGCGTCCGGAGCCTGTGCTCCGCAACGGGAGAGGCCACGGCGGTGAGAGGCCCGCGTACCGCAAAAAAAAAAAAAAAAAAAAAAATTCTTACTTTTAAGTCATTCATGTACATAATGATGTTGAGATCTTTTATTTTAACTTATTCTTTTCATAATTACTCCAATTCCATATACATATGTTTATATTGCATATACTGTACTTTTTGGTTTTCCATCCCTGCTTCATAGCTCAGCAGAGACATTACTTCCTTGCTTGTCCTTGCTACTACCATAGAATTTAGTAGATAATATTTTTTATCATCTCTCTCCTGTTTGGACTACCAATCTCTAGAGAGCTGGCTTTTCATCACTAACAGAATGCCTGGCATTACTAGGTACTTAATATATTTGTTAATTGAAGGAAGGGATTACAAAAATCATTATAGCTTTAGAAAACAGTGTATAAAAAAAATTGTGTCCACTTCCTATTTTCCAGTAAGACACACATCTGTTTTATTTATTTTTCTCTTTATTTTTTTCTCTCCAAATTTAGTCTGTGCTGAGACCTATAACCCTGATGAGGAAGAGGAGGATACTGATCCAAGGGTAAGAACTGCAGCAAAGGTATTAGGTAGAATAATTTTAGTCCCCACTCACTCCCCTCCTCCTCTACATACCAACTCTAATCATGCTGACATTTAAAATAAATACAAATTAAAATCTCAGCAAGATGCCATCTTTTAACTAACAGATTGACAATTATTAAGAAGAATGAAAGCAAGATTGGTTGAGGATATGGTAAGGAGGGATGCCTAGCTGTAGCTGTCAGAGCTTTATACTTAGTCAAGCCAGCTGACTCAGCAGTTACGTGAAGGAGAATTCATCCCTAACAAACAGTTGGGTCCTTTCTAAGGAGATTATTGCAGTATTGTAAAATTGAAAAATGGAAGCAACATAAATGAACCAAAATAGGGGATGCCAAGGGCTAAATTAAGGTACATTCAAGTCAAGAGAATCTGCAGCAATTGGAAATGATGGTACAGGACTGGGCTTAATGACATGGAATGATGTATATTTGAGGTACATTTTATAGAGCATTTTATAAAATAAAAAATAATTTAAAAATATCTATCCGTCTGTCTACCTATTTACTTATTTACTTGTTTGTGCAAAGATTTATACCTGGAAGGATATATCCCAGATATTAACAGTAGTTGTTGTAGGACTATGGTTGATTTTTGGGTGCTTTTTTAAAAACTCAGGTTTTTAAATTCTTGTACAGTTAACAAATTACCTTTATAAAAGCAAATTTGAACCATCTTTTTTAAAAGATTGATGTTATAAAAGAAACTTTAATGATCTTTCAAGTGTGCCTTAAAATGAGTAGACTATGAAAGATTTCTGAAGTATTCTAATAATAAAATGCTATCATTGTGTGAATATAATAGACATGTAGGTTTTTGAATTTTTTATTTTAGATATTGTAAAATTTTGATGAGTTTAAAAAGTTAAAACTTTTTTTACTAACTTTTTAATATCACAAATTTAAATTACTTAACACTTTTGGCATCTGTTATTTCTGGTCAGTTTAAGCAATGTACTTTTTTTAGGGTGAAGACAATACTTAGGAAGGAGCTTGATGGGCCTCTCAATTATAACAGCGATACTAGGCAATAATTTTTTTTTTTAGTTCAATAAACATTTATTAAATACCTGTAGTATTAGTAATAGGAGTAGTAGTTTTTGAGCACCTACTAAATGCCAGGTTCTGTTTTAAACACTGCCTGTATTAGCTCATTTAATCCTTATGACAATTCTAATTTTGTAGATATCACTAATACTACTAGTAATACTAAGCTGTTGAGGTTTGAACTCTAGCTTGTATAGCGGTTGTTTACTTGCCATCTCCACTTACATTTCAATAGACAGCTCATATTGAGCTCCTGACTATTTCCATTTAGACATTCTTTTTCACCCACAGTCTTCCCCAGCTCACTTCTTGGCAGTTCCAAACTTCCTGTTGCTCAGGTCCAAAATTTTAGGGTCACCCTCAGCTCCTCTCATTTTTTCATACCCACATTCAAATTTTCAGCAAATCTGATAGGCTCAGTCTTCAAAACATATTTAAAATTCCAGTACTTCTCAACACCTTCATGGCTACCACCTTGGTCCTAATCACCACCATTTAGCACTAGGATAATCACAGTAGCTTTCTGGCTTTCACTGTTGCCTCCCTCAAGGCTGTTCTTCACTCAGGAGCCAGCATGAGCCTTTAAAAACATTAGATCTCTTTCCTTCCTCTGTCAGAACCCTCAGATTGCCCCCATGTCACTAGAGAAAAGTTCCAGATCTGTGATCTACAATGCCCTCCACCTAACCCCCAAACCTGGTCTCTTCCTGATCTTTTCCCCTCGCTCTGCATCAGTCACATCTGTCTCCTGGTTTTTCTCAAACATGCTATTAACCAACCATAAGACCTTGTTTTCACTTGCTGTTCCTTCTGCTTGAGGTGCTCTTAGAGATGTCAACATTACTCACTCCCTCAGGTTGTCCTCAGTTCCTTGGGATCTTTACAAATGTCACCTTCTCAGGCCTCATCTGTATGCACACACGCACATGCACACTCATACACGCACCCTTCCCTACCTTATTTTCTCCTTAGCCTTGTCACTCTAACATACTTTATGTATTTATTGAATGTGAAAGCAGGTGTTTTTGTCTTGTGTTCACTGCTATGTCCCCAGAGCTGAGACGGTGCCTGGCACCTAGTCGATGCTTAATATTTGTTGAATGAACGATATGTGACCTTCTGCTTTTCGGATGGGGACTCTGAGGCTTCCAGTGCATAGCTGACTTGCTGCCAGCCACACAGCCAGTGGGCAGTCCAGAGTGGGTACTCTTCACCCCTATCATATTTCCTGTCCACAATCAGGGTACTGCTTGGTATTTGTATAGAGTTAAAATTATAGTAAACATGCTCTTAATTTTTCCCATTTTTAGGAGAAAGAAATATACCAATTTGTAAGTTAAGTAATATTTTTAAATAGAATAAAAAATTTTCCCTGGTTTTATTTGGATTGGCAGGTGATTCATCCTAAAACTGATCAACAGAGGTGCAGACTTCAGGAAGCTTGCAAAGATATTCTTCTTTTCAAAAATCTTGATCAGGTAACATTGATTTTTAAAATATTTTTGGCTTTTAGCTTTTGTCCTATTCATCATTTAAACAGTTTTTGGCATCTTAGCCACAGTCATATGAGGCATTAAAAACTTAGCTTCTTCTTACTTGCAAATGTTTGCATTGTGTTGAGCACTGTAATCCATAATGAGCTTTTCAGATGACTTTTAGTATTTCTCTGAACTGCTTTGGTACTTCCTCCAAGGCAATACCATTTGAGGACCATGCAGTTGGGTCATATTAAAAGGAAATGCTCAGGTTTGCATGACCCTGGCTTAGTTTAGAGGTTCTTTATTTATGCTGAAGAGTAATTTCTCCAAAGATGCCAGTGTGGCGTCCTCTCTACCGGTAGCGGTTAACCCACTGGAAGTGTGTGACTGCTTCTCACTCCTTTGGTGTAAGGCACCTCTTATGATTATTTCTCAGTGAAGACCTCAGGCATGGGGCACACACAGAGTGGTGTGTGTCTTTAGGGCCCCAGCACAGGATCTGTGCCTGTGCCTGTCTTCCCCCTCTTGTTGGAGATGGAAAACAGGGCTACCTCCTGAGGACAGAGATGCTTCAGATTTCCTATTCCTTCTGTACTTTGACGGCCACATGCTGAAGCCACATGAATGGCTGAGGTGCTGGGCCTGCTGGGGAATCCCAGAATGTGCAGAGACAGGAAGGATAGGAAATAGAATTCTCCTACTACCCAGCTCCTGCAAATATGTCTTCTGAAGATATCCCCACAGCCTTCTGGGAATCTGGCTGGTCAAACATGAGTTTATGTTGTATCAATCAAGGGAATCAACTATCCCTGGTGTCTGTAAACCAGACTGTTTGGTAGCTGTGTGGTTATAGGAATAGCGAGAACTTTAATCAGAATTTTATTAGTCTGAGATTGAATAAAACAAGGACCATGAGTTCAAGGAAAGGCTGGTTGTAAGAAATAATAGTCTGTATCAACTGTTTTCCCTGGAAGACTGATCTGTATCAATGGAAAGCATACTTGCTTCTTTATCTACTGTGAATAAAACCCCTTGTAAATTTTATACTATCATATGTTCTAAAGAAGTTGCTGTGTCAGTCTAGTATTCAGATTTTTCTTAGTGCTGGAGAACATCATTTTACCATTTCAGTCTTGAAAAATGATAACTGAATTTTCAGATTTAATTATATTTTTCTAACATTTTATCATGAAAATATTCAAATACAACAAAGTGGAAAGGATTTTACAGAACATGTATTTATCCACTGCCTTGATTCTAACATTAACATTTTACTATGCTTGTCACATGATATACCGTCTACCCTCAACCAAGGGGTTGGCAAACTTTTGCTTAAAGAACCAGATACTAAATATTTCTGTCACAACTACTCACCTTCATTATTGTAGCAGGAAAGCAACCATAGACAATGCATAAATGAAAGGGTATGGCTGTGTTCCAATAAAACATTATTTACAAAAACAGTCAACTGTTTGCTGGCCCCTGCATTAACCCATCTTATTTTTTAGGATAATTTCAGAGTAAATTGGAGATCTCAGTATATTTCCCTTAAATACTTTGGCATGCATATCATGATAGTTCAATATTTTGTTTATAGCTTTTTAATGTAAAGTTTGCATATAATGAAATGCATGCATGAGTTTTAAGTGTACTTAGGTTTGACAAATGCATACACTTAGGTAATCCAAACCCCTATCAAGATGTAGAATATTGCCACCACCCCAAAAAGTTTCCTTATGCCCCTTCATGATCAATTCTTGCTCGCCTCCCCCCAGAGGCAACTTCTATTTTGATTTGTTCTACCATAAATTAATTTTGCCTTCTGGAATTTCATATAAGTGGAATCATACAATATATACTCTGTTGTGAGAGATTCTTTTCACTCAGCACAATATTTTTGAGATTCTTTCTTATTCAACATTCCATTTCCTTTTTTCACTTTTTATTTTGAACTAGTTTTAGACTCATAAAAGAAGTTGTAAAAATAGTAGAGTTCCCATATACCCCTCATCCAGCTTCCGCCAATATTAGCATATTACATAACCATAGTACAATTAGGGGAAGGGTAAGCTGTGACAAAGCGAGAGAGTGGCATGGACATATATACACTACCAATCGTAAAATAGATAGCTAGTGGGAAGCAGCCGCATAGCACAGGGAGATCAGCTCCGTGCTTTGTGACCACATAGAGGGGTGGGATAGGGAGGGTGGGAGGGAGGGAGATGCAAGAGGGAAGAGATATGGGAACATATGTATATGTATAACTGATTCACTTTGTTATAAAGCAGAAACTAACACACCATTGTAAAGCAATTATACTCCAATAAAGATGTAAAAAAAAACAAAACCAAACCAGGAAAATGACATTGTTACAATACCATTAGTTAAACTAAAAACCTTGTTCAAATTTCATCAGTTTTCTCACTAATTTTTTTTTCCTAGTTAATAATCCAGTCCAGAAACCCACATTGCACTTAGCTGTTATTTCTCCTTAGTCTCCTCCAATTTGCGATAGTTTTCAGTTCTTTCTAGTATTTCATGATCTTGACACTTTGAAGAGTACTGGTTAATTACATTATAGAATATACCTCAATTTGAGTTTGTCTGATGTTTCCTCATGATTGAAATGCGGTTATACATCTTTGGCCAGACTACACAGAAATTCTGTTGTGTCCTTCTCAGAGCATCATATCAAGGGATCCATGATGTCAGTGTGTCATTGTTTTGGTGATGTTCGTTCATTCCCTTTTATTGCTGAGAAGTATTCCATTATATGAAAATACCAGTTTGTTTATCCATTTTTCTGACAATGGATACCTGGTCTATTTCTTGCTTTTAGCTCTTATGAATAATGTTCTGGACATTTTATACAAGTCTTTTTGCGAACTTTTTTTTTCATTTCTCTTCAGTAAAATACCTGAGGGCAAAATTGCTGAGTCATAGGGTAGGTATATGTTTGATATTGTAAAAATCTACCAGATGGTTTTCAAGGTGGTTATACCATTTTGCATTCCTTCCAACAATACGTGACATTTCCAATTGTTCTGTATCCTTAACCAACATTTGATATTATCTGTCTTTTCAGATTTTAGCCATTCCAGTGAGTGTATTCGTTTCCATTTTTTAAAACTTTACTTCCCAAACCTTTGTTTTTAAATTTTCAAATTTACAGAAAAGTCAAAGAATAGTACCATGAACATTCTTATATTCTTGACCTAGATTGACCAGTTGTTAACATTTTGCCACATTTACACTGTTTCTTGTGTGTATATGTAGGCACATGTATAAGTATGTATGAACTGCTTTTAAGATTTTCCCTGTAAAGTTTTCTATGGCTTTTTTGTTTTGTTTTCCAGTCCTGAGTCACACGTTGCTTTTGGTTGTCATGGTATGATTCTAGTTCCCTGTAACCCAGATTGCTTCCCCCATGCCTTATTCTATATCATGACACTGATGTTTCTGAAGAGTCCAGGCCAGAAAAAGAAGAGTTACTCAAAACATGAGGCTGCCAATGGACAGCCCACAGGCCAAATACAGCCAGGTATAGATGTGTATGTTTGGTCTGTATTGTATGTGAAAACTTTAATTTGTTACTTGTATTTAAACATGAGATTTCTGGCAACACTGAGCTCACATTCCACATTAACATGGATGACACATGAGTAGCAAGCCTTCCTTTTTAGTATTTGTCAGCTTTTACAGTATTCAGCACACCTGGAACTATGGAACTAAAGAGGTGCTTTTTGGTGATAATGTTATTTTAGATAGCACAGTCACACTGACAGAACACTAAATCACATGGAATTATGCAGCAATAAAATTATTTCCTTGCCAGATCTTCAATCCACATTCCTCCAAAGACAAAGTCTTTCTCTGAGTTGAAACTGGTATTTAGTGCTCCGTAACAGTCACTGATTTCCCTGACAGAGGGATACTGGCCCTAGACTGAGATCACTGTTTTGTTAGAATTTAATAGCATTCTTTTGTTTTCATTATACTTACTGGTACAGTTAGTTACCTTCTGGTTATGGCAGGTAATATTGGTAAGTAACTAATTGTATGTTTTGTGTATAAATGATTGTAGCAGTATTACATGTCTGGTAATAGATCTCGTTTATTGAGTACCTGTTATGTGACATATACTTTCCTTAGATTTTTCTCCTTTAGTCATAAAAGTTGATGAGCTAGAAACTATTTATTAAACCCTTTTTTGCATATGAAGAAACTGAGTCTCAGAGAGGTAAAGTGATGTGCTTGGCTAGTCAGAGTAGTAGTTGTGCTGTTCCATGAGATAACCTGTGAGGCCGTCTCAGCCTTTTAGCCTTGATAATCCTGTTAATATCAACACCTGGAGGAAGGTGGCATCACGTGGCTTTACACCTGACATAGTAGAGCCATCAAGGCAGGTGACAGTCTTGTGGGTGCGGCTGGGAGAATAGGCACCATGATTTAGATACCTGTTTTTGCGTAAATTATAGAATGTATTTTCAAAACAATGCTGCCTCAGAAAACTTGGCAACTGTGCTGTATATGTGGAGATGTAAAGCTGAATGGCCACAGGAAAGCATTTGTTTCAGACAGCCCTTAGGTTTCTGCTTGAATGTGGGGAATAGTCTGATGTGGGGACTTCTACCATCTACCATGTAGTCACCAACTAAGATAAGCATAGTTTTTTTTCCCCCCACAAATGTAGAAGCCATCTTTTCTCGTTGTGTATTCCCTGCAGGAACAGCTTTCTCAAGTCCTCGATGCCATGTTTGAAAGGACAGTCAAAGTTGATGAGCATGTCATTGACCAAGGAGATGATGGGGACAACTTTTATGTCATTGAACGGTAGGAGATGGAGTTTTGCAGTTGCACGGCTGTACTTAATAAGATCCATAATTCAGGGCAAGTGCTTTACCCTATGCTTTGTTCAGCCTAGACAGGACTTAGGGCCACGTAAACAAGCTTCTCAAAGCTTGCCCCTCTCTGTCCACAGCCTGCCTTTCTCTATCTACTGCTGCCCTGAGTCCTCAGTACAACCCATACTTGGGTTGCCACTATCTACAATTAAGTGAAATGTGCAAGCTATGCTTTATAAACATGTTATTTGCAAGTGTTCAAGTGAATTGATTTTGTAAAGAATAACCGTAACACTTTATTGTCACCTGGATCATTCAATCCTAGCCTAATTTTACACATGAGTATACTGCCTCAACCTCCATACCTCTGGCCCCTTCTGGCTCTGTTCCAGGTATAAATCATGTTGGGAGACATGAAATATTTGGGTTTGACCTGTTCGCCCTGGTGTGTCCTAACCTCTTGAGCTATTAGTATCACCTGGAGGACTCCTTCTGACCCCTCCTCAGTCCTGAAAGGAACACCCTCACCAGAGTTTAAGATCAATAAGATGTTGCCTCACCCAATATCTTCCATTAATTATTTTTCATTTTTTCTTTTGAAGTAATTTCAGAGTTATAGAAACGTTACACAAATAGTACAAAAAATTCTTATAAACCTGGGTTCCCCAGATTTATGTTTTACCACATTAGCTTTATTGTTTGAAAGTAAGTTGCAGGTATAAGCCCTTTTACCTCTGAATACTTAAGTGTATATTTCCTAAAAATAGAATATTCTCTTACATAAGCAGAGATCAATCGTAAAAATTAGATATTAACATTTTATACAGTACTCTCATCTACTCTGCAGACCTTATTCATTTTTTTCCAATTGCTTTCCTGATTTTTAAGATTTTTAAGGGTCTTTTCATTTTGATCAAGTAGCTGTACTAGATTCAGCTGGTCCCCTGTCTCGTCGAGCCTTTTGCTCGTTCAGGAAAGTGTTCAAGAATGTACTACTTGGACTTCCCTGGTGGCGCAGTGGTTAAGAATCCACCCGCAAATGCAGGGGACACAGGTTCGAGCCCTGGTCCAGGAAGATCCCACATGCCGCGGAGCACCTAAGCCCGACTTAGCACCACAACTACTGAGCCTGCGCTGTAGAGCCCACGAGCCACAACTACTGAGCCCACGCACCACAACTACTGAAGCCCGCGCGCCTAGAGCCTGTGCTCTGCAACAACAGAAGCCACCGCAATGAGAAGCCTGCGCACCTCAACGAAGAGTAGTTCCTGCTCACCGCAACTAGAGAAAGCCCACATGCAGCAAAGAAGACCCAATGCAGCCAAAAATAAATAAGTAATTAATTAATTAAAAAAAAAATAAACATTAAAAAAAAAAGAACGTACTCCTTGGGTAACCTTTTGGCCCTTGATACTTTGACAGATGATTACAGTTAGGGTTAGGAAAGAAATGTTTTATTTAAAGAGTAAAGGTGATACAAATAATGTCTTCTTAAAGACTGTTTTATCTATTATACTCATGCTTCCTTCATAGAATTCTGTAAGTAGTGACAGAATAATTTTTTTAAGTTATATCACCACTTCCAACAGCGACCTTTCCCCCTTGCTCTGCCGTGTGCTCCCTCACCAAGACAGGAATCCCAGTAGGTACCTGCAGTCTGGGAAATAAGCATTTACCTGCACATATCCATAGCTTATAGGTTGAAATGCCTGTCTACAAAGGGAATGATTTGTTATTACACATGTAAATGAGAGATATTATCTTTTGCATGCACTGAAAGTGGTTGTTAATAAATTATTAAAAAGATATTGTTCCTGACCTCAAAAAACTCATTTTCTAGTTGGAGAGACTAGAAATAGATAACTCTTTATTTATTTAACATAATTAAATAGATAATTATTACATAATTTGATGGTAACAACAGTGAGAAAAATATGTCCCATTATTTGGAAGAGGACCGAAGTGAGAGAGGTTAGGAAAGACTCTGTTTTGTGGCTTCCTGAAATTATTTGTGTTGTTCCCAAAATTAAGTTGCTAGTGTCTCCTGGAAGAGAGACTAAAAACACGTAAGTGAATTTACCCTGAGTTCCATTTATTCCACTCATGTCCTTGTTACTTTTACCTTGTCCACCAGGTCAAATACAGTTCAGCTTACCTATTCAGTGGTGAGCTCCCTTGAGAGCAGGGTTGGTACTGTGTACCTGATATTTGAGTGATTGGCTTTATTCTTTGCTTCTTGTGTAACATATGATACCTAATGATTTTTATCAGACAAGTGGAGGCTCTTTGTAGGAAACTTAGGGAAAAAAAAAAACAAACCAGGAAAGAAAGTAATTTAGCCCTAATTTCATCCCCAGAGTATATTCTTCCTTTCTTTTTTTTTTTTTTTTTCCTATGCTTTACTGTTAGGTCAGATCCATTACCCCAAATTTGGTTCAGATATTGAGACTGATCATACCACACACACAGCTAAGAGGGTATGCAAAGATTTATCACTCACATAATGAGGCTTTTAAGGGAGAACAGGCCAGGTTCCCAAGAGGTCCAAAAATGACTTAAGACAGCGGGGAGGGGTGACTGGCTTGGCGTTTCACGGTGGTTAGAGGGTGGGGCTGAGGTCAGAGTACTCTTATATATGAGCAGGCTCTAGTTTTGTTTGAATATCCCATCAGTGCCAAATAAGGGAGCACCCAGGCTTTCTTCTCAGCTTTCCCAGATGTGAGACAGAAGAGGAAGAATGATTGGGAGTGGTAGGGCTTCAAAGCTGTTAACAAACATGTAAAATGTAGTCAACTCTTTATTACATTTATATGTATACTTTTTATGTTAGGTCATATACATTGACTTGATTTTTAAAATCTATCTGAAGTAGTTTGCCATGGGATACAATATTATTCTATGTCATGATTTATATTGACTGCATAATATGAATATAGACATATATTTGACCTATCCCCTTTTGTTAGCAGATTAAATTGTGGTTTTTGGTTTTTGTTCTTATAAATATAACCTGGTGAGCATCCCTGCAGTTAAATATTTTCCAATATCTTTGATTATCTCCTTCAGAGTGCCTAGAAATGGAATTGCTATGTCAAAGGGTCTCTTTAAGGAATTTGTTATGTTGTTAATTATCTTTCAGAAACTTTAAAACATTTACATTTGCTTCAGTGGTGTATTGAGAGTGCCTATTTCTCCAAATGTTTGTCCATTCTGAATATTTTTCTTTAGTAGTCATTAACAATCAATAGATAGAGAATTGTATCATTTTTTTTCTTTATTTTAATCAGTTCTACATCCTAGTTTTCAACAGACTACAAAAGAAAACCCATACAATCATTTCGATACCTGCAGGAAAAGCATTTGACAAAATTCAACACCTTTCCATGATAAAAACTCTCAGCAAGCTAGGAATAGAAGGGACTTTTCTCCAACCTGATTAAAGGCATTTATAAAAGAAAAAACCTATAGCTAACCTCATACTTAATGGTGAAAGATTGAATGTTTTCCCTTTAAGATGGAGAACCAGACAAGCAAAGCATGTCTCCTCTCACCACTTCACTGCAGTATTATACTGTAGGTCCTAACCAACGCAATAAAGCAAAGAAAAAAGAAGGAAAAGAAAAAGATGGAGTGAGGGGAGAAGGACTGACGGGAGGGAAGAAGGGCATACAGATTGGAAAGGAAGAAATAAAGCTGCTTTGTCTTTGTTTGCAGATGACATGATCCTCTAGAAAATGCCAAGTTCACTCATTAAAATTAATAAATGAGTTTAGCAAGGTCACAGAATACAAAGTCAAAATGCAAAAATCTATTATATTTGTATATACTAGCAAAAATCTGTTGGAATTCCCCAATAACAACCACCTTCTATTCATGTACACCTGCCCATTATAAGTAAAATTGTTTCTTGTTATATTTCCAGGGGAACCTATGATATTTTAGTAACAAAAGATAATCAGACCCGCTCTGTTGGTCAGTATGACAACCATGGCAGTTTTGGAGAACTAGCTCTGATGTACAACACCCCGAGAGCTGCTACCATTGTCGCCACTTCAGAAGGCTCCCTTTGGGGACTGGTGAGTTAGAGAAATGGTTCTCCTTGCATAGCATGGTATTAATTCCCCTTACTTCTGAGTCTCTGTCCTTGGGCTGTTGGTTCACACTATATTTTATAGCCAATTATCTGAAAGACATTGTGGAAGGTTTTGTACCAGTGTGTTTTTCCATTTCTCTGAAGTGATTTATCAACAAACCATTTATTCCAAATTACATAGAAAAGACTGGGTCTTGTGACCTTGCAGTGTGTCAGCTCTTACTACATTTTCCATTTATGTTTTTATCAGACAAGTAGAGAGAGGGGGGATAACTCTGTACAAGAGACAGCCTAGAAAAATAAGTGTCATTGAAAGCTCTGCCAACCATGTTTTCCATCTCTATCTATCCTAGGACTAACTTTCCTCTGTGTTTGGCCATCTATTTATTCATTGGTCCATGCCAATGTTCAATAGATTTAGATGACTAGAAAGGCTGATAGCCATATTCTGGGAAATAGAACTTTCCTAGAATGTCTTAGGCACAGTACTGCTATGATCCTATCCTCTATTATACATGACCCATCTTGCTTCCTTCATTATCAAGCCTTCAAAATACATAATTCTCTTCCTTCTTAAACAAAACAATCATCCTCTCGTACAGATTCCAAATTTCACTTTTAAAATGTTCACATCTATGATAATTTGTTTCCATTTACCCTACAAGCAGAATTAAATATATACCTTGGAATTATCAATATATTTCCTCAAATAAAATCACATTTTAAAGACATACTAGAGCACTTTATTGTGCTATACTAATGTAGAATTAAGAATGCCCCTGAGGCAGGACAGGAATAAAGACGAAGACATAGAGAATGGACTTGAGGACACCGGGAGGGGGAAGGGTAAGCTGGGACGAAGTGAGAGAATGGCATGGACTTATATATACTACCAAATGTAAAATAGATAGCTAGTGGGAAGCAGCTGCATAGCACAGGGAGATCAGCTCAGTGCTTTGTGACCACCTAGAGGGGTGGAATACGGAGGGTGGGAGGGAGACGCAAGAGGGAGGAGATATGGGGATATATGTATATGTACAGCGGATTCACTTTGTTATAAAGCAGAAACTAACACACCATTTTTTTTTTTTTTTTTTTTTTGCGGTATGTGGGCCTCTCACTGTTGTGGCATCTCCCGTTGCGGAGCACAGGCTCCGGACACACAGGCTCAGCGGCCATGGCGGACCGGGGCACGAACCCGTGTCCCCTGCATCGGCAGGCGGACTCTCAACCACTGCGCCACCAGGGAAGCCCCTAACACACCATTTTAAAGCAATTATACTCCAATAAAGATGTTAAAAAAAAAAAGAATGCCCGTGAGAGAGACTTCCCTGGCGGCCCAGTGGTTAAGACTCCTCGGTTCTAGAACAGGAGACTTAGGTTCAGTCCCTGATCGGGGAACTAGGATCCCACATGTGGTGCGGCCCACAAAAAAAAAAAAAAAAGATTGCCCCTGAGAGATGAGAGATACATTGGTTTAAGAATACATCACACACTTGGGAAGCCAGTGCTTAAAATACTCAAGGTAGATCAATAAATAATGGGGGAAAATAAACTCAGTTTTAAAATACATTAATGCCAACTTCTGGTCCAGGCCAAGATGGAATAGCCCCACTCCTCACTAGTCTTCCCTCTTAAAACTAGAAAACTCTGGATATCTTACTACAAACAAACATAGGAGACCCTGAAAGATGGAAAGGAGAAGGTGGACTGGCTAGGAACTAGGGATTTCAGGAATTAAGGAAGGACATAACAGTGAGTTCGCCAGGTTTTCTTATTAATTCCCATATATCCCAGATAGGGTGCTGGAAAAACCTACAACCCAGATCCACCAACAGGTACACATAAAAACAGCCCCAAGAAAAGTCTGCTCCCTTTAGCCAAAGGACAAGGAAAAGGACAGCTTGGCAGAATAGAAAACCTTTTATGATAATGCCACCCTATTCCTGCCAAATACCAAAGGAAAAACTGCTTCTACCTCCCTACACTGTCACTGGGGCCAGCAGGAAACTGGACTTACCAACCTCATCCAGCAGCAAAGAGGCAAAATGAGGTGATGTGTGGTGTTACTAGTTGGCACTCCACTTCCCCTGCCAGAGTAGTGTCAGTAGAGTCCAGAGGGGAGCTGAACGTGCACTCCCACACATACAGGCACCCTATATATATAGACAGGGTGACTGCCTGCAAAAAAAGAAGATAAAATTGGATACAGTTTTACAACATAATACCCAAAATGTCCAGGATACAATAGAAAATCACTTGTTAGACCAAGAACAAAGAAATTCTCAATCTGAATTAGAAAAGGCAATCGAAAGATGTCAATACCGGGCTTCCCTGGTGGCGCAGTGGTTGAGAGTCTGCCTGCCAATGCAGGGGACACGGGTTTGTACCCCGGTCCGGGATGATCCCACATGCCGCGGAGCGGCTGGGCCCATGAGCCATGGCCGTTGAGCCTGCGCATCCGGAGCCTGTGCTCCGCAACGGGAGAGGCCACAACAGTGAGAGGCCCGCATACCGCAAAAAAAAAAAAAAAAAAAAGATGTCAATACCAAGATGACACAGATATTGGAATTAGCTGACAACAATTTTAAAGCAGCCATCATAAAAATCCTTCAGCAAGCAATTATGAACACACTAGAAACAAAGGGAAAAAAATAGGAGGTCTCAGTGGAGAAATAGAAGACAGAAAGAAGATCCAAATGGAAATTTTAGAACTGGAAAATACAATAACCAAAATAAAAACTCACTGGATGGGCTCAATAGCAGAATGAATATAAGGGAGGAAAGAATCAGTGAACTTGAAGATAGAACAATAGAAATTACCCAGTCTGAACAACAGAAAGAAAATAGACTGAAATGAACAGAGCCTGTGGACTAATAAGAAAAGGTACAGTATTTGTGTCATCAGAGTCCCAGAAGGAGAGGAGAAAGAATATAGAGCTAAAAAATTATTCAAGGAAATAATAGTTGGAGAATTCCCAAATTTGGTGAAAGATAATAAACCTACAGATTCAAGAAGCTGAGTGAACTTCAAATTAGATAAACCCAAAGAAATCTATGCCAAAACACATCAGAATCAAACTTTAGAAAACTAAAGACAGGAATAAATTTGAAAGCAACTAGAGAGAAACAATGCTTTACCTACAGAGGAAAAACAATTTGAATGACACCAGATTTCCTATCCGTGAAGGCCAGAAGGAAGTAGCACAGCATTTTTCAATTGCTGAAAGAAAAGAACTGTCAACTCAGAATTCTATACCTAGTGAGAATATCCTTCAGGAATGAAGATATTCTCAGATAAAACAAAACTGAGACTTTGTCACCTGCAGAAGTGATAAAAGAAAGAAATTTGGGGCTTCCCTGGTGGCGCAGTGGTTGAGAGTCCGCCTGCCGATGAAGGGGACGCGGGTTCGTGCCCCGGTCCGGGAAGATCCCACATGCCGTGGAGCGGCTGGGCCCGTGAGCCATGGCCACTGAGCCTGTGCATCCAGAGCCTGTGCTCTGCAACAGGAGAGGCCACAACAGTGAGAGGCCCGCGTACCACAAAAAAAAAAAAGAAATTTGGAACATCAAGAATGGAGAAAGAATAACAGTAAACATATGGATAGACATAAAAGTCTATCTTCCTCTTGAGTTTTCTAAAATAGGTTAGATGCTTGAAGCAAAATTATAACATTGTCTTACGTGGTTCTTAATGTATATAGAGGAAATATTTAAGACAATTACATTCTAAAGGGGAAGGAAAGGGGCCTAAATGGAAGTTAAACTTCTACACTTTACTCAAACTACTAAAATGTTGACACCAGTAGACCATGATAAGTTACATATATAAATATAATACATAGAGCAACCACTAAAGTAATCTGTACAAAGAGATACACACAAAAGCTCTATAAATCCATTCAGGTAACCTGCAGGAAGGCAAGAAAAGTGAAACAGAAGAACAGGAAACAGGGAAGAACAGAAAACATTGAATTAAATGGTAGACATAAGCCCTAGTATATGAATAATTACTATAAATATAGATGATCTAAATATACCAAGTGAACTTATTTACAAAGCAGAAGTAAAGTCATGAATGTAGAAAACAAACTTATGGTTACCAGGGGATAAGCAGGGGGGAGGGATAAATTGGGAGATTGAGACTGATATATACACATTATGGGAAAAGAATCTCAAAAAAAGAGTGTTTATATGTATAACTGATTCACTTTGCTATACACCTGAAACTAACACAACATTGTAAATCAACTATACTCCAATAAAAAAATTTTTTAAAGCTATTATGCCAAGTTAATTCAATCTAACTAATTAGAGGGCAGGAAGTTCTTTCAATTATTGTATGTGCTGTCTGAGAAACACACTTGAATATAGCTACAGATTTCATTAATTACAGTTCATTATTTTCCAGATTAGTTACTAAACTCGCATCAGAAGGTCAAAGACAGCAATTTTGTCAGCTGCCACTTCTCTCAGTGCTGTATCTTTTGCATTTCTGGAACTCAGACAGAAATTGATTACAAACAAAAACAAATCTCCATAAAAATGAGAAACATAAGTCTTTATGAATATGTTCAAGCCAAATGATTTTGTAAAGTATAAGAATCTTTGTTTTTAAAGACTTCCTTATAATCTTTATTTTCGGACTTCCCTGGTGGCGCAGTGGTTAAGAATCTGCCTGCCAATGCAGGAGACCCAGGTTCAATCCCTGGTCCGGGAAGATCCCACATGCCACAGATCAACTAAGCCCGTGCGCCACAACTACTGAGCCTGTGCTCTAGAGCCTGTGAGCCACAACTACTGAAGCCTGCATGCCCTAGAGCCTGCGTAGTGCAGCTACTGAGCCCATGTGCCGCAACTACTGAAGCCTGTGTGCTGTAGGACCCGTGTGCTGCAACTACTGAAGCCCGCGCACCTAGAGCCTGTGCTACACAACAAGAGAAGCCACTGCGATGAGAAGCCCGTGCACCGCAACGAAGAGTAGTCCCCACTCACTGCAACTAGAGAAGGCCCGCGCACAGCAAAGACCCGATGCAGCCAAAAATAAATAATAATTTTTAAAAAAAGAAAGTAAAAGTATAGTAATATATATACTATGCAAACATTAACCAGAAGAAAGCAGAACTTATATTAATATCAGATAAGTAGACTTCACAGCAAAGAAAATTACCAGAGACAAAGAGGAACATTACATAATAATGAAAGAGTTAATCTACCAAGAAGACACAGAAACCCTAAATATGTATATACCAAACAACAGAGCTTCAAAATATGTAAAGCAAAAACTGATAGAACTGAAAGAAGAAATAGAGAAATCCACAGTTATATTTGCAGACTTCAACACCCCTTTCTCAACAATTGATAGGACAGCTAGACAAAAAATTGGGAAGGATACAGTACTTAACATCACCATCGACCAAAAGGATCAAATTGAAATTTATAGGACACTTCACACAACAACAGAGAATAC
The DNA here is from genome assembly GCF_005190385.1 of Monodon monoceros. Taxonomy (NCBI): domain Eukaryota; kingdom Metazoa; phylum Chordata; class Mammalia; order Artiodactyla; family Monodontidae; genus Monodon; species Monodon monoceros. The sequence continues at coordinate 63,673,911 of NW_021703780.1, read as the reverse complement.
ACATTCTTTTCAAGCCCACAAATGTTCACTGAGATAGACTACATGTATCCTGGGATATAAAATAAAACTTAACAAGTTTAAAAGAATTGAAATCAGACAGTGTGTTCTCTAACCACAATGGAATGAAACCAGAAATCAGTAACAGGAAGATAACAGGAAAATCTCCAGACACTTGGAAATCAACCCATTCCTAAATCTAAAAGTCAAAGAGAAAGTCTCAATAGAAATTTATTAAAAATGAACTGTAAAACTGCTTGCCTTGGACTTCCCTGGTGGTGCAGTAGTTAAGAATCCGCCTGCCAATGCAGGGGACACGGGTTCAAGCCCTAGTCTGGGAAGATCCCACATGCCGTGGGGCAACTAAGCCCGTGAGTCACAACTACTGAGGCTGTGCTCTAGAGCCCGCAAACCACAACTACTGAGCCCACGTGCCACAACTGCTGAGCCCACGTGCCACAACTACTGAAGCCCATGCACCTAGAGCCTGTGCTCCACAAGAGAAGCCACTGCAATGAGAAGCCCGTGCACCGTAACGAAGAGTAGCCCCTGCTCGCCACAACTAGAGAAAGCCTGCACACAGCAACAAAGACCCAATGCAGCAAAAAATAATAATAATTAATTAATTTAAAAAAACAACTGCTTGCCTTGTGGTTTGGATATGAGAATTAAGTAGAAGCACATCCGAGAAGCAGTTTCCTCGGTGCCTGGCACAAGGTAGGGTACTACAGAGTGGTGGCACCTGCTTCCCTTGGTTGTGGTGCTGCTCACCACCCTCCCATTTCTGAAACTCCTCTCCTGAGATCCCTGCCCTGCCTTCCGAGTTCCTAGCCTTATCCTTTGCAGTCTTTTCTTCCTCTCCCTGCTATCTTAAGTGAGATTCATCTCGCTGCTGCCTTACGTGACCTATTTAGATGCCCTTTTCTCCTGCATTATTCACCTGCTTTATAGCCCAAACCCTTCCAAAGCTTCAGTACCACCTTCAGGAAAGTGACTCCCAGAGGGTCCTCTATAGCCTGACTTCTTACTTGTGCCTTCCAAGGCCTTTGGAAATGCCTTCTGAGGCTAAATCAGGGAGGACCTGGTGTTGCCACTGAGTTTCTCAAATTGGATTCTATATTCCTTCTCTTACTGGGGGCAGCTGCCACCATGATCACTACACTTAGTCTCTGCTCCCACTCTGTCTTGCTTGCATGAAAGTGAGTAGAAACTCTTTTTTCTTTTAATATTTATTTATTTAGCTGTACCAGGTCTTAGTTGCAGCACGTGGGATCTACATTGTGGCATGTGGGATCTAGTTCCTTGACCAGGGATCGAACCCAGACCCCCTGCGGAGCACGGAGTCTTTTTTTTTTTTTTAAATTATAATTTTATTTATTTATTTTTGGCTACATTGGGTCTTCATTGCTGCACCCAGGCTTTCTCTAGTTGTGGCAAGCAGGTGCCACTCTGTTGTGGTGTGTGAGCTTCTCATTGCAGTGGCTTCTCTTGTGGAGCACAGGCTCTAGGTGCGTGGGCTTCAGTAGTTGTGGCATGCGGGCTCAGTAGTTGTGGCTCGCGGGCTCCAGAGCACAGGCTCAGTAGTTGTGGTGCACGGGCTTAGTTGCTCCGCAGCATGGCCTCTCCTGTTGTGGAGCACAGGCTCCAGACGCGCAGACTCAGAGGCCGTGGCTCACTGGCCCAGCCGCTCCATGGCATGTGGGATCTTCCCAGACCGGGGCATGAACCCATGTCCCCTGCATCGGCAGGCAGACTCTCAACCACTGCGCCACCAGGGAAGCCCAGCAGGCGGATTCTTAACCACTGTGCCACCAGGGAAGTCCCAGTAGAAACTTTCTGCAGTGAAAGGAAAGGGTAGTATTCTTCTTCTCTTTTGAACTTCAGGGCTACTTGCTTGACTCTGAACACTTGGCTGCCTGAGGGAGCTACCATTTCACAGTAGGAGTTTCCTCTTCACAGCTCCATTGGAAGCTCCCTGAAAGCTGGGTTGGTGTCTGGTGCTTTTTTATATCCTCCGCAGTCATTGGAACTGGACTTGCACAGCCTGAGAGCTCTGGGAAGTGCAAAAGCATGCGTAGAAAGGGTTGGAACACAAATAGAGATATCAGTTGTTTTCTCTTTAGCTAGAAATAGTTTATGGCTGCAATTTTACTAATCTTTGTAACGTTATAGATGGATTTAGAAATACTGTTTTTTGACAATGTCTGTTCAAACATAAGGAAAGGAATTTTATAATTCCCATTGTCTCAGTCTTGATTGTTCTCTTTCCACAGCACTCTTGGCCTAGATTGGTGCAGGAAACATGCAGAAACTGAAGTCTAAAGATAATGGAGTAATATTCCAAAGTATAACAGTAACATTTTAAATGGTACATCTCTAACCTTGGACTTCAAAAAAGTAGTGGCAAGTGATGCAGCTGATTAGAGCAACAGAGATTGAATGGCTCTTTTCAAGCAGACAAATGGAAAATAAAATGGGGGAAGAATCTGGCTTAGTACCAGAGAGCAGACATTATTTGTACTTCAGTTTAGGAAGGGAGGATAGGAGTCTGCCGCCTTTTATACTAGGAGCATAGGGTGCAGTAGGTGACTTCTCCTGTCAGGCAGATGAAGCATGGCATGGGATAGGACCAGGGAGTTCTGTGGCTGATGGAATACGAGCCAGTGAAACCTATTTAGACATCTCAACTCAGTTGTCTTCTATGTGTTTTCTCCACCCAACTCCCACCCCATCATCAAGAATACTAAAATAGCAAACCTACAGCTAAACATGCCCTTAGCCCCTTTCAGTTTTTCATTCTTTCAACCTTTAGGATGTCATTACTGTACTTTAAAAAAAAAAGAAAAAAAATCTTTCTATTCTTGAGAGCCCAAGGTAGAAAAAAGTTAAAATTAACTTAGGTACAAAAAACTGCCTACTCACATAGGAGCCTAAGCAATTAACATTCTCCTGGCTGCATGTCCCTCCCCACACACGCATACACATATCTGAGAAGTACCTGACCATAGCTCTGGTTAACTGTCTCTTGAGTATGAATCCGTGACTTGCTGGGGTCAAGATATCTTTCACATGCCTGCCTTCCATTTTGAGTTTCCTACTTTATCTCTCCATTAATTTAAAACCTACCTCTCCTTCAGGTCCCAGACAAATTTATATTTTTGCAACAAAGTTATCCTTGATCACTCCAGGCTATCGTGATCTCTCTCCTCAGAATTCTTGTGGCACTTACTTTGTCCCTGTAGTTCATCTAGCACATTTCATATGCTGTCTTGGACTGTAGTTTTTTATTCCTATAAATTTTGTATTGTCTCCCCATTGAGATTATAAAGTCCTTGAGGGTAAGAACCATCTGATTGTTTTATCTCCCTTTTTTGAAAGTGCATCTTTTCACATTAAACAGTGACTGTGAGCTCACAAATGTTTGATTGGGACGTTTTAAATTTTGTATTCTATTTATGACTGACCCATAGGTGGCACCCATTGAGTACTTGATAGCAGGTGACAACATGTGAGACATCTGTCTGGCTCAGGCTACAGATCTTTTTCTCATAGCAATGACTCAGATTGAAATATCATTAAACACTCAGTTGACCCAGTACCTTCCAGAGACCTCTAATGTTTGCTGTGGCATAGTTAATTAAACCATAGATGCTCCCTTATACAGGCATTTACCAGAATTTTCATATCCTTTCTTATAGGACCGTGTGACGTTTAGAAGAATCATAGTGAAAAATAATGCAAAAAAGAGGAAGATGTTTGAATCATTTATTGAATCTGTGCTGCTTCTTAAATCACTAGAGGTAAAGCCTATTTTAATAAGAGTCTGTTTATGGGGATTTAAGCAAAGCTGTTAAAACGATTCTCGTTAGATTTCTTAAATCATACTATTCTAGCCCATTTCAATGTTGTATAGATACTATTTGTGACTTTCAATTAAGACGTTTCCTTATAATTTGTATGTTAATTGTTTCAGGTGTCAGAACGAATGAAGATTGTGGATGTAATAGGAGAAAAGGTCTATAAGGATGGAGAGCGCATAATCACTCAGGTGAGTGGGGGCCTTGTGCAGCACCTTTCCCGGAAGCCACCTCCTGAAGGAGTAGTGCATCATTTGTCCTGTCACTTTGGGGAGCTCATGTTGCACTATACGCAGGCACACTTCCTGCAGAGTGTTCTAAAGCCCATTGATGTTCGGCTCACTGACTTATGCACATCTCTTGCCTCCATTCACCTTTCCTTGGCTTCTGGTGTTTGTTCTTTTGGATGTCATTTTCTTTTAACCCTGAGTAAGCTTCCTGCATCACTGTTAAAACCTGGAGAAGGTCGAAAGGTTGTGTACCTTCTCTCTATGTTTGGCACAAAGTCCCTTTTAGCTAATCTAACACAAACCAGTCTTCAGTGACTGACCAGATTTGTAAGGTATCTTTAATGTTTCCTTTGTACCTTTTTGTCATGTTATTTTTGGGTACTGTAAGGATCATCACACTGGAACATTATGATGAGTGCTCTGTAATAATTTTCCTAGTCTACTATGTTTCCATTTTTAATTATATATAAAGAGTATTATAGACTTTTCCAAGTCTAAAACTTCTCTGCCAGTGGTTCTGGCAAGAGCACTGGGAAGGGGAATTCCCTGGCAGTCCAGTGGTTAGGACTCCGCACTTCCACTGCAGGGGGCATGGGTTCGATCCCTGGTCGGGGAACTAAGATCCCACAAGCTGCACGGCGCAGCCAAAAAAATTTTTTTTAATTAAAAAAAAAAGAGCCACTGAGAAGATGTCTGGTTGGTCTGGGTTGGGGAATGTGTCCATACCTGAACCCAGAGCTGGGGCTAGAAGGAAGACTCAGATTGGTCAAGCCTAAATCCCCAGACCACCCCTGGGCCCTGGAGGTGGAGTTGGCCCAACCAGTACCACAGAGATTAATCAGGCTTATCATAAAAGGAGAGAGAGATGCTCCAGAGAAAAAAGGACTAACAAAAAAATGATGTCTACTCTAAGTGGCATCTCTAAATGCCTTTGTTTTCTAGATAGCCCCACTGTTAATAATTCTTTTAATTAGAAATTGGTTTGATTCGGTAAATATTTACTAAGATAGACAAGTAGGACCAGATATAAGTGCTATAATGAGAGGAAAAAGAATGGCACTGAGGACTTCCCTGGTGGCGCAGTGGTTGAGAATCCACCTGCCAATTCAGGGGACACCAGTTCGAGCCCTGGTCTGGGAAGATCCCACATGCCGTGGAGCAGCTAAGCCCATGTGCCACGACTACTGAACCTGTGCTCTAGAGCCCATGAGCCACAACTATTGAGCCCACAAGCCACTACTACTGAAGCCTGTGTGCCTAGAGCCCATGCACCGCAACAAAGAGTAGCCCCAGCTCGCTGCAACTAGAGAAAGCCCGTGTGCGGCAACGAAGACCCAACACAACCATAAGTAAATAAATAAATAATTAAAAAAAAAAAAAAGAGTGGCAGTGAGAATATAGAACAGGATGTATTCTATACGGTTTCATGAAGGAAATGCCCTTTGAGCTAAGCTTAAAGAACAAGTGCAGTTCCAGCAGTTGAGGTCAGGGAAGGATCTTTCAGGGCAAGAGAACAATGTGAGCAAAGGCCTGTGGGTGTAAGCTTTGTTCCAGGGCAGGTATCCTAGTATGGTAAGAATGTAGAGCTGAGTTGCAGAAATGGGACATGCTGACTGGCCACATTTGCTTCTGAAGCTGTGGTGCTTTAATTTACTCCCAAAGGACCTCTACTTAATCCTGAAAAGACCCAGACCTTCAGGAGGTATGTCAAGAGGTATGAAAAACCACAGTGCTTTCTGGGATGTCTGTGTTCTTGAAGATAGGAATGCTAGGTGGTGATGCAGAATGGACACAAATTAAGATGATAACCACCTTATTATAGACCCCTTTCAGCAGTGTCTCTAGACCAAGGCTTCTCTAAGTGAGGTCCCAGGACTAGCAGCATTAGCATCATATAGGAATGTTAGAAATTCAAGTGCCTGGGCCCCACCCCAGACCTACTGCAGAAACTATGCTTTATGTTGTTTTGTTTGTTTGGTCAACTTTGTTACCCTATATTTTACATACAGTACAATTACCAAGTTTAAGTATACAATTTGAGAGTTTTATAACCATCCCTATAATCATAGTGTACAGCATTTATGTCATCCCAAAAAGCTCCCTTGTTTGTATTTTAAGTAAATCCCCTCACCCGCTCCCTTGCTCCTGGAAACCGCTGACCTGCTTTCTATCGCTCTAAAAATTCCTTTTCTAGAATTTCATATAAATGAAACCATATAATGTGTAGTTTTTTGTGTCTGACTTGTTTCTCTTAGCATAATGTTTTTGAGATTTATCCATGTTTTTGTATGTATCAGAGGATCATTCCTTTTTATTGCTGTATTGTATTTCTGTATTGCTGTATTGTATTTCATTATACAGATGTACCATAATTCATCTTTCCACTCACCAGTTGAGAGACATTTGGGGTCTTTCCAGTTTTGGGCAATTATGAATAAAGCTGCAATAAGCATTTGCGTACAAGTCTTTGTATAGACATATGTTTTTATGGAATTGCTGAGCCATATGGTAAACATAGGTTTAACAAATTGCCAAAATGTTTTTTAAAATGTCTGTACCATTCTGCATTCCCCCAGCAATGTTCAAGAGTTCCAGTTGCTCTGTATCCTCATCAGCACTTAGTATCGAGTCTTTAATGTTAGCCATCCTAGTATGAAGTGGTATCTCATTTTGGTTTTATTTTGCATTTACCTAATGTCTAATGATGGTGAGCATCTTTTCCTGTGATTCCTTGCCATCCATATGTTTTCTTCAGTGAAGTACATCTTTTGCCCTATTTAAAATTCGGTCATTTGGCTTCTTAATATATTGAGTTGTAAGAATTCTTTATGTACTCTGAGAACAAATCCTTTATCAGGCAAATGATTTGCAAATATTTCTCCCAAAATGTGGCTGTGGCCATGGCTTGTCTCTTCATTTTATTAATAATACCTTTTAAAAAGCAAAAGTTTTTAATTTTGACGAGTCCAGTTTGTCATTTTTTTCTCTTGTAATTCACTCTTTTTGTGCCCTATTAAAAAAAAATGTTTGCACAGTTAGTAAGATTTTCTCCTGTTTTACTCTAGGCAAGCACTGTTCAATAGAAATATTATGTGAGTCACATACAATTTAAAATATTTTAGTAGCCAAATTAAAAAAAAATGAAACAGGTGAACTTAATTTTAATAATATATATTTAGCCTAATATATCTAAAATATTACATTTCAACATCTAAGTGACATAAAAATTTAATAATGAGATATTTTACATTTGGGGGATATTCAGTCTTTAAAATTCAATGTGTATTTTACACTTACAGCACCTATAAATCTATACAAGCCATAGTTCAAGTGCCCAGTAGGCCCATGTGACTAGTGGCTACTGTATTGAGCCGTGCAGTTCTAGTTTCATAGTTTTAGATCTTACATTTAGATCTATGATCCATTTTGAATTAATTACATGGTATAAGGTTAGGGTTTTTCATATGGATGCCCAGTTGTTTCAGCACCATTTGTTGAAGAGATTTTCCTATCCCATTGCCTGACACTTGGATTGAAAACCAATTGGCCATATATGTTTGGGTCTATTTCTGGTCTCTTTTTGTTCCATTGATCAATGTCTGTCTCTCTGTTAATAATACTGCACTGTCTTGATTACAGTAGCCTTACAGAGTAAATCTTAAAATCAGATAGTTTAAGCCCTCCAAATTTTTTGTTCTTTTTTTTTTTTTAATAAATTTATTTTAGTTATTTATTTTTGGCCGCATTGGGTCTCCGTTGCTGCGCGCCAGCTTTCTCTAGTTGCGGCGAGCGGGGGAGCTACTCTTCGTTGTGGTGCGCGGACTGATGCTCTGTGCAGTTACCAGCCGGGGCATATTCATGGAGACAGATGTGAATACTCCATGTTAGGAAGTGAGAGATGTTTGTCAGTCATAGTTGGACTAACATCCCTGGCAATCAGGATCCTCTCGTTTAGTTCTGAATTTGTTAGCCATTTACTGGTTTGTAGGTTTGGAAAATAAATACCAATTCAAGCTCAGGCAATGTGAAAATGATCTATTTCTGTGTCCCTCTTTAATACATATATATGGCTCTGACCTGACCTCCTCTCCCTCTTTAGGGTGAAAAGGCTGATAGTTTTTACATTATAGAGTCCGGCGAAGTGAGCATCTTGATTAAAAGCAAGGTGAGTTTATGTGTGATGGTGTGAGTTATGTCAGGGGAGATCCAGATGCCAGGTATATGCACAGAAAGTAACTGTTTGCTTTAAAAATGTGGAGTGTGTTTAGTGTTTCAAAACCACCATTATGTGAGATATGTGACTGACAATGACCAATGTTTAAGCCCATTCATTGATAAAGATTTAGTATATTTTTTCTTGTTCCTATTGCCTTTACCTCTGTTACATAATTAATGATATGAGAAATATTGGCCTACAAATCAATAAGAAAAAGGATAAGCACCCTAACAGAAAATGGGGCAATTATATAATAAAAAATACATGTGAGTGTTGAATATGAAAAAGCTTCCTTTTTAGAGTACTAGGAAGGGAGGTCTCTAGGACAGTTATTATTATGGCCATTTGATGGATAGGGAGACCTAGAAAACACAGTGACCTATAGATGGGAAGAGTGATTCTTACCATAAATCCATCATCATCAGATTTCCTGTTTCAATTTTTTTAAGAATAAAGAACTTGTTAAAATACTGAGTTACATATAATACTAAATCAGCCTAGTGTAAAACCTTTTATGGAGTATTCTTTGTAAAAGTTAAGCATGGAGAAAGAAAGAAAAATATGATTACTGCCTATAAGATGGCTTGATTCCTAATTAAAAATATATTTTTTTACTTATAGTTTTTAGACTACTGGTATATGTTTGTACATTTCTCATATTCATTGACACCTACTGATCACAGCATAGTGTTGGGTTTGTAGGTCTAGCAGCACTGTGGCACTGGGTTGGGAAAGGGGGAGTTTGTCAGAAATTCAGTCTTGGGCTCTGCCCCAGACCTACTGAATCAGAATCTGCATTGTATCAAAACCCACAGGGGGCTGGTGTTCACAGTACAGTGTGATAAGTGCTACTCTAGAGAAGGGACTAGGTAGACATGAACACGTCTGCAGTCCCAGAGAATACGACAGAAATTGGAAAGAGAGCATTGGCTTGGAAGGGGCAGATCAACTTCAGAGCAGGCAGGTCAGGGCAGAAGTGTGAAAGGAGCACAATTCAAACCATGTAAGCCAGTGTGGTACTTTTGTTTATTTTTCTAAATTAACCTTCAGGGACTTCCCTGGTGGCGCAGTGGTTAAGAATCCGCTTGCCAGTGCAGGGGACATGGGTTCAATCCCTGGTCCGGGAAGATCCCACATGCCACGGAGCAGCTAAGCCCGTGTGCCACACTACTGAGCCTGCGTTCTAGAGCCTGCAAACCACAACTACTGGGCCCACACTCTGCAGCTCCTGAAGCCCATGCGCCTAGAGACCGTGGTCTGCAACAAGACAAGCCACCGCAATGAGAAGCCCGCGCACCACAGCAAAGAGTAGCCCCCGCTCGCTGCAACTAGAGAAAGCCTGCGCACAGCAATGAAGACCCAACGCAGCCAAAAAATAATAATAATAACAAATTAACCTCTAAAAAGTTATTTATCTGCCTGTAACAAAGTGGTTCTTAAAGATTTAGACTAATTCTTATTAATGTTATAAGTATTTTTTTACTTAAATTATTGCTTAGCTTAGCAGACGGATTTGTTTAAAAAATATAAGAAACTCTAGATAGTGAATAAAATATAGTACCTTATTTTCAGTAATTTGAAAAGCACAAAATATAACCTGCTTGATTTCTTAAACCACCAAATTTCAAGGTTGAACATTACTTTTTAAAATATTTAGTTACTTAACTCTTCTAAACAAATATGGTAGGGGGACCACTAACTTAAGATGAAGGTAGTACCTAAAAATAAAATGTGTCGCCGTAAAGTATTGTCCGAGAAAAGCATGGCCTCAAGTCAAAAAGAAGTAGCCCTGAATTGTGACTGTTTACCTATGAGAAGCATTGACGTTATTTAGGAAGAATTAGCAAAAGGCCTTGTCTTCTACCCTGTGTCTCAGAGTCAGCATCTACCAAATGGATCGCATTCATATATGTATAATATATAAATATAAAATATATTAAAATATACATTATTATATAGTATATTAACATAATTTTATATACTATATTAATATATGCTATAATAATATTATGCATATATATATATATATATATACACACCTTACCTCTTGGTAAAAGCCAACTCATTTGGTTAAACCAGGCCACTGAGATTAGCCCATGCAGTTTACATGGTACAATTAGAGTCTCTGCAACATGAATTTGTAAGTAATTTGTTAAGTGTACTGAAAAGGGAATTTAAGTGTGTGCAACTGGACGTGCCTAGTTGTGATTCTGGAATCAGCCCTAGTCATGTTCTCCACCTGCTCTAGACTAAAGCAAACAAGGATGGTGGGAACCAAGAGGTCGAGATTGCCCGCTGCCATAAGGGGCAGTACTTTGGAGAGCTTGCACTGGTCACCAACAAACCCAGAGCTGCTTCGGCTTATGCAGTGGGAGATGTGAAATGCTTAGGTAAGAAAAATTCTATATGCATTAGTGTTGTTTTTTTTTCTAACATGCAGTATTTTTTTCCCATCAGCAAGCCTTGACTTACTCTGTCAGCTCTCACTCACATCTAGGCTTGAACAGTTTGTGTGACCAACCAGAAATGGGTTCATGTGTTCCTTTAGCAAACATTTTTGAGAACTGACAATAGCCTATGAACAGCCATATAGACGCCCTGGCTGTGTGGAAAGAGCAGTGATGGAGACAGGTGTCCAGGGCTGTGTGGGAACAGAGGGGGTGAGTGCTGCTGTGCTCTGCAAAGTCTCAAACTTAGATGACATAGTCCTGCTGTGTTCACATAGAAACATCCCTTCTTTCTCCAAGTGTCCAGTATCCAATAGTCCAGTTCCTACAACATGAATGGATATGTTTAAGAAAAGGTTTGCATGAGGGAAATGACTGAATTATTGGTGTAGAGAACTTATTCTCTCCCTCATCTCTTTTTAACAATGCAGTTATGGATGTACAAGCATTTGAGAGGCTTCTGGGGCCCTGCATGGACATCATGAAGAGGAACATCTCACACTACGAGGAACAGCTGGTGAAGATGTTCGGCTCCAGCATGGATCTGATAGATCCTGGGCAGTAGGTGTGTCACACCCCAGAGCCTTCTCAGTGTGACACCAAAACCTTCCAGTCAGCCACAGAACACAAACAGAAAATGTGACAGAACTGTTCCTGCTGTTGCCGCCACCACTGCCATTGCTATGGCTGTGGGCGTTTAGAAAACTTGGAAGTCAGCACTAAAGGATGGGTAGAGGTTCAACCCACACCTCCACTTTGCTTCTGAAAGCCCATTATTAGGCCACTTGTAATGATTACTCCAACCCAGTTTTCACATCTTTGGTTCAAAATGGCATGTCTCTCCAAAAATTTAAGTGCCTGATACAAAGTCCAAAGTGTAAACATCTTCCTTTCCTCTCTTGCTGCTACTGTTGCTTTTAGAAGTTACCACAGGTTGGCACAAACCTGTTGTATAACTGTAGACACCCTCCCCCAACCTTTTATAGCCTTCCGTTTCCTCATTTGTCCTTTGAGAAAGTCCACACCTGTAGCCTTTGGCTTTACCATCAAAAATGGTGGCAGATGTGATGGAGGTCTGTGGTCCTGTGGCATTGTACTGTCTGCTGACAGTGGCACACATGACAGCTGTCCCCAAACTCTCAGTGATGCTTAGGGAGAGACCCTGCCCAGGGCCCAGCAGGTCAGCACCCCAAAGCACACTGATTAGACATCGGAACCCACGTTAGAGCAGAAAATTTGAGTTTAGCACATTTTACAGGTAGCAGAGAGCCAGGGAAGGTTTTCTGGGTTGGGGGCGGGGGTGTTTTATTTTGTTTTAGTAGATTTTGTTTTATTTAATCTCTGTGCAGTTTGTGTGAGTGAATTGCTGTCCATTTATAAGGAGCTGGGGTCTGGGAGTGCCATCACTGTATCTGACCTAAATACTTTCCTGGGCAACTCCTGCCCATCTCTTATTACCAGTTGCTCTTACTGATGGCAGTGTGCTGGCAAAGAGAGACCTTTCCCTCTACTCCAGAGTTGTTATGTAGCTTTGCTGTTGAACCATCAATTTTTAAACTCTTTAAAGAAGAAGCAGCTATTTTTTTGAAAAAAAAACCCCAACTCTCTATTTAGAGAATTTCCCTGGACATATTCATATATATCAGTTTGTCAGCTGACTCAGGCATTCATCTTAAAGATCAGCTCTTTTTGTTAGTTTTTAAAAATCAGCATCATTTACAATTTCATAGAATTACTGCAAAGACCTTTCTAATTAAGATGTTGGGATGGGCTTCCCTGGTGGCGCAGTGGTTGAGAGTCTGCCTGCCAATGCAGGGGACATGGGTCCGTGCCCCGGTCCAGGAAGATCCCACATGCCGCGGAGTGGCTGGGCCCGTGGGCCATGGCCGCTAAGCCTGTGTGTCCGGAGCCTATGCTCCGCAACGGGAGAGGCCACAGCAATGAGAGGCCCGCGTACCGCAAAAAAAGAAAAAAAAAAGATGTTGGGATATTTAGGGTTCCAGTTGTTAATCCCAGAGGAAAGTAATTTAGCTTGTATTTTTAAACTTTTTAAACCTTTTGATTATATCAGGTGGAATTCTAATGAATTATCGTAATTAACCAGATATCTTTCAGAATGAAATTTTTTTTCTTCAGAATAACCTAGAATCAGATGCTACAAGAGATCCTAAGAGCAGTATGAAATTTACCTAAAGATAAATTTGGATGTCATAGCCAAGTTTATATTAAATCAAGAGGCCCTTTCCAATATGAATTTTTAAAACTTGTATATCTCAATAAATCCCTAAGCGATTACATGCTGGGGCTTGAGTCATTCCTGTTGTAGACAGTGATAGAGACCATATGGTCACCTTCCATTGTCCTCCTAAGCCAGGCTGTCTGCTTTTGCCATGAACAGTATGGTCAAGAGATTTTCAGAGTGGTGACCCATCACAACCTTGGTCAATTCTCCCTTTTTCTTGTGCTCCATGAAGTGAAAGCAGAAGGACTCTTTCAGACTGCCCTAGGTAGCCTGCCTTACAGCTCTCAGAATTGTGAAACATTGTAACTAATACTCCAAAACAGGCAGCTAGCACTGGGAAAGCCTGTGTGGTTTTTCCCACGGTTTTCTGAGGTTCTTATTTTCTATGGTGTTGCTTTATTATCAAATATAAATTAAGAAAGCAGATATTGCACTTTAGCAGACAAGAACCATACCTGTTTCTTACACAGGTAATAGGTACGTTCAACTTCAGGAGTGACACAGAGGTGTAGCCCCCAGACTGTGTAAGGACTCTGTTTAAACACTGAGTGGGTGAACTTCCCTGGTGGTGCAGTGGGTAAGACTCTGCGCTCCCAGTGCAGGGGGCCTTGGTTCTATCCCTGGTCAGGGAACTAGATCCCACATGCATGCCACAACTAAGTGTTCGCATGCCACAACTAAGGAGCCTACATGCTGCAACTAAGGAGCTGGCAAGCCACAACTAAGGAGCCTGCCTGCCTCAACTAAGACCCAGTGCAACCAAATAAAATAAATGTTTTAAAAATAAAAATAGATAAACAAACACTGAGTGGATGCTCCCTTACACCCCACATGCCAGCATTAGTTAGGGCCAGCTGTGAACTCTGACCCAGTCACTCCCGCAGGCTGCTAGGGACGGGACTTCTCATCTTGCCCTCTTTCACATCCCAGTTCAATCTTCCCCTTCATAGAAGCCTCTTTGACACCCCCAACTTACTGATGCTTTCGGTTTTACAAAGTAGATTCATCAGGTTTAAGTCTTCCTGCTCTAACTGCGGATTGACATATGGATCATCAGTCCAGACCCTCACTGCATATAGGGCCCCTTGAGGATCTGACTTGAGGAAGGGAGACTTTACAGGGACCAGTGTGAGTGAAAAGGACACAGCCATTACCAAGGTGCCAGGAGTCTGACAGTGTTCCAATTCTCTTTACAGCATGAGGAATCGAAGGTGGCAGACCAAGTTCAGCTCAGGACTCTGGTGTCCACATTGTGCTGGGCAAGTCCTGCACTGAGAGTTGAGCCTCACAGGGAGGAGCATGTGTTGGGAAGAGGTCTTTTTTTTTTTTTTTTTCCCAGTACGGGCCTCTCACTGTTGTGGCCTCTCCTGTTGCGGAGAACAGGCTCCGGATGCGCAGGCTCAGCGGCCATGGCTCACGGGCCCAGCCGCTCTGTGGCATGTGGGATCTAACTGGACCGGAGCACGAACCTGCGTCCCCTACATCAGCAGGCGGACTCTCAACCACTGCGCCACCAGGGAAGCCCAGGAAGAGGTCTTTTTGATAATTGTTTTATACTGTTCTATGATGGTTTAGAGCTTCATGCTGTCTTTTCTGGCTTTGCTATTGATTTTGCATGGTGGAGAATGTACCTGAGAGCCTTGAGGTTCAACCTGCAGTATTATTCTTCCTGCTGGCCCCAGTTTATCACACCCACTTCCTTCTTTTGGTTGTATTCTCTGAAGGAAGGGTTCATCTGCTCTGTCCTCTTAGTCCATAGTCCTTATATATAAATATGTTATGTATAATTGCAGTAGATTCTTAGAAATCAGGGTGGAGCTTTTCTTTGAACAGTTTAACGAGCAAATTCAGCAGCAAAGTGTCAAGAAATGATTCTCCAGCCAGGAGAGGTCATGTTCATCCTCTTATTGCCCAGATTCTCTAGTCACAACGGTACAGTAGTCAGTGAGAGGTGCCACTGGCACCCAACAGCCCCTGGGCACACAGCATTTCCATGTCCTGTCACAGTGTACAAACAATTCTCTCATTTAGGAAAATTGAACGAGCATTTTTGCACAGAGAAAAATGAAAAAGACCCATGAATGTTATCTTTTATATTTTGTTTTCAGTTGGCTAATGTTGAATTTTTTGTTCTTGACATGCACTTGTAAACCAATCTTGCCAAGATACAAGTTGTTTTGGTTTTTCACTACAATTACCTCTTGTTCCTCCTGTCCTGACTGCTGACGTTCCTCAATGATTCTAATGTCTATTTTATGGGAAGCAGCCTTCCCATGGGTTTCCTTTTACACACTGCAGGGCTATCTTTATACTTCTAAAAAAAAAAAGGAGAAAACTGTCACTAAACTCATGGGGGATTTGCAGAAAACCATTTAGCCCACCTTGAGCAAAAGGTAGATTCCTCATTGTTTTCCTAAGTTCATTGTAACAAAAGAAATCTAATTCAGCATTATTGTGCTACCTCAAAGGTAAAAATGTTTTAAGGTCTTTTTTGGTCCTGAGTTCTACACATAGTGTTTGAAATGTCTCTCAGTTGGAATTATTTTTAAATCATTGGGGAGAATCTTATTTTAACCTGTTTTACACTTGTATTTTAATCTCAGAAGAATAAGTGATTAGAAGGTGATCAATTCTTGCTCTGTAGTATTGAACATATGATTAAATCATTGTTTGCCATAAACAAGGTTGGGTTTTTTAAAAGGAAACTCTAGGGCTCAGCTTTGCTTTTGGTTAATAAAGGCTGACAAATCATATCTGAATTTTTGGTGCAGCCTTGTGTTGTGTGTTTGTCCTCATTTCAGGGTTCTATCCGTCACAGCATTCATCTAGCAGGTACATTTTTGAGATTGGGGTGTGAGCTCTTAAAAATTAGAGAGGAGGCCTGGACATATATATTAGGGTTCTCCAGAGAAACAGAACCAACAGCGTGTATGTGTGAGGTGTGTGTGTGTGTATATATAAAGAGATTTATGGGAATTCCCTGGCAGTCCAGTGGTTAGGACTTGGCGCTTTCACTGCCATGTCCCCAGGTTCAATCCCTGGTCAGGGAACTAAGATCCCACAAGCTGCACAGCACAGCCAAAAAAATAAAAGAGAGAGAGAGAGAGATTTACTATAAGGAATTGGCTCACACAGTTATGTAAGTTCCAGGATATGAAGGGCAAGTTGGCAAGCTGTAGACGTAGGAAAGCTGATGGTTTAATTCTAGTCTGAGTCTGAAGACCTGAGAACCAGGAGAGCCAATAGCATATTTCCCACCCAAAGGCTGGCAGGCTTAAGACCCAGGAAGAGATGATGTCCCAGTTTGAAGGCAGTCAGGCAGGATAATTCTCTCTTACTTGGGAGAGTCAGGCTTTTTGTTCTGTTCAGACCTTCAACTGATTGGATGAGGCCCACCCACATTAGGGAGGGCAATCTGCTTTACTCAGTCCACTGATTTAAATGTTACTTTCATCCAAAACCACCTTTTCAGAAACTCTCAGAACAATGTTTGACCAAATATCTGGGCACCCCATGGCCCGTAAGTTGACACATAAAATTAACCGTGACAACATGGTATTTGAATTGTTTGGGGATGGTGTACAAGGGCATCCAATATATCCCTTGCTGGGGAAGATATACTCACCAATGAAGCCCAGCAGAAAATATCTCCTGTCTGACAATATTAATTATTTCCTTCTCTGTAACATGGCTGTAACCAGAACTAGCAATGACTCTGCGATAGCCTGCTGTATTTATAGTTTGTTTCCTAGTGTCCAAAGGAAGCTCATTCTATAACAGAATCATGTTCCACTTTGATCTTGCCTTCACCTGACAGTACAAAAGGGCCAAGTAATAAGTGAATATAAAAAATATCCACGTGGGGCCCAAGAAACTAGTAGTTGAACCCTCAAAGCCAAACTGACCTTGTTTCAAGGCTTTAAAAATTAAATATGGTTTGGCCTTTGTGGTTTTGGTGGTGGTATTGCTATGAACAATTAGGAAGTGCCAGGACTATGACAAGATCATATGGTCCACAGTCTCAGCCTTGAAGAGTGAATATCTTAGGAGGACTTTGCTTTCTATGTATGTTCTAACAGGAAGCTAGAAATCTGTGCCATCAAAATTACGTGAATATTGGGACTTCAATGGCTGTCCAGTGGTTAAGACTCTGCGCTTCCACTGCAGGGGGCATGGGTTCCACCCTGGTTGGAGAACTAAGATCCTGCATTCCACGTGGTGTGGCCAAAAGTTAAAAAAAAAAAAAAAATTACCTGAATATATCCTTAGCAATCTTAGTGCATCAATTTTATAGCAACAGAGTTAAAACAGTATTACTTATAATGTGATTAAGGAAATTGGGGTTGTTTCACAAGACATTCATGTTAAATATGAATTTTGCTTCCTTTACCCATCCTCTCTACAGACAAATGCCTTATCACAGATGATGGCCAGTGGTACATACTGTTACCTGATTGGGGAAATGCAGAGTGTCAACCAGGAACATATTAAATAATCAGTTGTGAATTCAGATGAGATGAGTATTATCTAAGTTCTGAATTAGAATGTCAGAAATTAGGTCTGACTCAGCTCATTTGTTCATTGAACAAAATCTTGATTACCTGCTGTGGCCGTTCCTGACACTGTTTAAATCCCAGGAATTATCAAGAGTAATGACGCTGGGGTCCGAAGGGCATTCCTGGACCTTCAGTGCTATGGAGCTTATCCTCATGTTTCTGGACTCACATGGACAGCAGCCCCAGTCTCCTATTTCAAGGATGATCATGCTTCCAGTGCCTGTTGTTGCCCTTGGTCATGCTGTTCTTCTCTGTATGGCTCCCATTGCCTCTTATTAAAGTGAGTAGTTTGGACACACAAGCATGCAATGTTCCTCACTGCTTTAGCTTGCATCACATAATTATGGTTACAGAAGCATCTAGGAAGCTGTCAAAAGAGAAAGACTAGATTTAAGATTTTAAGGAAAGCTCCCTCCAGGTAAGGACATCTCAGAAATTGTCATCTTCATACTAGTCATCCTAAATATCAAGATTAAGTTTGGCTGGATATGCCTTTCTGGCCTAGGCTGTCTTCTCTGATGATGTGCTAAGAATCAAATTTTGTGGAAAGTGTCTCTTTTGTGTGACATTTCCACCCCTTCCTCTTTGACTCTTTCCCAAATAGAATCCTTGATCCTGTGGGCATTTCTCTCTATTCTGTGTCTTTGAGTACACAGAGTCAAGCAATGCCCAGCCCATTTGAAGACTACAGGGCAGGAGGCTGACCAGACCGGGATATGAAACCACAGGGGGACTGGGAGCTACCCAGACACTAGCAAAGCGAGCAGGACCTGACTTCACTAATCAGTCCATCCTGACAGGCAGAAGAATGGGTATTTGCCAGTCAGCTCTTGGGGAAGAGCTGTCGAAACAGATAGTACCAGCCAAATCTCCATGGCCCTTCCTCCCTCTGCAGAATTGCACTGAGGCAGGGGTCAAAAGCCGCTGTATATGCTGCTGAAAGCTAGGATCCAGCGATCTCCTCTCTGGCTAGGCCCTTCAGTCCCCAGAAAGAGGAGGCAGAGGTGTGCAGCTGTTAGTTTGTTTTTTTTTCCTAGCAAACAAGTAAAAAGGAAGAGCTAAAGTCCAGACCCACCAGATGAGCAGACCAGCACTTTCCAGCATAATATTCAAACATAGTTAAACTGGACATTTTTATTCTGAAAATGAAAGGCCTGGGCGTGAAGGGACACCTGCAGTACACATTCCCATACCTGCCATGAGCCCATCCCAGACAGCTGAAGAAGCAAGGGACCTGAAGCTAAGTCTTAGGCCTGTAGGACAGGCAGGGAAGAGGCCTTTGAGGCACATGTGCATTAGTTCCAGGCAAGTGAGAATCCTGCGTGAGCCACCTTGGACCACTGGCATCCTGTCTCAGAGCTGTGCAGCCAGCCCCATGCCTGGGGTGAGAAATAGGGCCATGCATGGGCTCAGATGCCCCCAGGAATCGGCCTGGACCTCTAAATGAGGAGCTGTTCCCTCCGGCAGCTCTGGAAGCCATAGCACTTTCCCAAACAGGATGGAGCTGGGGGACAGAGGGTATATGACCCGCAGACCTCCAACTCAGGCACTGCTTCTACCTCAGAACTCACGATGGTTCCACCAGGCTGGCAGCTCCTGCCTGAGGCGAGTCAGACGAGGATGAGTTGGAGTTCTCATCTAGGGCCTTCGCTTGCTCCACTGTGAAGAAAGAGGTAGGCTTATGGGAAGGCATCCACCCCCACTGCCCTTGGCTTTGCCCACAGGCATTGGCCTAGGAGGATTCCAGCCTTGCCTTTCACATGCCTGGGCTGGGCCAAGGCCCAACTACAGTAGGTGGCTGGAGCCCAGTGGCCGGTGTGGTCTCTCCCATTGTGCTCACTTTAAGCTGGGCATCTTGGGCTCACAGAAAAAGCAGCCCCTACTCTCTGACAGAGCTGGCCTGATGACTGAAAACTAGGGTGGCTTATCCTAGTACCTGATAAATGGGTGAAACTATTTTATAACATAAGAGGGTGAGCCTCACATCTGGGACCTGGTCGAAGGGCCAGGTTTACAACATGCAAGTGAAGGTACATTAAAAGTGCAGGTGTAGGGGCTTCCCTGGTGGCGCAGTGGTTGAGAGTCCGCCTACCAATGCAGGGGACACGGGTTCGTGCCCCGGTCTGGGAAGATCCCACATGCCGCGGAGCGGCTAGGCCCGTGAGCCATGGCCGCTGAGCCTGCGCGTCCGGAGCCTGTGCTCTGCAACGGGAGAGACCACAACAGTGAGAGGCCCGCATATCGCAAAAAAAAGTGCAGGTGTAGGGCCCACTGAGACCAGGCTGGCCTCCAACACAATGGGAATTTTTCCGAGTGCCTCTCTAGAGTCTTCACTTCCCACATGTGCTGGTAACAAGGGTGTATGTGTCGAGGATGCTGGGAATCACCTCCACTCTGGCCCTGTGGAATCATTTTCTTGGTAATTTTGCTGCCTTTTGTTTTGGAAAAAAAAAAATCTTAGGAATGATTTGCAGCCAGCCCCTCCCCACATGGACCAGTCCCAGGCCTGGCTGGAGTTGGGGGAACATCTGGGATTTGAGTCCCTCCCCTGCCCAGGTGAGAACATCATGTTCCCTACTCAGAGATGCATATCCAACCCTTGAGTGCTGGGGGCCCTGGGAGGACTCCAGGCTGGAGAGGGTGGGGTTGAGTGAGAATGACCAGCTCTATTCGAGAAACAGGAAGGGAAAGGAATTCCGAGAGATGTCTGATCCCAAAACAACTGTATGCACTCCCATCCCCACCGCTCCCCAGGCCCAGGCCCTAGCAGATAGGAGCGCTACCTCAATTCCAGCCCCGGGCCAGGGCTGCGTGGAAGGGACAAGGTGCCACAGGGGAGCCACAGCTGTTCACACACATAAATCAGGCTCCCCAACTGCAGTCTCCTCAACCTCCTGGTCCAACTCTCATCCCCTCCACCTTTGGACGACCTCTTTCACCCTGGCCCATTCCTGCCTGGGGCCTGGTTACATCCCTGAGATGAGGTCTCTGATCAGCACCTCCCTGCCATCCTTCACCTCCAGGCCCCTTGCACTGCTTGCTGCCCGGCCCTGTCCTCTAACCTCTTGCATCCCTGCTCACCCTCCCCCAGCAATGGCCTCACCTTGATTTCAGGGAAAAAACAGAAGCGATGGGTCAGAAGCTCAGGGCTCCTCCTCTGTCCCCCATGTCCTCCTCTAGCTCCTGCCCCACTGTTCTCCCTTCACAGCAAAAGCCTTGAGATTTGCCTGCAGTTGCCTCCTCACCTCCCATTTGTCACAGCGCAACCCTGCCCTCCTGAGTGGCTAACACGGGCAGACAGAGCTGATGCACAGATGAGGGCAGAGCCGGCTCTCTGGAGTCTCAGCCGAATTCACCATGGCGAACTTCCTCCTGCTTCAAGAACCACCTTCTCAGAATTCCCTGGCAGTCCAGTGGTTAGGACTCCACGCTTCCACAGCAGGGGGCACGGGTTCGATCCCTGGTCGGGGAACTAAGATCCCGCAAGCCAAGCAGCACTGCCAAAAACAAACAAACAAAAAAACACACCACCTTCTCAGGAGCATCCAGTTCTCCTGGTTTTCTTCCAACCTCCATTGCCAGGTTTTACCGAGGCTAGAGTTAAATGTTGAAGCAACCCAGGGCTCCACTCTGGGTTTTCCTCTCTCCCTCCCTGGGAGGTTTTGTCAGGGACAGCCTGGCTTGGGGTGTTATCTCCACGCTGCTCACTCCAGATTTATACCTCCATCTGGGACACTCCACTGAGCCGAGTGTCCAGTAGTCCCAGGCCAGGGTCCCTCTCCTGTCTCTTCACTCTACCCACTGGGAACTTTCTGCAACGTTTGCTTTTCTTTCCTTTCATTTTTAAATTAAAAAAAATTTTAAGTGTGGAATATACCAAGGTTGCATAAAACAAGAACATTCTGCTCACTGGTTTCTCATAGGCCAAACACTCACAAAGTACAACCCAGATGAAGAACACTGTCAGGTCCCTGCAGCCCCTCTTGGGGCACACCAGCCATTCCTCCCTGCTCTATCCTGAGTTTTAAGGTAAGGTCTTTCTTGATTGTTTTTATCACCTAAACATACCTCTCTAAAGAATCACTTTCCATGACTTCCCTGGAGGTCTAGCGGTTAGGACTCAGTACTTTCACTGCTGTGGCCCTTGGTTCGATCCCTGGTCGGGAAACTAAGATTCGCAAGCCATTCAGCATGCCCCCCCCCAAAAAAAATCACTTTCCTCGTATGGTGAAATATATACCTATAATTAAATGCATAAGGGTGAACCCATCCTAACTTCTAGTTTTTAATGCAGTCTTTTATCTTTTTCTCTTGTGCTTACCTCTGCCTCTCCCTTCTATCACCATCACTCTCTGGAACCCTTGGTTGCAAGAATATGTTGCCTATATTTCTCCTTGTTTATATAATTTTATATATATATATATATATATGCACACTATACATATATACACACATTTACACAGAGTGGTTTGTCTTTGGTTTACATATTTAGATCATTTTGTATACACCTTTCTGCATCTTACCTTTCTCATCTAAATTTTGTGGCAGGCCCTCCAATTCAAGTGGTATTAGTTATTCCAATTCCTTCTTTTTGATGGTAACTTAAAACGCGTCCACACGCTTTCCAATACTTCTCTTACAAAATGTGGAGTCTAATTTCCCTCTCCTTGGATATAGCCTGGCCTTAATGACTTTGCTTCTAATGAATAGAATCAGGCAGAAATGACTCTGTGACTTCTGAGTCTAGGTTAGAAAGATGATACAGCTTCCACCTGTTTTGCTCTCTCTTGGGACAATCACCCTTGGAAACTAATAACCACCATGTTGTGAGGAAGCCCAGGGCACATGGAGAGGCCATGTGTGGCTGTTCCTGGGCAGTCCAGTGCTTAGGACTCGGCGCTCTCACTGCTGAGGGCTGCGCGGCCAGAAAAAAAAAAAAGAAAAAAGAAAAGTCTTAGCTGACAGCCAAAATCAAACACCAGAATTCAAGTGAGGAGCCTTCCGATGATTCCAGCCCTAGCTTTTCAGCGGCCCAGACTGATGCAGCAAAGAAGAGCAGTCTCCACTGAATTCTTCACAAAGGGCAGATTTGTGAGCAAAATAAATGTTGCTATTTTAAGCCACTAAATTTGGATAATTTGTTACACAGTATAGTAACCAGAACAATATGGAGGTACCAAAATGTCACCAACTGTGCTTTTGTGAATGGGCCATCACTTTGCACATATTTTCCACTACACCTATTTCTATAAGTGAGAATCCCAAGATTGGGATTATAGGGCCCAAAAGCATATGCTTTTTTTTTTGATGTGGAAAGTCTTTATTGAATTTGTTACAATATTGCTTCTGTTTTATGTTTTGTTTTTTTGGCGCTGAGGCATGAGGGATATCAGCTCCCCAACCAGGGATGGAACCCACACCCCCTGCATTGGAAGGCAGTCTTAACCACTGGACCACCAGGGAAGTTCCACATATGTATTTTTATTTTAGTGGAGTTTGTCAGATTGCTTTCCAAAAAGGCTATAACTGATCTTACCTTTGTCAACAGTGTTTGGACAAATCCTTTTCCTCACATCCCTGAAAGCCAGAGTTGGTGTAGCTCTTTTTAACTTTTGCTAGTCTACTAAATATAAAATGACTTATTCTCATTGCTACTCTTTAAAAAAATAAAAAAGACTTTCATGCCAAAACTAAGGAGTAAGCGAGCCACAACTAAGGAGCCCCCCTGCTGCAACTAAGACCTGGCGGGACCAAATTAATTAATTTTTAAAAATAGACTTTTTTTTTAGAGCAGTTATAGGTTCATAGCAAAATTGAGTTCCCATATAGCTCCTTCCCCCACAACACACACAGCTTCCCTCACCATCAACATCCTGCACTAGTGTGGTATGTTTGTTCCAATCAATGAACCAATGTTAACACATCGTCAACCAAAGTCCATAGTTTACATAGAGTTCATTCTTTGTGTTGTACATTCCATGGGTTTTGACAAATTCTAATAACATGTATCTACCATTATAATATTATACAGTATAGTTTCACTGCCCTAAAGAAATCTCCTGTGCTCCACCTATTTATCTCTCCCTCTCCCTCAAATGCCTGGCAACCACTGTTCTTTTTACTGTCTCCATAGTTTTGCCATTGTTACATTTTTCACTTTGATTTGCCTTCCTTGCTTCCTGATGAGTTTGAACATCTTTTCAGTTTGTGAGATTTTGTTGGTTGCCTCCCAATAGCTTTTTCTCCTTCATCTTTGCTAACAAATCTGGATTTTTTCCAGGGTGGCAAGTGTCCAGTCTCAAGTGATTCCCTGACTCCATTCCCTGAACTCTCAGCCTCCTTGCACCTACGGGTGGCCACAAATGACCCAGTTTTAGTCATTGAGAAATAAATATAAGTCTGCTAGGGATTTCCCTGGTGGCACAGTGGTTAAGAATCTGCCTGCCAATGCAGGGAACACGGGTTCGAGCCCCAGTCCGGGAAGATCCCACATGCCGCGGAGCAACTAAGCCCGTGCGCCACAACTACTGAAGCCCATGCTCCGCAACAGGAGAAACCAGTGCAGTGAGAAGCCCACGCACCGCAACAAAGAGTAGCCCCCGCTTGCAGCAACTAGAGAAAGCCCACGGGCAGCAACAAAGACCCAACACAGCCAAAAATTAATTAATTAATTAATTAATTAAAAAAATAAAAAATAACAAATATAAATCTGCTGGGAGTTCTGGGAAGGTGTTTGCTTACCTGATAAAGGGGAAATATGTGGCTGGTGCCAACAGCAGGATTTCCTCCTGCTTTGAATACTAATGTGATGTCTGGAGAGACAGTAACTACCTAGCAAAGCTGGGCCCACAAGCATGAAGACAAGAGGCAGCATGATAAGGATGATGGTGGAAGGGTCAAAAACACCCTGGGTTATATGCCGCAGAAATGAATGGATTGTGTCCACGAAAAGACACGTGAAGAAACATCTATGGAAACTATATTCATGCTAGCCAAAATCTGGAATTAATCTAGATGGCTATCAACAGTAGAACAGATGGATAATTTGTGGTATACTCATGTAATGGAATACTATATAGATACGAAAGAGATAAGACTATAGCAATACACAGTAATATGGATGAAGCTCATAGAAACAACACTGAATAAAAAAGCCAGACACCAAAAAAGTACATATTGTATAATTCAATATATATGAAATTTTAAATGTGCAAAATTTATCCATGGTAACGGAAGTCAGAATAGTGGTTACCTCTGCAGGAGAAGTAGTAGCTAGGAGGGCAGAAGGTTACCTTCAGAGTGGGGTGGTTAACCTTGGGTGAGGTGGCTGCCTTCTGCCAAGGACCATTTTCAGAGGGAGACAGCTGAGGGCTGAGATCTGGACCACACACCACATCATGAATTTAGTATGTCTTTCCACTTGTTCATATCTTATCCTTTAGTAATATTCTATAGGTTTCATGTCCTTTAATAAGATTTTTTTAAGACATTTTTAATTTATTTTTGGCTGCATGGGATCTTAGTGGCAGCACGCGGGATTTTTGTTGAGGCATGCGGCATCTTTCCTTGCGGTGCACAGGCTTCTCTCTAGTTGTGGCGGGCAGTTTTCTCTTCTGTAGCTGTGGCGCATGGGCTCCTGGGTGGGTGAGCTCTGTAGTTTGTGGCACACAGGCTCTCTAGTTGAGGGTCAGGAGCTCAGTAGTTGTGGCACAAGCCCCAGGGCATGTGAGATCTTAGTCCCCTGACCAGGGATCGAACCCGGGTCCCCTACATTGGAAGGCAGAATCTTTACCACTGGACCACCAGGGAAGTCCCCTTTAATAAGATTTTATAGGTCTCCCACCTATACAGTTCCTATACTTTTCTTAATAATTTATTCCTAAATATTTTATAGTTATTATCAATTGAATGTTTTTCTTGTTTTTCTTTATTTCTAGAGGCTTATTTTTAGTAAATGCTATTATTTTAAATATATTTTCTTGTATTTATCACCTTAAATTTTCTCTTATTAATTGTAGTAGTTTTCAAGAAAGTCCTTTGGATTTTCTAGGTTTACAATCATGGCATTAACTAAAGAGTGTGTAATCTCTTTCTTTCCAATATTTATAACATTTCATTTCCTTGCCTTATTACATTTGCTAGAACTCTAAGCCAATGTGTAATAATAATAGTGTTAATGCCAATGTTGTCTAGTTCCTCATTAAGAAGAAAAAAGTTTTAGTACCTGGTGTATGTTGACTTATGATTATTTTATATTTCATATCTTTTTCATAAATTGTGCCTTTGTTAGGTAGTGGTCCTCTTTATTTTGCTCAATGCCTGTCACCTTAAATCCTACCTTCTTTAATATCACTGGCTACTCCTGCTCTCTTCTAGTTTGTGCTGGCCTGACCTCACTCTTTGCCAACTCCTTTATTTTCAGCCTTTTCTTTTCTTGTGGTTTCAAGTGTCTTTCTTATAAATAGTATGTGGCAGGATTTTGTTTTTCTAACCCAGTCTCTAGGTCTTTAAAGGGGGTTCAGGGTGTCCCTATTTAGTATGATAAATATGCTTGACTTTGCTCATTCCATAATTACTTTCTTATTTTTTTACTTTGTGGTTTCATCTTTTTATTCAGTTGAGCTATTCGAAACTACCATTTTTATAGGTCAAAACAGTTGAATACTAGCAATTTCATACAGCTAACTTATAACTTTCCTTTTCCCTTTCTTTTTTTTTTTTTTTTTTTTTGGCCACACCTCGAAGCTTTCAGGATCTTAGTTCCCTGACCAGGGATTGAACCTGGGTCCCCAGCAGTGACAGCTCCATGTCCTAACCAGTGGACCATCAGGGAATTCCCTCTCTCTTTTAAGAAGATGCCATTCATTTAATTTTTCTTTGGTAATTTGGAAATTCTAGTACTTTTCCATTCCATTAGTGGCTACCTTCCCTCTCCAGGTATGAGGACTGTCCCTTGGCTGGGCATAGGTAGCAGATAATGTGCCTGTGTTAAGGGGGAGAGTTCGAGAACAGCTGGCTCTTCTTCCTTGGTAGATAACTTGTATTATCCATCTGGGAGCTTGTACAATGTCCTCTTTCTCCTTAAAGTTTAAGAATTTTACTATAGTCTTTCCCTTCCATACTGCCTGGGAATGTGCTCAATACCTCCCATATGCAAACACAGCATTTTCTTTATGTTGGGAACTCCTATTGTTTGCACATCAGGATTCCTGGATTTGGCCCCCAAATCTCTGGTCTGTTCCCTCATGCCTTTGTGCTCTGTGCATCTTTTCATTGAGCTCTGAGCTATTTCTTCCATTAGACCCAATCACAATCTTCATAATCTTCCACCATGCCAAAATTGTGCTTTCCTTGGGGTCTTTGCATTTGCTATGCTTTCTGCCAGGAATGATTTATCTTAGATCTTTCCCTGATCAGTCATGCCTTTGGTTGATCTTAGCTCTGATGTCCACTTCTCAGACTCACCTTTCCTGCTGCCTTAGACATAAACACAATACTCTGTATATCAGCTTGGTTCCTTTCCTCCACTGTATTCACTCTGCCCATAATTAGTTATTTGCTGTATTCATCCTTCACATGCTCCCCCATCCACTCCCTGCTGGATGGTAAGGACTCTGTAAATCATTGGAATTCTTGCTGTGTCCATTCTTGCCATGTACCCAGTATCTAGCCCCAGTAAGCCCTGGCTAAGCACTTATGGAAGGAATGGAAGAGTGAATTAAGACTGGGACTGCCCCCAGGGAGACCTTGCCCTGTCCAGTTTCCTCCCCACCCATGGGAGCACTGGAATGGGAGATTGGGTGGGCAGAGGAAGGGGCCATGCCTGTTTGTGAAGGCCTGAATGACTGGTGCCTGTTGGGCTTTTATTCTGTAGCTACAGCAGCTACTGCAGGTCCTGAAGCCACAGACAGGGAACAGGAGCAGGAGCTGGGCCGGGTGTAATTCCACTGGGTGTGGAGGGCCTTCTTGGCCTGACCCAGGGCTAGCCTTGGTCTGGGGCACTCTCATCCTGCCACAACATCCCACTGCCCCATTTTATTTTTTATCACTTAATACCACATGGCATTCTTTTTATTTAGTCCAGTCAACAGGTATTTCTGGAGCTTACTTGGTGTTTGAGGTGGTCAGGATATATCCATGAGCAAAAGAGATTTCCACTTGAGACATGAGAGTGCACAGACTGTGACACATGAGAAACTTTAGGAGATGAGCAGTGCTTCTAGAGGTGAACAAAGGAGATGCAGGCAGAGAGGTAATGGGGAATAATGGAGCCCTTGCCAGCTCTGGCTTTTCTTTGGGGGAGTTGCTACTGTAGGGTTCTGAGCTGGGTATGAGAGGTTCTGACTCATGTATTCATAGGCTGATGTGTGGAGAACTGACTGAAGGTGGCAAGGGCAGCAGCAAAAGACTGGGATGTGGCTGTGACATTGTCCTGGGGAGAGATGGTGGTGGCTTGGACTAGGTGGAAGCCATGGACCTGGCAAGAAGTGGTCTCCTTCTGGGTAGATGATGCAATGGAAGCAACGGGACTTCCTGATGCATTGAATGTAAGTGGGAAAGAAAGTAGTCAAGACAAAGTCTGAGGTGTTTGACCTGAACAGTAGGAAGGACTGAGCTGCCATCACTAGAGCTGGGGGAGCTGGGGTGGAGTAGGTTTGGGGGATGAGCTGGAGCTAGGGTGGCACAAGTTGAGTTTGAGGTGCCAAGAGGAAGTCAGAGTGCGGATGCCTAGTCCATAGCTGGACATTGAGTCTGGCACTCAGAAAAGGTCTGACTGGACATACACCTTTGGGAGTGATAGACATGTAAGTGGAATTTGAAGCCATGACCCTGGGTAAGATTATGAGAGCAATAGTGTAGACAGAGAAAAGGTGAAGTGGAGGAACCAGTGAGGTCAGAGGAAGCCAGGAGGGCATGGGGCCCTGGAAGCCACACAGGGATTGTGCTTCCAAGAGAGGAGAGATCAGCTGGTCACAGGAAATCTTTCCTGCCTATCCTCGTAGGGGCAGGCTTTTTTTTTTTTTCCTACTGTTTTTGTTCACTGCTGTATTTCCAGCACAGAGCGTAGATGCTCCATAAATAGTTGTTGAATGAATGAGTATATGCATGAATCCACACCTCTGCAAACAGCCAGCACAAAGGGATTTTTTAAAAGAGCAGAGAACAGGTAGGAGGCTCTACCCACTCTCAGTAGCATCCCCATCCTCCCTTGCTTTTGCCAGCCACAATGATATTAACTCAGGTGGGAGACCTTCTGGCTAACACAGGGCCCAGGACAAACGAGCTTCAGACAAGCTCTGTAGTGTGGAGCTTGGTGGAACCTGGGTTGGACTCTGGGTCACCCACCAGTCCACAAAGGACTATACAGCCACTCCTCTGTTCACCTCTCTATATCGAGTCATTTGTCCATCCATCTACATCCAGTCATCTGTCCACCTGTGCATACAACCGCCCTTTATCCACCGTCTACAGCCACTCTTTTGTCCATCTTTCCGTCCAGCCACATCCGGTCCTCTGTCCATCCATCTTCTAGGGTGACCAACTTCCCAGATTGCTGCAGACTGTCTCAATGTTAATATTGAAAGTCCTGCACTCCAGGAAACCGCTGGGACCCAGGAAAAATGGTACAGTTGGCTGACCCATCTGTACCCCTGGCATCCCGTATTGCACCCCTGGGCTCGAAGCCCACCTGTCCACCCAACCTGACTTCCTTGGCCACTCTCTCCCATCGAGGCAGACAAGACTCCACCCCTCTCGCTAACCCCGCCCCATGCACCGCCCCTTCCGGAAGCCACTACAACGAATCCGGGCGCCCTAGCAACAGCGCTTTTTGGGCCGCCCAGTCCGCGAGCTGGGCTCCCGGTGCGAGCCAATAGTGAGGGGCTCCGGGAGTGAGGCGTGGGGGGCGGGGCTCGCCGCAGCGGCCGCCATTTTGGTGGGAGAGAAACAATAGGACGGAAGCTCCGCGGGACCGGCTGAGGTAGCAGGTAACGCCCGGTCTGCTCGGCCTATCGCTCTGCCGCCCCAGGGGCTTTGGAGGAGGGTTTCTCCGGGTCGTCGGGGAGCGAGGTCTCTGGTCATTAGGGGTGTTCCCGGGTTTTTTGGGAGGGGCTCTCCCGCGATGATGGGAGTAGGAGAGATCTCTCAGGGTCCTTGTGGGGCCAGATTTCCCCGGGTCATTTGAGAGAGGCATTATTTCTTCAGGTTATTGGGGAGAGACGATTTCCCCTGGTTTTGACGGGCAGAGTCTTACCTGGTCATTGGGGGGGGGTCTCCCGAATATTATGGTGGTGCGGGATCTCCCCCTGTTATTGAAGTCTCCAGTCATTGGAGAGGGTAAGATCTCCTGGGTCATTGAGGGGGTCTCCCCAGGACATTGGTGTCCACGATCTTCCGGGTTATTGACGGGGGTCTCCTTGAGTCTTTGGCTGGAGAAGTCAGCCCAACGCCTCAGGTACGGTTACCTGCGGCCGGCAGATGTGCAGCCATTTTGAGTGTTGAATGTCAGTTGGGCTTGTCAGCTGGTGTCTGGTGGGGGAGTCTGCACACCTAACCTTCTTATCCCAAAAAGTCCTAAAATGGATCCGGGGACGTCTTCTTAATAGTGATAAGCTTCACCATGGATGGAGCTTTCATTTCGTTCACGTTGGATTACAGACTGTTTTTTGTCTTTTGCGTCCTAATGATTTGTATCATTTTTGGCTTTTATTCAGTTTCATATATTAAAGCCGAATTGCAGAAAAATGAGTCCAAATGTTGTGAAAAGAAAATGTAAAAACCAGTAAAATCTAGTGCTCTTAAATACCGGGGAAATAAAACTAATCACTGATTGGAATGAAGCATTTGGGTAACAAAATGTACATAGAACAAGAATAAGATAAAATCATCTGAAAAAATAGTTTTAAGTACTGAAACTTCTAAAAAGTGGTAACAGAAATGTTGCAGATCACAAGTTTTATGATACTTTGTATAAAGCGCCATAATTACAGTAGTTTTGATGAATTCTAGTACTTAATTATTTGCTGTATTTGCATTTTTAGCAGGGTAACATTTTAAGTGAACTAAAATGCTTATTTACATAGATTGCTGCTGTGGAGTTTGTGTAATTGCATCCTGTAATCTGGTGTTAAGTATTTAATGAGAAGTTTCAGGGCAGTATTGTTATTGTTTTAACTTTAACCACTACCAGAATTAGAAACTGAGCAAAATGGTACTTTATCATATTGATGTAATAGGCCAGTGAGTGGATCACTTAGTAACTTTTTCTGGAGGCAAACGTCAGTTGAACCGTTAACTGTTACTCCAGCTGGTTGATCTGCTTTGTGACTTTAGAATAGAATTCTCAGGAATTGTTAGAAATCAGGTGGATGAGAGCTAGGACTGGAGTTGATACAGTTGTAAAATCCAGTTTAGCAAATGTAATAGACTTCTTTTTGTTTCAAGGCTTCGCAGGTGACAGACAAGTACATGGTATACCAGCCCCATATCTGTCTGAGCAGTGGAATGTGTGAGGAAGGCACAATTACTGACTGATGAACCTTAACCAGTCTTCTTTGCAGAGGGGTGCAAGGGGTGCCAGAGCCTTCCATAACACCGGAGGGAGATATCACCCGTATCTAGGCAACAGGGATGAGCCTCCCTGAGGCCAGCTTGCTGAGGTGAAAAATTTCCATTGTTTGGTTCATAAAGAGGATGCACTGGGGAAGAATTTTTCCTTTAAGTGACGTTGTTTTACCTAATGGGGTAATCACCTTAGACAAATTGAACACATTTTTGTGTAGTAGATGATTGCTTTCATGTGATTACATTTTAAAGCATGTTTTTGAAATTATATTTTTGTCTATTTGCATACCAAGTAATAAAAGTAACAAGTAATACTAGTGTTTTGTAATATATTCTGGTAGCAAGGAAGGGGCCTTTTCCCCCAAAATTGAATTTAGCGTTTACCTCAGAATTTGAACGAAAAGAGTCTCCTAAAATGATGGATACTTGGTTTGGGTTTGTCAACCATCCATCCATCACCAGCTTCTGCAGTTACCAACTCCTAGCCAATGTTGTTTCATTTACACTCTGCCTTCCTCCCCTCCCCTTAAAAAAAAAAAAAAAAAGCTGAATTTTTTTAGGAAACCTATCCCCAAAGTGTATATTATCCAAAAGTATTTCATTATACATTATTAGTGTATCTCTAAGACAAGGAGCTACCCATGGTTTTTACACCATTATTATGCCTAAAATACAATGATAATTCCTTAATTTTTTTTTTCAAATATTCAGTCATGGTCAAATGTCCCTGATTGTCTCATTATTTTTTTATAGTTGTTTGTTCAAACTGGTATCCAGATAAAGTCTGCATATGGCATTTGATTGAAGTGTCTCTTTTGTCTCTTAAATTTATATATGCTTACTCTGTTTTGTAATTTATCTGTTCAAACAACTGTCATTTATCCTGTAGGAGTTCCCATATGCTGGCTTTTGCTCATCACACTGTGTGCTTGAGACCTTTTGACTCTGGTGGCTGGCTTTGAAGGAGTCACACCTGTATATCTTTTCAGTGAAGAAGTTGTGTTGGAACTGCCAAGGCTCATTCAAAAGTGAGCCCCAAACCTTGAACTCTGAGGGCTGTCAGGGACCTATAGGGCCACACAGTGCAAGACCCTCCTCCTCCCTCTGTGTCATGTGGTCCAGATTTTCCATGTGGAACAGAGAGGAGATTCTTACCCTTGGCCTCCAGGAGGATGAAGATGTTTTGCTCCTTGTCTCCTTACAGACCTCCTTCTCTCACACTGACGTTGCACCCTCTGCTCACAGGCTGTTCACAATTATGGGGGCCTCGACCCAGTGCTCTTCTTTCTTTGCACATTACTCTTGGGGTGCCTTCTGCCTTCCCTTTGTAGGTAATTCCCAAATCTGTTTTCAAGTTAAGTTCACTCAAGCTTCACTCCCACTGCTTCCAGCTGTCTGCTGTACATTTCTTCTTGATTGCTTGATTATCCCTTATATTTAAGTGTCTGCAGTTCAACTCACTATCTTCTCAGCTGTTTCTGACTTCATGAACAAAACATCCTTGTTCTGACTTGTGAAGACTCAGTATCTGACTCATCTCTCTAATTTGATTCCCTGAATCAGGGATTCTGAAGATAGAGTCCATAGTTGCCCACTCCACAAATTGTATGCAGAGTTCAGTGAGGCTGTGAATTTTCAGGAGAGTCCCACAGTTGTCTCAGATTCTCTAGGGGGTCTGTTGCTCCCTCAAGGGTTAAGGACAGTGTGCTACACTTCGCCATCTATCAAGTCCTGCTTCTTTACCTTCTCCCCCTCCTTCCTTGGTTTTTCTGTGTAGGCTGGGCAGGGCAGCTGGCTCTGTGGGTGCAGTGGAGAAGACAGGAGACCGTGTGCCCTGCCATGTATGCCACTGAGTAGGGGAGGTTACATTAAAGAGGTCCGAGACAGGTGTCTGGAGATAGCAGTCCTGTTGTCTTGGTGACCCTAGAACCTGAGGGCTGTCAGGACATTTTCCCACCACCCCCTGCCCAGCAGTTGAAGTCAGAGCCTTTCTGAAGCCAGGTTTTTCCTTGTCTCTCTGCCCGGTTAATTTTCCTAACATAAAATGTCGCCACCATACTCCAGAATCCAGTGGCTCACATACTTTATAGGTTGGGTCAGAGTGAAACAATGGGTGAGATCTTTTAAAATCTATGCTCCCAGCGATTCTACTTCTAGGACTTTTTCGTACAGAAATACTTCACAGGTGTGCAAAGACAGATACAAGGATGCTCACTGCATTATTATGGTAAGAAAAAAGTTAGAAATAGTGTCAGTAGGGAAGTCGATAAATACATTATGATTTTGTGTGACTATTATACAGCCTTTAAAAAGACTCATATATAGACAAATGTAGCAAGATATCTAAGTCATATAGTTTAGTTGGGGGGGAAATGGCAAAACAGAGGACAGCTATTGAATGATTCTACTTATATGGGAAACTGGAGTACTCAGATTAGAGACAGCAAGTTGAATGGTGGTTACCAGGGGCTGGGGAGTAGGGAGAGTGGGATTTATTATTTAATGTGTATAGTTGCAGTTTGAGATGATGAAAAAGTTCTGGAGATAGTGGTGATTATTGCACAACAGTGTGAATGTACTTCATGCCACAGAACTGTACACCCCAAAATAGTTAAAATGGTAAATTTTATATTGTGAGTATTTTATCACTATTTTTTAAAAGTTAGGTGAGAAAACTAAAGCTGATTTTACTTGGGAAAAAAAAGGCAAAACAACACATATAGCCTGATCCTACTTGTGGAAAGAATAGAAAAATGCACTGAAGAAAATCTACAGGATAAAGAGACCCCAAACTAATAATGGTGGTCATTTTATCACACTTGTAACCAGTTTAAAAATGTCTTCTTTTAAGAGCTAAGCAGGATGTCCCTTGGTACTCCATTCTTCTGCCTGTTGCGGAAGCCCTGTTTCTTCATCCGCCTCAGAAAAGTGCAGGCTTAACATGCCCTCATCCACTTATACTGTCAAGTCCACTCTCTGGCCTCCATCTTCCATTGGACTTTTTGTAGGAACTGGAATGGTGGACAGAGGACGGCTCACGTTTGAGGAGTGCGTTGCATGTAAGCCAGGCAGTAGGCTAGATTTTTAAATCCTGTTCCCACCTTATGGCACCTACATAAAACTACCATGACTAGTTTACAGATGAAGGCAGGCACCAAGAATAGGTAAAACACCATTTATACCCAAGTATAAGGCAGGCCTCAATTTGTCAGGGAGATTTTATTTTATTTTATTTTATAATTTATTATTTATTTTACTTATTTTTGGCTGTGTCGGGTCTTAGTTGCGGCACGTGGGATCTTTTCCTTGCGGCGCGCGGGCTTCTCTAGTTGTGGCACGCAAGCTCCAGGGTGTGTGGGCTCTGTAGTTGTGGCGCGTGGGTTCCAGAGCACGTGGGCTCTGTAGTTTGCAGCACGCAGGCTCTAGCTGAGGCGTGCGAGCTCAGTAGTTGTGGTGCGTGAGCTTAGTAGTTGTGGTGCGTGGGCTTAGTTGCCCTGCAGCATGTGGGATCTTAGTTTCCTGACCAGGGATCGAACCCATGCCCCCTGCATTGGAAGCACACAGTCTTAACCACTGGACCACCAGGGAAATCCAAGAGTTTTTGTTCTTTATGCCAACAAAATGCCCCTTGGTTAAGACTGAAATCGTTGGGAGTATGATAACTTCTAAATGTGGTATCCAGGTCAGAACAGGTAGCAAAATAAGCACCTGGTAACAACAGAAAAGTCATGCCTTGATTTGATTTTGTGCTAGTGAAATGTAGCCATTGTAGAAGTGATGTGGTCAACACCTACAGCACCCACCCACAAAAAATAAAAATGATAGGAGCTACAGCTGCCTTGCCTAACACCCTCACTGTGCTACGTCTTTTACCTGTGTTCTTTTCATTCCTGGCCACTCTGCAAGGTGGTCAGAAGTCTCATCCCACTCTGGACTGAAGGATTTCAGGCTTTGGGTTTTCTTGAAACCTTTCTGACTTGGAGACAGGCCTCCAGTACCTGCTTTCACAAGCCCCTTTGGGCAACTGGAGTCAGCCTGGGCCTCTTCTGCTTGCTCTCTGTCGTGGCAAATTCACAAAGCTTTCTTTGCACTGCTGGATTTTTTTTAACTCGTCTTGTGAATGTATTTAACTGAAACTCATGATTGATCAAATGGGAGATCATTTAGTATTAACTGTATTCTCTGTGTATCCATCTGTTTACCTTACTTGAGACATATACTTGTAGAAATTGAGTGTCCAATCCCAAGCCTAAGGAAGAGTAGAACTTTTCTTTTAATGGAATAAGATGTGTTAGAGACCAGGAGGCATAACACTTGGCTCTAGTGTTGTTATTTCTGCACTTAGTTTTCAAGAATGTGCCCGCTCGATACCTGAGCTGGATCCCAAAGGCAAACCCCCCGAGCCACATCAGTCTGTCTTAACCCCACCACAGCCCCTTGCCTTGAGCCTTGTTCATCTTTAAGATGGGCTGCTCCAGGGCCACAGGGCTTTCCTATGCACGGCTGCACACTCAGAAATGAGGTGGCCCCATGGGCTGAGTGTGCTTGTCATACTCTCTTGGGGAATGCAGAAATCTTGCATTGCCCTGCAATGTTTGTTTTATAGGAATAATAGACCATTTTTGTTTTACAAGTATAAAACTAACATTGGATATGCATTTTTACTAAAACCTTCCCTCCTTCTCATCTGTCCCATTCTCTGATTGAGATCCCAGGTCATGTCTAAACAAATTCAGTGTTTTTGCTGAGGCTGCAGCAACATTTGTCTTGGGATTAACCTAAGTCCAAGCCTGCCGGCTTTCACTTTGGTACGCATTTGCTTAATGTGCTTTAAACTTGGTATATGTGGACTGTACCTTACTCCTCCTTCCCCTCTCATGAGCGAGAGTTCACAGTTCAGCTTCTTCTACAGGGTGCCTGTGGAGGTGTGTGGACCCTATATCTGTTGGCTCTAGTGCTAAACATAATCATACTGTTTCCTTGAGAGATTGCCCAAGTAAACAACAAAGGAAGAAGAGAGATGGATGAAGTATACCAGGCCAAAGAATGTATGTTTTTATGAACTTGAGCAACCCGACAGGAAAAACATACACCAGTAACTGTTAAAGCACTTACTTGCATATTGCTGAGATTACTGTCTACCTAAGTTAGGGTTTTTTTTTTTTAATTTATTTTATTTATTTTTATTTTTGGCTGCATTGGGTCTTTGTTGCTGCGCACAGGCTTTCTCTAGTTGCAGTGAGCAGGGGCTACTCTTCCTTGTGCGCTGGCTTCTCATTGCAGTGGCTTCTCTTGCTGCGGAGCATGGGCTCTAGGCGCGCGGGCTTCAGTAGCTGTGGCTCACAGGCTCACTAGTTGTGGCCCACGGGCTTAGTGTCTCCACGGCATGTGGGATCTTCCCGGACCAGGGCTCGAACCCATGTCCCCTGCACTGGCAGGCGGATTCTTAACCACTGCACCATCAGGGAAGCCCAGTTAGTTGGTTCTTGTTGAACACTTTCAGTTTTTCTTCTGTTATGAATAGAGGTTTTACATATAAGGCAGTGAAAGATGTCCTTTCATGAACAGTGTCTGTTCTCTAAGGTGAGTGCCTCTAGAGAGACAGCTGAGGTGCTTGCCAACCCCCTGCTGAAGGTGTGGGTTTTTCTTGCTCTGTGTCCTTATCGGAGCATGAGAACACACATATCTCTCCCTTAGGTTCTTTGAGTTGCCCCTGCCCTTTGTAGAACCTGTGCTGGGTTTTATGGGTGGCTTGGGATGCTGCACCTACATCGGGAGGCCAGAGGAGGACGGTAAGCCCAGGATGCAGGCTCCTGGCGCATTTGGAACATTGGACCTTGCAGAGGTGCCAGCTGCCACCTGACAGACTCTGGGCCCTGAAAAACTGATGGATATGGCCAACACATCTGGGGCAGATGAGGGCTGGGAAAGGAAGGAACAGGCTACCTCTCTCCCAGGAATGATTTATCTCGCTCTCAAAGAGTGTTTTTACTTTGAAAATACCTTAGGCTCTTTGTGTAGAGCCAAAGAAAGGGAATAGTGGTAAAATATCAAAAGTGGAAGTGCCCCGTTGGCCTTCCCTCCCAATCCTCACGTCTGTTGACTGACTGAAGTCATTGCCCTTCTCGCAAGCTGCGTGATTCCAAAGGAGTCAGTGTGTAGTTTGCTTCAGAACTATGGGTGCAGTTGAACTTGATTTCCCTAAAGAAGTTTTTAATATTTTGCTGTGCCTTATTTTGGAAAGAAGTCCCAGGACTCATAGAGGATGATTGACGAATGGTCATGTGTTAAGATATAGTGCTGTGGGGCTTCCCTGGTGGCACAGTGGTTGAGAGTTTGCCTGCCGATGCAGGGGACGCGGGTTCGTGCCCCAGTCCAGGAAGATCCCACATGCTGCGGAGTGGCTGGGCCCGTGAGCCATGGCCGCTGAGCCTGCGTGTCCGGAGCCTGTGCTCCGCAACGGGGGAGGCCACAGCGGTGAGAGGCCTGCGTATCGCAAAAAAAAAAAAAAAGATATAGTGCTGTGACCTATGTGGTGTCAGGAATTTTCTCACTCCCATATCTCGTTCTTTTCCTGGCTGGTCATGGAGGAGCACTGACTGTACTTAGAGTAGTAGGGTGATCAAAGCTGCCATGTTGATGCTGTTAGCCTGGGATGCTTAGCAGACCCCTGAGGGGAGTATTTACCTGAGTGAGGTGTTGTGAGGACCCAGAGGAAGTTGTGCCCTCTGGGCACAGGATCTGGTGTAGCGCAGGGCACACATGTCCCTCTACCAGCAGGTACAGCCCTCATTGTGCTGGCCTGGGCGGGTTGGGGCTGCCTGGGTTCTGTGGCTGGCCATGAGGACTGAATCATTTTTGGCACCACTAGTTTCAGAGGATGAGTTCATGTGTCATCTGGTTTGGGAACTGGCTGAGAAATGAGCAGGGGTAAACGTTGACCACAGGCAGGGAGCATATAATCTTGCCTGAAGCTAATGGACTGTTACTTAACTGGCACATGAGAGAACCATGACTAAGGTAGGAGAGTCCCCCATTAGATCGAGACCTCAGAACAATTTTGGCCATAGTCTTCAAGGGTCACTTCTGCATGTTCCTGTTGTGTATGTTTCCCACATGATGGTGGGATTTGTAGTCTGCATCAGGAGGAGGAGACTGGAGATGGAAAATTGCCCTTGAAGAGGGGAAACAGGCTTTTTAAGGAGGACTGATAATTCTTGGTGTGTGTATGGAATACATTTAGGTATTTATAAGTAAATTTGATATTCTGATAAAGGGGACATGTGACACCTTAGAATCAATAATTTAGATTTTCTTGAAGGAGTACTGCTCTACTTTTAGCTAGAAAAACTTTTTAAATTGCTAAAACTCTGTAATTCAAGCATTGTAACTGAGGAACATATTTCTAGGTAGGCTGAAAGCTCCTTCTCCCTGTCCCCCTCCATATTGGGACGCTCTAGTCTTTCATTCCAGAAATCTGGTCTGATGAGGCAAAGAGATGTGGCAGTGTGATCATGCTGCTGGTTCGACAGAGAAGCCTCTGAGAGGCTGCTGTTTCCCTTATGGAAAAGCTTGTCTGGATTTTTGGAACAGAATCTGCTGTTTCATTTGTCCCTCAGAATTGGTGGAAGGATCTGCATTGTTGTGACTTTTCTTGAAATACTTCCACTTACAACTTGTAGTTTCTCCTTTATTAAAACTAGAATAAAGGGACTTCCCTGTGGTCCTGTGGCTAACACTCCATGCTCCCAATGCAGGGGGCCCGGGTTCCATCCCTGGTCAGGGAGCTAGATCCCACACACCTCAACTAAGAGTTTGCATGCTGCAACTAAAAAAGATACCGCGTGCCGCAAGGAAGAACCTGCACGCAGCAATGAAGATCCTATCCTGCGTGCTGCAACTAAGATCTGGTGCAGCCAAATAAATTAAAAACAAACAAGAATAAAATGCTGATGAGGGGGGAAATGAACACCTGGTGTTGGACCCCAGGCATTTGTGTCAAGTTAATAGAAGGCTTCTGTGTCTTGTCTCTCTGGCCCTGCTGCATGCTTTGGTGGAGCCAGTGCCTGCTATGACATGGGGGTGACCTTTCCGGCCTTCTTAGCAATGACTCTTTCATCTCAAAGTACCTGTCATTTTCCATGATGAGGCCTAGGTGATCTGGTGTCTCAGTGCACCTATCTGTAGTGGGAGTGATCCTAGTATCTACTCCAGAAGGCTGTGGTAGGAGGGAGGGAGTTACAGAACAGACTAACAGCTTGGTAAACGGTAGCCCTTTTCTCTGACACGGTTGTATCCCATTGTCACTGAAGATTGAGTTGGTCACTGCCTCCTCTGACCTTTCAGCACCTTGTACACATTTCAGGGACAGGATGTGTTGGGGTGATTATCCTCCCTTGTTTACATGTGGTCAGTCTCCCAGGGTCTCCATCATGGAGTGGAACTCTGAGCATGCAGTGTGAGTTGCATCAGGGTTTTTTGGCAGATGAGTTTAAAACCTTCAAGAGCTGAGCAGCCATCTGGGTTTCTTATTTCAGTCGTAGTGAATTATTTTTCCCCCTAATACTTTCACTCCCAATTATAAAGGTAACAAACACATGCTCTGAGTTCGAGAAAATTTCAAGAAGTTTGGAACATTCAGAAAACTGAAGAGATGGGAATAACAGTCTTACCACTTAGTACTGGGCAGATCCAGCTTTTGTGGTGGCTAAAGTTTATATAGTGTAACAAATATATATAATTGATTTATATAAATATATAATTGTAAGTACCATCTTTAAACAAAATTTACAATTATGAAAACAATAAGGTAAGAAAGTGAACTTATCTACAAAACAGAAATAGAGTTACAGATGTAGAAAACAAACTTATGGTTACCAGGGGTAAGGGGAGGGGAACGATAAACTGGGAGATTGGGATTGACATATATATTTCTATATATAAAATAGATAAATAATAAAGACCTACTGTATAGCACAGGGAACTCTACTTAATATTCTGTAATGGTCTATATGGGAAAAGAATCTAAAAAAAGAGTGGATATATGTATATGTATAACTGATTCACTTTGCTGTACACCGAAACTAACACAACATTGTAAATCAACTATACTCCAATAAAAATTTTTTTTAAAAAAGGGCTTCCCTGGTGGCGCAGTGGTTGAGAGTCCCCCTGCCAATGCAGGGGACACGGGTTTGTGCCCTGGTCTGGGAAGATCCCACATGCCGCGGAGCGGCTGGGCCCGTGAGCCATGGCCGCTGAGCCTGTGCGTCCGGAGCCTGTGCTCCGCAACGGGAGAGGCCACAACAGTGAGAGGCCCGCGCACCGCAAAAAAAAAAAAAAAAAAAAAAAATTAAAAGAAACCCCAATAATGTAAGAAAGTAAATGTTTGGATTGAAAAAAGAAAACACAAAAAGTTACACATTTCAAAAATCAATAGTACAGTATTTTTTCCCTACATTTCTGAGCAGCATATTGACTGCCTCATTCTATGACAGCAGTGTCATAATTTTTCTATAAAAAAGTCACATAGGGACTTCCCTGGCGGTCCAGTGGTTAGGACTCTGCGCTTCCATTGCAAGGGACACAGGTTCGATCCCTGGTCAGGGAACTAATATCCCGCATGCCGCACATCGCAGCCAAAAATTTTTTAAATAAAGTAAATAATAAAAAGGTCACATAGTCACTACTCTAGGGTGGTTAATTGTCATCTGCTTTCCATAAATTTATTTCATTTGTTAGCTGTCATTTAAATTTATTGTAGGATAACACCTGTTACAGTTTTTTAAATTTATTTTTTTAAAAATATTTATATATTTATTTATTTGTCTGTATCAGGTCTTAGTTACGGCATGCGGGATCTTAGTTACCCAACCAAGGATTGAACCCCTATACCCTGCATTGGAAGGCAGATTTTTTTTTTTTTTTAATTAATTAATTAATTTGGCTGCGTTGGGTCTTCATTGCTGCGTGGGCTTTCTCGTTGTGGTGAGCAGGGGCTACTCTTCATTGTGGTGCGTGGGCTTCTCATTCTCTTGTTGTGGAGCACAGGCTCTAGGCACACGGGCTCAGTAGTTGTGGCTCCTGGGCTCTAGAGTGCAGGCTCAGTAGTTGTGGCGCACGGGTTTCGTTGCTCTGTGGCATGTGGTATCTTCCCGGACCAGGGCTCAAACCTGTATCCCCTGCACTGACAGGCGGATTCTTAACCACTGCACCACCAGGGAAGTCTTGGAAGGCGGATTCTTAAATCACTGGACCACCAGGAAAGTCCCATCTGCTTTCTATTATTGACAACTTAGAACGGTTTCTTTCAGCGTCACAGTTCATCATATGTCATGTAAATTTTTAGGATTGTCATCAAATTTGGGAAATGTGTGTCAAATTTTTTTCATATATCAGCTGTGAGACTTCAAGACATTCAACATTTTTTTATACAGTGACTCCAGGGCCTTGGGAGGAGGTGGGCAGCCATGACCCCTGTGAGTAGCTGGTATTTTTGTTTTTAGGGTTTTTCGGTGTGTAGTAAAATGAACATAACATAAAATTTACCATTTTAACCACTTCTGAGTGTACAATTTAGTGGCAAAGCTGGAACTTCTTGCCAGTCTTTTCCTCTGTAAGTCTTATGACATAGTTCAGCTAATATCATAGATTATACAGTTTTGTATCTTCCTTTTTTTTTTTTTTTGGCTGCCCCACATGGCTTGTGGCATCTTAGTTCCCTGACCAGGGATCCAACCTGGGCCCCGGCAGTAAAAGCATGGAGTCCTAACCACTGGACCACTAGGGAATTCCCTGTATCTTGCTTCTTTTAATTGAAGAGCATATCAGATTGTTTTAAAAATATAAAAGTGATAAACAATGTTTTATAGTATCCTCATAGTCCATCATACACTTTCATATTGCTGGATGTGGAGGTGAGTGCGTTCACATTGGGGTATAAGAGATGT
The DNA here is from genome assembly GCF_005190385.1 of Monodon monoceros. Classification (NCBI taxonomy): domain Eukaryota; kingdom Metazoa; phylum Chordata; class Mammalia; order Artiodactyla; family Monodontidae; genus Monodon; species Monodon monoceros. Next base: position 63,631,854 of record NW_021703780.1, on the reverse strand, counting down.
CCTGCCAGGACCTGATTTTTATGGAGCAGTGGTGGGAGTTTTCCTGGGGTTGGTGGTAGTTTGATGCCATATACCCATGACCCAAATGGGTCAGTCTGGTCAGCCACCTTCCTTGGTGCCTCCCACAAGGCAAACATTAACAGCTTTCTTCTTCCTTCCTGGCTTTATTTTGCTAAATCTCCTTTTGGTTTATTCATTTTGTCACCAGGGATTGTGCCTTATCTGCTGCCCAGCTTTTCTAGAAGTCCAGATCATGGAGGGGATAATTTTTTTCCTGCACTGTCTTGCAGAGACACCTTGTTTGAAGCTGGATGGCAGACCCACCAGCATTGCTGAAAAGGCCTTCAGCAAATACTCAGCACCAACCCCATGGCCTTTCTTTGCTTTGCCTGCAAAAGATGGGGATAATTATCTTTCAGTGATAACTTAGCAACCTGAAAGCCTTGGGTGTTTGGGATGTCAACTCAATACTAACACAGAATTTCTGAATGCTAACTACTATATTTGTTTTAAACTATGATAGGATTTTAATCTTCTCGTATCCACATTTTAAAAGTTTATTCTTCAGTGACCATTCTTCTGCCTGATTTTCTACAAGAGAGAATTTTCCAAGAGGTTGGTTGTCATTAGATTAAGAGTTTAGGCTTTGTTTACATGAAATGTTTCCACACCAGCAGGACCCAGATGAGTATTCAGGTGCAGGGTCCTTCATTTATACTCCCCAGTTAGTGCAGAGTTAATAAGGTGGGAGATTATAAATGCAAAATTAATACCCAGCCGATGCTCAGAATGCATTTTGTAAAGTGTGTGGCGTGCCGCTTTTTAACGATTGTACTCCCTGTGCGGTTGGTGTGGGTTTGGATAATTGCAGTGGGTGCCTTTTGAGTTCTCTGTTGATCTGTGTGCAGCAGGTATTCATGACGCAGTAGTGATTTGAGGCACATCCTGTGGAGTGCTTACTCGGTGCTGGTGCTCTTCTGGGCTCTGGAGATTCAGCAGTAAACAGAGCAGTCAAAAATGTCTGACTGGGGCCTTCTCTGGTGGCACAGTGGTTGAGAGTCCGCCTGCCGATGCAGGGGACATGGGTTCGTGCCCTGGTCCGGGAAGATCCCACGTGCCGCGGAGTGGCTGGGCCCGTGAGCCATGGCTGCTGAGCCTGTGTGTCCAGAGCCTGTGCTCCGCGGCGGGAGGGGCCGCAGCGGTGAGAGGCCTGCAAACAAACAAACAAACAAAGAGTACCGCAAACAAACAAACAAACAACAACAACAAAAAATGTCTGACCTTATGGACTTTTTTTTCTGGTGGGGCAGGGTGGAGGAGACAGAAAATAAACAGGACAAATAAAACATATAGTATGTTAGGTGGTGATAAGTGGTGAGGAGAAAATAAAGCATGGTTGTGTAAGGAATGTGGATGGGGAGATATGGCACTTTTAGATGGGGTGGCTAAAGAAGACTTCATTAAAGGTGATATTTGCATACAGAACTGAAGGAGGTACAAGAGTGAGCCAGGGAGATATCTGGGGAAAAGTGCACCAAGCAGAGGGAATGGCAAGGACAGAGACCCTAAGGTAGGTATGTATCAAGCATGTTTGAGAAATAACAAGAAAGCCAGTATAATTGGAGCAGATTTGCTGTTAATTTTTCTTTTGTGATGGGTGTTTTACTGAAAGGCTTATTGGACCATTATGCTTCTGTTTTTCTCCTTTGTGTGTAAAGTATGCTTTTGCTTTGGCTTTACAAGAATTTAAAAAGATAACTGGAACTTCCCTGGTGGAGCAGTGGTTAAGAATCTGCCTGCCAATGCAGAGGACATGGGTTCGAGCCCTGGTCTGGGAAGATCCCACATGCCGCGGAGCAAATAAGCCCTCAAGCCACAACTGCTGAGCCCGCGTGCCACAACTACTGAAGCCTGCGTGCCTAGAGCCCGTGCTCTGCAACAATAGAAGCCACCACAATGAGAAGCCCGCACACCACAATACAGAGTAGCCCCCGCTCGCCGCAACTAGAGAAAACCCGCGTGCAGGAATGAAGACCCAACACAGCCAAAAATAAATAAATAAAATAAATTTATTTTTAAAAACCCTATTTAACAGCTAATATAATCTTTTAATTACAGTCTTTTCTGATTATTAAAATAACTTGTACTTACGAAACTTTTGTAAATTAAAGAAAAAATTCAAGCTGTTTATTGAAATATAATTTGTATACAATAAGATTCATTGGTTTTATTTATTTATTTTAATTAATTTATTTATTTGTTTTTTATTTTTGGCTGTGTTGCGTCGTCATTGCTGTGCGCGGGCTTTCTCTAGTTGTGAGCGGGGGTTACTCTTCTTTGCGGTGCACGGGCTTATTGTCATGGCTTCTCTTGTTGCGGAGTATGGGCTCCCGGCGTGCGGGCTTCGGTAGTTGTGGCACGTGGGCTCAGTAGTGTGGCTTGCGGCCTCGGTAGTTGTGGCACGTGGGCTCAGTAGTGTGGCTTGCTGCCTCAGTAGTTGTGGCTTGCGGGCTCTAGAGCACAGGCTCAGTAGTTGTGGCACACGGGCTTAGTTGCTCTGCGACATGTGGGATCTTCCCAGGCCAGGGCTCAAACCCATGTCCCTTGCATTGGCAGGTGACTTCTTAACCACTGCGCTACCAGGGAAGCCCCAAGATTCATTGATTTTAAGTCTATAATTTGATGAGTTTTGACAAATTTATGCAGCCATGTAATCACTGTTCCAGTCACAGCATAGAACATTTTCATTACCCCTAAAAGTTCTCTTGGACGTCTTTGCAGTCAGTCCTATTCCCCTACCTCTGCCCCCTGGCAACTGCTTATCTACTTTCTGCTATTACAGTTTTGCTTTTTCTTGAATGTTGTATAAATGGAATTACACAGTATATAGTCTTTTGTGATTGGCTTTTTTCAGTTAACATAATGCTTTTTTTTTTTTTTTTTTTTTTTTTTTGCGGTACGCGGGCCTCTCACTGCTGCGGCCTCTCCCATTGCGGAGCACAGGCTCCAGACGTGCAGGCTCAGCGGCCATGGCTCTCGGGCCCAGCCGCTCCGCAGCATGTGGGATCTTCCCGGACCAGGGCACGAACCCACGTCCCCTGCATCGGCAGGCGGACTCTCAACCACTGCGCCACCAGGGAAACCCAACATAATGCTTTTGTGATTAATCTTTGTTGTTGCTATATCAATACATTCCTTTTATTGCTGAATAATATTCCATTATATGGATACACCACAGTTTGTTTATTCATTCACCCATTTGATGGACATTTGGGTTGTTCCCACCTTTTGGCTATGGTGAATAGTGCTGCTGTGAACGTTTGTGTATAAGTCTTTATGTGGACATTTGTTTTCATTTCTTTTAGGTAAATACCTGTGAGTAGGATTACTGGGTCATATAATAAGTATATGTCTAACTTAATAAGAAACTGCCAAACTGTTTTCCAAGGTGGCTGTACTTCTTTTATTCCTACCAGCGACGTTTGAGAATTCCAGTGACTGACCCTGGTGGTATAGTCATGGGTTGTGTATGGATGTGTGCAGATGTGGGCAGTGGCTCTGGGCTCATGGAGCGGAGGTGCAGATGGTCAAGGTTATTCGTCCACCATTGGGCTAGTGTGCTTCACACCATCTCCTGTGACTGCCCAACCCTGGGGCTTTTCTTGAGGCAGAGTAAGTAGCCCCAGCAGAGCCCATTTGTAGCCTCATGAACCACATTCTAGATGTGTGAGCTAAGGGCCCAGGGCTTTTCATGAGTCATAGTTGTTTTATTTGCAGTATTTTATAAGTTAAGACTATTAAGGCATTGTTTCCAGCAGATCCTTAAACCAATTTGATAGATTTAGGGGGATGGGCTATGGGGGAAATCTATGTCTTGTCCTAGGATGAATCATGTTCTGTGTTTCTTACCTATCAATAGTTTCATGGACAAACGTGAGGCAATTTGGAAAGCTAAAATAGATGCTAAATCTGAAGCCAGTGTTTTATGGTTATTCCCTGTCTCACTAGATTCAGGGTCCACACATCACATGGACTTCTCAGTAACCATTAATATTCTAGGATTCCTGGGAAACTGGGCCTTAGACCTCAGATGTTTAAAAACCTTTAAGAGATCCAACTGCTCAAACCACATGTGGAACAGAAAAAGAGTAGCAGTGAAACAGAGAAGGTGCTTTGGGCATTTTTCTTTCTTCTGACCAGGCTGAAGCCACTAGAGAAGAAACTGATCTGGGGTGTAATCCTTGGGAAGTTGATCCTTCATTTTCCCACAGGGATAGGGTCTGTAAGGGACCCTAGAACAAAAGCTGCATTTCTTTGTCTGAAGCCCCAAATGTAAGAAGTATGTTGTATAGAGAAGCCATAGTTATCTTCATATTGAGAGATTGAACATAATTGAAATCAAAGAATCACAAAACAGGACTTAACCTTATTATGTGCAATGCAATGATTTTTACTGTTTTTTCCTATTTGATTAAAACAAACTGCTGGTTACCAGAAAACTGGAACCCAAAGGGAGCAGGGACTTGGAATCTTCCTCCAAGCAATTGAATGGCAGAACTGGGACTAGAATCTGGCTCCACCTCACAACAGGATCAGTTTTCTCCCTAATTCTACCATTTAGGAGTTTCCTCTGTCATCAGGCTTGGCACAGGCGAGAAAGGGCCTTATTTTCCTTGTCTCTCTACCTAAGATGATGATTCTTCTCCGGGGAGCAATGTCCTGTGGACTGCCAGAGTTGGGTGCTGGCGGGAGGGTTGGCAAGGTTCCGTGTCAAGGTTCCAGCAGCTAATGAACACACGGGAGACCTGGGAGAAGGAGGTATAGATCCTCACTGGGCTTTTCAGCCTCCAGCCACACCCACGAACCATACTCCAGAGAGCTGCCATGAAGGACCAGTTTTTGTTTTGGATTTTTCGCTGGAGGTGGGGAATGGGTAAGAGAGATGCCTGGAGAGAGATTTTTTTTCTACTTAATTGAATACATTTAAGGAATCTTGAACAGAGTTGGAAAGGGATTGCATTGGTGTCAGCATTGCTGTAGTAACAAAAGGAGTTTTACACGTTTATGAAAGGTTTGAATTGTGTTTCTAAAGTCTGGCCCATGGGGAGCATCTTGTGCTTTCACAGTTTAATAATTATGGTACCTGGTTCTTGCTTGGGTACTGGCAGACCGATCATGAGTCATTAGCTTTCCTTTGGTGTTGCTCTTACTCAAGATGTCTTTTTCACTACTGAAAAACTGGTGTGAACTGGTCTCTATAAACCTAAAGGGCTTGCGTGGCCAAGCATCTCAGAGCTCCACCTTCCGGAGAGAGTCTGGAATGGCTGGAAGGTACTCATCCTTCGAGCTGATTGCCTGTGTTGTGTCTTGGGACTCCTCACAGCACATGCCCTCCTGAGGGCTTCTGTAATGAGAAGGTAGTGCCAGGTGAGAAATCAGAAGCTTTGGTATTCTGCTCTTTGCATATAGGAAAGCTTATTGATTCCTAATCCTTGAGTCCAATGGGCGTTCTCTCTGAAAGGAAGAGATTAACACCAGCTAAACTCTTTATTTATTTATTTTTAAAATTAGTTTATTTTTTGGCTGTGTTGGGTCTTTGTTGCTACGCGTGGGGTTTCTCTAGTTGCTGCGAGCGGGGGCTACTCTTCGTTGTAGTGCATGGGCTTCTCATTGCGGTGGCTTCTCTTGTGGTGGAGCACAGGCTCTAGAGTGCGCGGGCTTCAGTAGTTGCGGTGCATGGGCTCAGTAGATGTGGCTCGCAGGCTCTAGAGCGCAGGCTCAGTACTTGTGGAGCATGGGCTTAGTTGCTCTGCGGCATGTGGGATCTTCCTGGACCAGGGCTTGAACCCCTGTCCCCTGCATTGGCAGGTAGATTCTGTACCACTGCGCCACCAGTGAAGTCCCTAAAGAGGCTGCTTTATAAACAGAAAATATAAATACATGGTGAAAGCACTGTCACAGGACAAGATAAATTTCCCATATACTTTTTTTTTTTTTTTGGTACGCGGGCGTCTCACTGTTGTGGCCTCTCCCGTTGCGGAGCACAGGCTCTGGACGCGCAGGCTCAGCGGCCATGGCTCACGGGCCCAGCCGCTCCGCGGCATGTGGGATCTTCCCAGACCGGGGCACGAACCCGTGTCCCCTGCATCGGCAGGCAGACTCTCAACCACTGCGCCACCAGGGAAGCCCTGTCCCATATACTTTTAAGTGCTATACCAAGGCAGATGTGCCAGAGACCTTGGGCCCCAGAGGCAGCTGTGTGGGGGCATCCAACAGATTGAGGTTCATTTGGAAACTGTGGCTTCTTGTCCCTAGCCCTGGATGAGTTTCCTCAGCTCCCAGAATCAGCTTCATTGTTTCCAACAGGGAGAGAGGTGTCTACCTCATAGAAAGTATCCCGAGGACCATATGAAGTAAGTTCCTATAGTGAGCCTAGCATAGACTGGGGTGCTTTACCCACCTTAGCGGACAGTGGGCAAATCTCCAGCCAACCCATTCTCACCACCACCATCTCAGTTGGAGTCATGGGAGTTGGAGGAGTTCCCAGTAAGAAACCTGTACAAATACTGAAATGTAGCCCAAGCCCCATTAGTAGTGCTAGTGGCAACTGTGTAGTCTGTAAATTATAGACAGAAAACAGAAGGAGGTTGACAGACCCTGAAACGGTCCACAGGCGCATAGAGGTGTGCTTTGCTGAGATCCAGTGTGCTTGGGGATCTGGTCTAAGTCAGGTCTAAGTTCCTGGATCTCAGTGAATGAGACCCCTTAGTGCCACAAGAATGCAGCTTTGGTTTAAAGGTGTGCCCCAGCTTTTGGAGATCTGGATAGAACGGATAAAAATAGTTGGTGACCTAGAACACTGTGTATCTTTTTAAAAGGAGTTAGCCAGCCTTGATCAGTTGTTTTTCGATACAGATGTTAATCATTAAAGCTAGGCCCAAGCTCCACTGCTAATAAGGTTAATGGGGCTTGTCTTTGGCCTTGAGCAGGGAAGTGTGTGCACCCTGGGGGAGTAAATCTTACTAGATGGTGCCTAAGTAGGTTTTCCCTTTAAATGCATTTTATAAAAACATAATTAACGGGGCTTCCTTGGTGGCGCAGTGGTTGAGAGTCCGCCTGCCGATGCAGGGGACCCGGGTTCGTGCCCCGGTCCGGGAAGATCCCACATGCCGCGGAGCGGCTAGGCCCGTTAGCCATGGCCGCTGAGCCTGCGCGTCCAGAGCCTGTGCTCTGCAGCGGAGAGGCCACAACAGTGAGGGGCCCGCGTACCGCCAAAAAAAAAAAAAAAAAAAATTAACGACCAAGAGTGAACCCTAATGTAAACTATGGTGCTGTATCAGTGTAGATTCATCATCATATGTAACAAGTGTACCACTCTGATGGGGGATATTGATAATGGAGGAGGCTGTCCATGCATATGCGGGGCATATGGGAAATTTCTGTATTTTCTCAATTTTGCCGTGAACCTAAAACTGCTCTAAAAAAATAAAGTCTATTAAAATATATTTATATAATTAATGGAGGGACTTGGATATAAATTACTGTAAGTTTAACAATTTTATTAGAAAATGGTAAGATTTAATCAGGATATTAGGTTTGAAATTGTGATTTTACCTAAAATCACAATTTCGTCGTCGTGGCTTCGCGGTAGTGGCTTTCTAACGCCTGGTGGGGTGATTGGGGCTCTTTCGGGGTCCCGCAACCAGTCCCTGCCAGTCGGCTTCGGCCCGCGGGGGAGAGCTCTGGCTGCTTGTTTCTGTGGGAGGAGGCGGGGCCGAAGTGGGCGGCGTGGGCGGGACCCCGCGGGAGCTCAGGCTGTTTTGTCTTTCTGCTGGAAGAGGAGGGCTAGCGCCTCTAAGGCGGTTCCTGGCCCTTTCCAACTCCGTTGTCACTCTTTGCTTCCGGCAGAGAGTCCTGGCCCACGCAACCGAGGAGCTGAAGCCAGACAGACGGACGCACGGACAGACGACAGAGGACGCGCTGGCCGCTGCACCCCGCTGCCTCCCCCTTCTCCCTGCTGCCTGCACCTGGAGGATGAGCCCAGCCTTCAGGGCTATGGACGTGGAGCCCCGCGCCAAGGGCATCCTGCTGGAGCCCTTTGTCCACCAGGTCGGGGGGCACTCGTGCGTGCTCCGCTTCAACGAGACGACCCTGTGCAAGCCTCTGGTCCCGAGGGAGCACCAGTTCTACGAGACCCTCCCTGCGGAGATGCGCAAATTCACTCCCCAGTACAAAGGTGAGCCCCCAGCTGCTGTAGGGGTCGCCAGCGCCTGGCAAGGACATGCAAGGCGTCGCGGCCAAGGAAAGCCCAGGCAGCCATCCCCGGAGCCCTCACCCCTCCCACTCACTCTGTGTTTTCCCTCCTCCTTCTCCTCTTGGCCCTCCGCCCAGCACCTCACACCCTCAGTTTTCAAGTCCCGGTAAGATTGCTCAATTCTGTTTTGTTTTGTGGGTTTGTTTTGAGTTTATTTTTGGTGGAAGTGTAGTTGTGTTTTATGTTCAGGTGTCTCTTTATCTCGGTAACCCATAGTCCCCCATGAGGAGACATCCGGGGAAGACTTTGGGAGGATTTTACCCAGAATACTTGCCGCCTGCTTTTTGTCCTCCAGGAAACCAGAAGCCCTGTTGATTAGGTAGGCTGGGAGCAGAGTTGAGTCAGATGGAATGCAGGAGTGGGAGGCTTGTGCTGATTAGCTGAAGCCCTTTGCTATTACGGAATGTCCCCGAAATGGCTATATTACGGCAACCCTTTGATTCACATGTGGTGACTCTTTCTTCCTTTTTATAATGCATTTTGGTGGGGGTGGGGGGGAATCAGCAGCCAACAGCATGGTGTGGTCTTTCCTGGGGAGGGCGGAGATCCTTTGTAAATCAGGAAGAATCCATTAAGGAAATTAATTTTAAAGTTGCATTACCTGGTTATGCAAAAGACTCTTGAACAACTTGGGTTCTTCTGGAACTGTTGAAACATGCTCTTTGAAGACAGAATGTACTGGGCGTCTCTCTTTGTACTCTGAATATGCATGTGTGTTGCGGGTCGGGGTGGGGGAGTTGGGGGCCCTCACTTGGTCCTTCTCTGTTGTTTTTTCCAGGACAAAGCCAAAGGCCCCTTGTTAGCTGGCTGCCCCGCCCCCATTTTTTTCCCTGGTTCTTTTCCCATGGCCACAGGAAAATGTGGTCCCCTGAATTCCCCACCCCGGCTCCTCTGCGCCCAGAGCCAGGTACCACCTCAGAAGTGTCGTCTCTCTGAGCACGCATTCCCCTGCAGCAAGGACTGAGCAAATTGAGTGATCCCAGGCCACAGAGGCCTGGGAGGAAAGGTGTTCAGCCAGTCGGCTGTAAGGCACTCGTCGGCACCTGCTGAAACACTTTCACCTGACAGCCCCCTCCTCAAAGACTGTCTAATTACACATGGCAGGTTCTAGAGACTCGGGGAAAGCTGCTTTCAAGGCCACTACACGTCTGTGCTCCCAGCCCAACCCTATTTGCCTTGTGTTCATTTTGTTCTTTTGTGACATGAGACTGCAAAGACCAATAAAGCAATATATTCAAGAAGGGCAAAAGGCTTGGGGTGCCCAGTGGGGGGGCACTGCAAGAAGCCTTTGCTAGGGTGTCTTTTGTGCTGTGTGGTTTGTTTCGTTTGCTCCTTTATTTTGTTTTGCTTGCCCAGTCTTCCCTTACCGTTGGATGCTTCTTACCCCTCAGGCAAATCTCTGTTCAGGCTCTGCTTTAAAGCAAGCCTCAAGGCTGTTGGAGTTTCTGTTTAGGGCCTTAAAAATTCCCACAAGATATAAAGAGCAAATGTTTTTACGTCTCTCTTAGGATTAGAAGAATTACATAAAAATTAATAAACATTTTCAATGATGGAAAAATGTGTCTTGTAATTCTTTGGCTCTTGCCTTGTTGAGTGCATCAGAGAGGAAGACTCTCGGCCATGTTTGCTCCTTAATTGCTTGTCTTGTATGGTGTCATCTTTTCTAGATGTTTTGATATTTGTTAGGTTTGCAGATGAGTTTGGGGCCTCTGGCAACATAGAGACTAAGGAACAGGGTAAGAAAAAAATAAACGTTACAATCATGTTATTTGTAACACATCTTCCTGTGGAATTAAAAGTCCTCTCTGTTCCTCACCCTTCTTCCAGGTGTGGTATCTGTGCGCTTTGAAGAAGATGAAGACAGGAACTTGTGTTTAATAGCATATCCATTAAAAGGGGACCACGGAACTATGGACAGTGTAGATAACTCAGACTGTGAACCAAAAAGTAAGCTGCTAAGGTGGACAAACAAAAAACATCACGTCCTAGAAACAGAAAAGATCCCTAAGGACTGGGTGCGCCAGCACCGGAAGGAGGAGAAGATGAAGAGGTGGGTATAGACTGAGAGGAGACTGAGCGCAGTGGGAGAGGAGGGATCTCAGTTACAGCCCAGTCGCCTAGGGCTAAGGACTCACACTATGGACTTATTAGTAGGTACCTCGTCACTCAGTGGTCAGTTCCCACATGGTGTGCCCAGCTTCTCTTTAATTGACTCTGAGTTATATCGTGCCATTTCGGGTTAAACAACTGTAGTGGCAGCTGTAAAAAAGTTTCGGTCACTCACTCCTCCTGCATCTGCCCTGTGCCAGGCCCTATGTGGCATCCTGGGGATGTAGCAGTGACCCAGACAGAAGCCATCCCATCACCTCAGGTTGTTCACTGATAGTGGGAGACAGAATGGTCAGTTGGGCATCCCCAAATCTTGGGGATCCCCGTAGGCAGAGCGCTCCAAGTGCCACACTTTGGCAGAGCTTGTGAAAAGATAAATTATATATATATTAAAAACGTAGCTAAGTAGGTTGACTTATTCTCATGGAATTTCAGTCTCCAGCATTCTGAGTCAGGGAACCTGGATGTTCCAGAAGCCAGGGGGTGTACTACCTAGAAGAAGAGGGCAGTGAAGGCTGCCTTGCAGGGTGCGGGCTGGAGGCAGAGGTTGTTCTTTCATCGAAGGTTTTCCTTACTGTAGAAAAACAGCGAGCTGACACCCCCCCCCCCTTTTTTTTTAAATCAGCTGTCTTGGGACTTCTCTGGAGGTTCAGTGGTTAAGACTCCACACTCCCGATGCACAGGGCATGGGTTCGATCCCTGGTTGGGGAACTAAGATTCTGCATGCTGCGCAGCCTAAAACATTTTTTAAAAAGAAAATAAATAAATAAAGATTAAAGTTTCTAAATCAATCAATCAACTGTCGAGGTATAATATACTATGGTAAATGAAGTGTTTACTATGTGCACTAAAACAACCACCACATCAAGGTATGAAACTTCCTATCACTCCAGAAAGTTCCTTCATGCCTTTTTGCCCCTGAGTTTTGATAAGACATTATGATTTATTGGCTCCTTGTCTCTTTATAGCCATAAGTTAGAAGAAGAATTTGAGTGGCTGAAGAAATCTGAAGTCTTGTACTACAGTGTAGAGAAAAAGGGGAATGTCAGTTCCCAGCTTAAACACTACAACCCTTGGAGCATGAAGTGTCACCAGCAACAGTTACAGAGAATGAAGGAGAATGCAAAACATCGGAACCAGTACAGTATCCTTTGTTCATAGGGCATCTCTGCCTTGGGGAGAAGGGAGGGCAAGTGAGAGGAGACCCTACGAGCTTGCAGAGAGAAATTGAATTTTTTTTTAGTCATGGTTGTGCTAGGACACCCTACGTGGTAACTGTGGGCATATATTACTTCCCTCGGGGCCAAAGGCTGGTCTGGGAGTGCAGGTGCTGGGGAGGGAGTCTGATGGGTTCCTGGGGGTCAGGGGCACCTCATGGAGGGACCAACCTGCACCCGGGGGGCTTTAGCCTGGAGTGCAAGGACCTGGTTCGTGTTTTCAGACTCCTACAGAAGTCCCCAGATAGTGCTTAACTGCCAGGGTCTGCGGTGGGGTAGGACTGACCTTTCAGTCTGGTTCACCAGGTTAGCACATGAAGAAAACACAGGGTCCTTTCTTTTTTTTGGAGTCAGGGAACCTGGATGTACCAGATAGAATAATGCATTGAATCTCGAAGTACCAGTCACCAAGGTTCAGCAGTTGGTTAACCCAGTCATGTCAGTCTCCTGTCATGACTGTCTCTATACACCCAGCAGCCCCCAGCTGAACACTCTCTGAAGCAAGTGTCAGATATTTCATTTCATCTATATACACCTCAGCATGTATCTCTGAAAGATAAAGGTATTTTAAAACATTAATACCATTATTACTCCTTGAAAAGTGGACAGTAATTCCTTACTATCAAGTATCTAATTCGTGACCCCATTTTCCTAATTGTCTCATAAATATTTTTGTTGATGATTTGCTTGAATGGGGATCCAAATGAGGTTCACACATTACATTTGGTTGAAATGTTTAAGTCTTTTAAAATACCCTTTCTGGTTTTTCTTCTTGGAAATTTCTTGTCAAAGAAACTGGGTCTTCTAGAGTTTCCCACCATCTGGATTATACTGATTACATCCTGTGGTGTCTTTTACACGTTACTCTTTCCCCTCTGTTTCCATTGAGTTGATAATTTTATCTACAAGCTTGATCAGATTCAGGTTCAGTTTTGGGGGGGTGGGGGCAAGAATCCCTCAGAGATGGTATTGTAGCTGTCCATCGGGAAGCACGGTGTTCTGTTGTCTTTCTCTTTTGTATTGCAGTTGCCTTAGAGCCACTTTTTCATTAGGTGATTTTCTAATTTTGTCATTCCTTTTTCATTCATTAGCTGGAATCCTTCTGTAAAGAGAAACTCTTCCTCATCAACTATATGCTTATCCTGAGGTATAGTTCATATAGGAAAGGCAGGTTAAGAGTTTATTTTCCTTTGTTTACTAGATTTAGAATAAAGAGATGGTTTCTTAACACCCTCCAAAGGTGACCAGTGAGGTTTTCAGCATTGTTATGAACCCATGAATTTAAACATATTTGACGTGTTTTAGTCCACTGCAGTTATCTTTACTGATGCTCAAATTGTCCCATGCTTGGCAAGTGGGAGCCTTTCAAAATAGGCTCCTGAGTCATTTTGACACAATCACAGTAGTCTCTGATGGCTGTCTTTCCCATATGAAGAACTGGTACAGACTTGTGTATATTTCATATTCCAGATGTGAATTCAGTCATTCTTCTACACCGGGGGTTGCAAACTTTTTCAGTAAATGGCCAGTGAATATTTTAGGCTTTGCAGGCCATACACTGACTGCATCACAACTCTGCCATTTGTACCCTGAAAGCAGCCATAGATGATAATGTAAATGAATGAATGTGGCTGTATTCCAATAAAACTCTATTTATGGTCACTGAGATTTGAATTTCATTCAATTTTCGTGTGTCATGAAGTATTACATATAGTTTTTTTTTTAATTCTTATTTTTACTATGATTTTTTTAACATCTTTATTGGAGTATAATTGCTTTACAATGGTGTGTTAGTTTCTGCTTTATAACAGTGAATCAGCTATACATATACATATATCCCCATATCTCCTCTCTCTTGCATCTCCCTCCCACTCTCCCTGTCCCACCCCATACAGTTTTTGACCTCTTAGAAATATAAGAATAGGGCTTCCCTGGTGGTGCAGTGGTTAAGAATCCGCCTGACAATGCAGGGGACATGGGTTCAAGCCCTGGTCCAGGAAGGTCCCGCATGCCACGGAGCAACTAAGCCCGTGCGCTACAGCTACTGAGCCTGCGCTCTAGAGCCCACGAGCCGCAACTACCAAAGCCCACGCACCTAGAGCCCGTGCTCCGCAACAAGAGAAGCTACTGCAGTGAGAAGCTGGTGCACCACAACGAAAAGTAGCCCCCACTAGCCACAACTAGAGAAAGCCTGCGCACAGCAACAAAGACCCAACACAGCCATAAATAAATAAGTGAATGAATGAATGAATAAAAAAATATATAAGGGCTTACCCTGGTGGCGCAGTGGTTGCGAGTCCACCTGCCGATGCAGGGGACACGGGTTCGTGCCCCGGTCTGGAAAGATCCCACATGCCGCGGAGCAGCTAGGCGCATGAGCCATGGCCGCTGAGCCTGCGCGTCCGGAGCCTGTGCTCCGCAATGGGAGAGGCCACAACAGTGAGAGGCCCGCGTACCGTGCGCGTGCACACACACACACACACACACACACACACACACACGTAAAAATCTGCCTGCCAATGCAGGGGGCACGGGTTTGAGCCCTGGTCCGGGAAGATGCCACATAGCACAGAGCAACTAAGCCCGTGCACCACAACTACTGAGCCTGTGGTCTAGAGCCTGTGAGGCACAATTACTGAGCCCTCGTGCCACAACGACTAAAGCCCATGCGCCTAAGAGCCTGTGCTCTGCAATAAGAGAAGCCACTGCAATGAGAAGCCCACGCGCCGCAACAAAGAGTAGCCCCCGCTCGCCGCAACTAGAGAAAGCCTGCACGCAGCAGCAAAGACCCAACACAGCCAAAAAAAAAAAAAAAAAGTAAGAACCGTTCATTCCTAGCTTATAGGTTATACAACAGTGAGTGAGCAGGGGGTCATGGTTCACTGGCCCTGCTCTAGGAGCACTGGTCTGGGCACTAGGGGAGCTCATACATCCGGTCATTGTTTCTAGATCTTTTCAGTGCCCACATCTGGGAAATACATATTTATTTTAAAGAGAAAACTTTTCATGAGTTCATACTGATATTTCTAGTTCATATTTAAGACTAGGATTTACTGAATTTATTTGATGTTCTGTTTGTAATTTAGGACATTTCTATTTTTGTTTTGTTTTGCTATTTGTGTCACTTTTTAAAAAAATATATTTATTTATTTATGGATGCTTTGGGTCTTAGTTGCAGCACATGGGATCTTCATTGCGGCATACGGGATCTTTTAGTTGCAGCATGTGGGATCTTTTTAGTTGTGGCGTGTGAACCCTTAGTTGCCGCATGTGGGATCTAGTTCCCTGACCGGGGATCGAACCTGGGCCCCCTGCATTGGGAGTGCAGAATCTTAGCCACTGGACCACCGGGGAAGTCCCTAGGACAGTATGTTTTGGACCATGGTCCCACATCTTGCTGAGTTCAGGGAATGATGTGTGTGTCTCCCAGGCTGTTCTCAGGCCAGTTCCCTGACAAGAATTGAAGGTGTCTTTCAGCCTTCTAGCCTGGGCTGCCTGCATGGGAAATATAGCAGGATCTCTGGGGCACTGTGTGCAGGCCTTGTACCCTGGGAATGCCAAGGCCCCGTGGAGCAGCACCTTTTCATTAGAGGGGCATTGTCCTTAACCACTCAGAATTTATCTTACTGGAGAACCTGACTTCCCGTTATGAGGTGCCTTGTGTCCTGGACCTCAAGATGGGTACGCGCCAGCATGGTGACGATGCTTCAGAGGAGAAGGCAGCCAACCAGATCCGCAAATGCCAGCAGAGCACGTCTGCAGTCATTGGTGTGCGCGTGTGTGGCATGCAGGTGAGAGGAGTGCAGGTGCGTGGTGTGGGCTGGCTGGGGCATCCAGGAGCTGCCATTCTCCCACCGTGGCGTAGTCCCGTTTTCTCAAAAGATTCCAGATTTGAATGAACCTGTCACTTTCTGGTTAGAAAAGGAAGCATGCTTGCATGGGTAATCGTCTCTGGGGCTGCCCTGGTTGGCTGAGTCCAGAGGCTGTGGACAGGAGGGGGAGAAAGGCAAAAAAGTTAGGCCCTCTCCACCAACACATACACTGAGCAGGGGGCTGGTGATGGAACCCAGGTCAGAGGGCTGTATCCTGAGTGGGTGTTGATTGGCAAGGACAGTGTCTCTTGTGATACTTAACAAATTAAAGGATCTGATCCATGACTGTCATATCGCTGCCACTCCCCAGGGTCTAGGCCCTGAGATGGCTGTCAGCACCTCACCTGCTGGTCTCCCTCCCACAGGTATACCAGGCAGGCAGTGGGCAGCTCATGTTCATGAACAAGTACCACGGCCGGAAGCTGTCCGTGCAGGGCTTCAAGGAGGCACTTTTCCAGTTTTTCCACAACGGGCGGTACCTGCGCCGCGAGCTCCTGGGCCCTGTGCTTAGGAAGCTGACTGAACTCAAGTCCGTGTTGGAGCGACAAGAATCCTACCGCTTCTACTCAAGCTCCCTGCTGGTCATTTATGATGGGAAGGAGCGGCCTGAAGTGGCCCTGGACTCAGATGCTGAGGACTTGGAGGACCTGTCAGAGGAGTCAGCCGACGAGTCGGCTGGTGCCTATGCCTACAAGCCCATCGGCACCAGCTCGGTGGACGTGCGCATGATCGATTTCGCACACACCACTTGCAGGCTGTATGGTGAGGACAGTGTGGTACACGAGGGCCAGGATGCTGGCTATATCTTTGGGCTCCAGAGCCTGATAGACATTGTTACAGAGATAAGTGAGGAAAGTGGGGAGTGAGCTTGCTGGCTGCAGCAGTACCTGAGAGACTCTCTGTGTCCCAGGCACAGCTGTGCTGCGTCGGGGAGGAGGCCAGTATGGCCAGGCGGTGGCCCCTGCAGCCTGGAGCTGATGGGCAGAGGCCTCTATGAGTCCCAGCCTGAGCCAGCCCCAACCGCTCTCGGAGTCTTTATTTATTTTAACTCTCTTCAACATTCCACATTTGATGATGCAGATACCTCTTTCTTCCCTGAGTGTAAATGTTCTAATACAAATCTTTTTGTTAATTGTACACAGTGCTGCTGTCGTTCTTGCCCAAGGATAGGCAGCCATCCCCCCTCCCAAACCTCAGAAACATCACATATGCCATGACCTCCACCCTGGCCCAGCAATATATTCCTTCCAGTGACCCCATCCCATGGACCCTAAAGTCACCATAGCCTCTTGGCTTAGTCCTCGGTCCCTTAACCAAGCACCCACACACATAACCGTAAATGGGTCCCTCTGGGATCTGTGCTGGTCTGTCCCAGCACCCCTTATGCAGAGAACTACAATTGACTGTTGATACAGGTCTTTCCCTGCCCTCATGTAGCTTAAGCCAAAGTTGGGCAGCAGGTGTGCCAAACGTTGGGTCCAGCTCCTGTGCCACTGGTAGCAGCTAATTGGCTGGACATTGTGATGTCAGACATCCTGGAGTCAATACTGGGGCCTCAGGTAGCCACCAGGCTTTGGTCTGTTGGCAGCCATTGGCTCTGTGGTCAAGGTCTTAGGAGGTCCCAGAAGGTGGGTGGCTTGATGGGAGGGGTTGTTCTGAGCAGTGTGGTCCTCTTGGCCACACCACCTGTCACCACTCCTACGCAGCCCTGGACCCCACTGCAACCACGCTAGTGTCATCCTTCATGTGGCTCCAGCCAGGGCAGCCCCTAAGAGAGCTACTTGTGCTCTGTGCTAGGATGGTTTCAGGGAGAGGTGTGGCAAGAGGTCTTGAACTGCAGACCCAGACACCAGGGAGAAGGACACAGAACCAGTGCTAAGAAGGTAGGGTCTAGATGTCCAGTTTTAGCAGCCCCACCCCTTGCCTTGCCTGAACCTCCTAGCACCTCCTCTCCAAGGTCCACTATGCCTGTATCCACTATGTCCAAAAACAGGCCAACTGCATACACTGGCCTGGTTGTGCCTACAGCCCCTTCTCCCTGGGCCCAGGCTTCCAGAGGGGAATGTGGCTGGAGCAGCCCCTGGACAGAAATGGGAGGTCCCCAGGACCCTTAGGATCTCTCCCCGGGGTTTCCCCCTTCCCTCCTAGGACTTCAAAGACCTCACCAAGTCAGGGCTGACCGGAAGGTGGGCCAAACAAGCTCTTAAGGCCACATGGTGCCCCACTCTCCATCCTCCACCAGCCCTTCTGTCTGCTCTCAGAAGGAAGCGTGAGAAATAAGATAACCTGGAGTTGTAAGTCCCCAAAGACAACAGAACAGAGTGATGTGATAGCGATTGATAGGGGTGGGAGCCTGCGGACTTTATACTGTGAGGAAGGAAAGTGTGTCCCAGGCAGAGGAAACTATGCAAAGACCCACGTTACAGAGGACGAGAGAAGCTAGTAGCCGAAAAGAGGAGGTGGGGTGGGGAGCAAGGATGGGAGGACTTTGGACAGAGAAATGGCCCCCCGTGGGTTTTGTTTTTACCGTCCCCCCTCACTCTTGCTCCCCGTTGCCCACCACTGGGGCGGTAAGCGGGGTCAGGAGGCCTAGAGACACGGAGCAGACCCGGGCCCCGCGGGCGCCTCCAAGTGTCTCAAGATCCAACAACGGGACTACCCTCACGGGGTCGCTGTCCTTATGTTAGTAGGTCAGGTCCCACTCCCCTGGGGTGGCAAGGACGCATGGGACTGTCAGCATCGGACAGAGGCTCTGTCTTTGGGCTGCGGGCGGAGCGCTCCTTCGGGAAGTCGGATGGGCCGCAGCACTAGGGCTTGGGCGGGTAAAGGGAGTGGAGGGCCGGGCGGGAAAGCTGGGTCTGGGGCTCTAGGTAGGGTGCTGGGGCAGGGAGTCGGGAGCTTGGAGACGCAGAAGTCCACGGAAGGGGCGGAAAGGGCAGCGGGTTCTCGGAGGCCGCGCCGGGCCGCGCAGCCTGTGGACACTAGGGGGCGCCGCGCTTCTGCGCAGGAGCCGACACATCCTGGGGCGGGGCTGCGGCGGGCGGGCGGGCGCGCGCGCGCGCACGCGCGGTGTGTCACGGGGCAGGGCGAGCGCGGTGAGGCGCTCCCGGCCTGGCGTCCTGGTTTCGCAGACCCTGCCGTCTCTCCTGCCCCGGCCCGACTCACCCTCATGTACCGCGCGCTGTACGCGTTCCGCTCGGCGGAGCCCAACGCGCTGGCGTTCGCCGCGGGCGAGACCTTCCTGGTTCTGGAGCGCAGCAGCGCGCACTGGTGGCTGGCGGCGCGGGCGCGCAGTGGCGAGACGGGCTACGTGCCGCCCGCCTACCTGCGCCGCCTGCAGGTGAGTGTGCCCCTCCCCGGCCCGGCCTCAGCCGCCCCCTTGACTGAGCTCCAACATAGGCTCGCAGGACAGACCCCGGCACCCCAGGCCCGCCGGGACCTCCAGCAGATAAGGAGTTTGAGAACCTGACCGTGAAACCCCAGGAGGACTGGGACCCTAAGAGCCCGCGCCCCAACCCAAGACCAGGGCCTTGACAGCCAACTCTGAGGACTCAGATCTACCAAAAGCCCAACTCTGGGACTGAGACTCCTCGGGATCCCAGAGCCATTGGGCCCCAACATCTGAACCTCCATCCGAATAGAATTCAAGAGTCAGTCCTGAGATTCCAGCACACCAAATTCTGAGCAGTTCCCCAGATCATTGAGACCCCAGAATTAATTGGCCCCTTCCCTGGATCACCAGGATCCCACACTTTTGCCTCCTTTTCCTCAGCTTCCACCACTGAGACCCGGGCAACCCTGGACACTGCCTGTTTCCCCACCATCTTCCATGCCTTTACACCCCCTCTCCCATTTGGACCTGAGAGCCATGGACACCCCCCTCCCCTAAATGACCCCCCAAGCCCTGAGACCTCAGTATCTTTTACTCTCCTGTACTCAGTCACCCCCTAAGCCTTTCCTAAGACACCTTCGTCAGTTCACTTTGAACCAGGGATCCCAGGCCCTGCTGACACTCCGTGGCACTACTCTCTTTCACAAGCCTCAGGCCCTGACTTTTCAGACTTCCTTTCTCTGAAGATGAGGGAGCTCCATCCCTCCTTGGCCCCCAGCCTGGGGTGGGGGCTGCTCCCATTGCAAGGAAGTGAGACCTCCCCATGGCGTCCCCGGTCTGGCTTTGACCCCATTTCCTTCCAGTGGAGTCTGCAGCCCCAGTTCCTGTTTCCCCAAGAATAGTCCTGGTATGGGGGCTGGGATGTGTTGTCTCCAGCTGGTCTATTCTGATCACAGGGGGAAGGAGGGCCTGGAGCCTCCAGGTCTGCCCTGTGCCAGACACCCCCGCCCAATCCTAGTCCATAGCCTTTAGGAAACATCCTGTCCCAGCCCAGTTCAGGACAGAAATAACAGGATAAATTTGGAGATGTCATCTGGTCTTACCAGAGGGGATGGGCCCTGGTCCCTAAACCCTTGGCCTCATGGCATCTAGGAGTGTCTGGGTAAGAGTGAGAGCCCTGGACACCAGGGCTACTGGGTCCAGGGTGAGCATGTCAGACCCAGCCTCTCTGGAGCTGGGAGCTTGTTGGAGGCCTCTGAGGAAAGTCCTGCCTCTTCCCCGAGGGCCCAAGAGGCCCCTCCCCTGCCTGGGCCACTGGGGCTGGGTGTTTGGGGAGGGCAGAGAGGCTACCATCTTGTCTATCTGTTGGTTTCTTGCTGCAGATCTCCCTCTGCCTTCGTCTCCGTGGCTCTCTCTGTATCTCGGTGTCATTCTGACTCTCCGCTTGTGTGTGTTTCTTCCTCTGACTCTCTTCCCTTCTCTGTCTCCAAATCTCAATTTCTTTCTGCGTGTCTCCCTCTGCTTCTCTCTCTCTCCCTCTCTCTCTCCCTCCCTCCCTCTCTCTCTCTCTCCATCTTTCTTGCTTTCTGTGTATCATCTGTCTTTCTCTGTCCCCCTTTCTGTCTGCTGTCTCCTGCACTCTGACACGCCCCGTGCTACCTGGAGGGCTTTGTTGACCTCTGAGTCCATCTGTCTGTCCCCATCAGAGAAGCTTCTCAAACCCACTCTGGTGTGATGTCACCTTAGTTCTGAGGCTCCTATGTCTGATGGACCATGTGTGCCAGGGGCAGCGAAGGGTGGGAGTGGCTGGT
This sequence comes from Monodon monoceros, assembly GCF_005190385.1. Lineage (NCBI taxonomy): Eukaryota > Metazoa > Chordata > Mammalia > Artiodactyla > Monodontidae > Monodon > Monodon monoceros. The sequence continues at coordinate 63,611,200 of NW_021703780.1, read as the reverse complement.
CCCACAGCTGCCACCCCCTACTCTGTACCCCATGCCAGCCAGGCTGGGTAGATTGGACCCCTGAGTTGCTGCGGATGGCAACACAGAATCTGGGGCAGGGGCCAGGTCCTGCGCTCATGTCTGTCTTTTGCCACAGACACAGAACTGCTGCTTCCCAGTGCAGGTCTGGAGGATTCCTGGAATAGCTTGAGGGGATGGGGGCTGGCATCAGGGGTGGAGAGAGGAGATCCCTTTGGCCTGTCCTCAGCTACCAGGGCCTGCAGAAGGCTCTCTGAGGACAGGGCCGTCCTGGAGTGTGACCTTGGTTTTGTGAAGGATCAGCAAGATCCAGAGTGATTTGTTAAGACTTCCAGACACTAGAGGCTCCCTGCTTGGCATCTCAGCCTGGGATCTGAGCCAAGCCTGGGGATAGACTAAGTGTGTACTCCTGGCCTCAAACTGAGGGTCCATGGGCTGTGGTATTGCTCTAGACCCCAGGTTTTCGGCTACATCTTAGCTGAGAGCCTCACTGTGAGGTAAAATCCTGCGCGGGGCCCCAATATATAAAGCAGCAGCATGGGCCCTCCCCGTGGCCCAGCTCCCTGAGTGACGCAGTTTGAGAAGCCCATTTCATATTCTAGTTCAGCTTGCTGTGTTCACATCTGGCATTACAGGCTTCAGCTGTAGTGGTCCTTTGTCTGCCCCGGGCTCCATCCTGGGCTGGCTCTGGGCTCAGTACCTCACTTGGCCCCCAGACCTAACTGCCCACCCCTGCCCCCACAGGGCCTGGAGCAGGATGTCCTCCAAGCCATTGACAGGGCCATTGAGGCTGTGCACAATGCAGCCATGCGGGATGGTGGCAAGTACAGCCTGGAGCAGCGCGGGATCCTCCAGTGAGTGGGGCGGGAGAACCGCCCAGTAAGCACCGTGGGGTGGGGTCCTTCAGTGAGTACTGGGGACGCCAGAGAGCAGTGTTGGTAGTGCAGAGTGGGGTGGAGCATGAGGGCAGTGGGAGGTTGGGGAGCCTGGGCTAGGGTGGGCCGCATCCCACGAGGAGCATGTGAGGACTTCGGGAGTCGTAAGGTAACTCCCCCAATAACCTCCCTGTCCCTCCCTCAGGAAGCTGATCCACCACCGGAAAGAGACCCTGTCCCACAGAGGCCCCTCAGCCCCCAACCCTGCAGCTATGACGCCGTCCACCAGTGACCACCACCTGGATGCTGCTGCTGCCAGGCAGCCCAACGGGGTGTGTAGAGCTGGATTCGAGCGGCAGCACAGCCTGCCCAGTTCTGAGTATCTTGGGGCAGATGGAGGCCTCTACCAGGTACATGGTGAGAACATCCTGGGAAAGGGAGGTGGGTGGAGCTTAAGGCTTTGTCCAGAGGCGCCAGGGGTCCACTGGGGTCAGCGATGCCGCCCGGAACCATAGTCCTGCCCATGCCAAGCTCAGGGCGCTAGCCAGGTCGTACCCTCAGATCCCACTTCTGTCCTCCCAGATCCCACCACAGCCTCGCCGAGCAGCACCCGCCACGCCACCCCCACCTGTGAAGCGCCGAGACCGCGAGGCCCTACTGGCCTCCGGGAGTGGTGAGAAGGCGGGGTTGGGGGACTCGGGGGGCACCCTGTACTTGGAATGGTTACTCTGCCTATGTCAGGGAACTGGGGGCTCCAGGCTTGGGGGGAAGACAGGGCACGTGTCGGGGCAGTTGGGGGTTCTGGGCTTGGTGGGAGGGTCTGGCATAGGAACTAGGCCCTGTACTGGGGGGCGGGGGCTCTGGGCTTGGAGGGGCTGGGGCCCCCAGGGGGCTGCCCTAGCACAGCATCCCCTCTCTGCCCACAGGCGGCCGCAACACCACACCCTCTGGGGGCAGTTCTGTGTCCAGCGGCTCCTCTGTCAGCAGCGCCTCCCTTGACACACTCTATACTGGCTCCAGCTCATCGGAGCCAGGCCCCAGCTGCTCACCCACGCCCCCACCTGTGCCCCGCCGAGGCACGCATACCACTGTGTCCCAAGCTCAGCCCCCTCCCTCCAAGGTGCTAAACTCGGAGCCCCCTACAGAGGAGGTAGCAGTTGATACAGCCCCAGCCCCTGATGAGCTGGAAGCCCTGGGTGCACTGAGCCTGGGGACCACAGAAGAGAAGGCGCTGGCTGAGACTGCTGTGCCCAGGACCATTGGGGCAGAGCTGATGGAGCTCGTGCGGAGGAACACCGGCCTGAGCCACGAGCTGTGCCGAGTGGCCATTGGCGTCGTGGTGGGTCACATCCAGGCCTCAGTGCCGGCCAGCTCACCTATCATGGAGCAGGTCCTCCTCTCACTGGTAGAGGGCAAGGTGAGGGTGGGCAACAGGGCCAGGGGCCTCCCCATCCTGGGGCCGCCCTACAGCCCCTGCCCCTTCCCCACCCTCACACTGTGTCCAGCCTTTACCTGACAGGTCTTTGTTGAGCTCTAGCTCTTGGCTTCCTTGTGCTGGGTACTGGGGACATTTGGGCTGATCCCTGAAGGAGAAAGGGAGGAAGAGTATTCCAGGCAGAGGCTCAGGCTGACGAGGGCCATGAGGCAGGACCGAGCTTGGCTCACAGGAAGAAGTGGAACAAGGCCAGCATGGCTGGAACACAGGGGGTGAGGGAGGGAGCAAGTGGTGTGGTTGGAGGTGAGACCTGGGGCAGGTGACAGATGAGACAGCCATGGGTGGCCAGGAGTTCTCTCAGGCTGCAGGGAAGTAATGGACATAAGGCATGAGAGAGGGCAGTGTCATGCTGGCCTTGGCAGTGGAGAGCAGTGGGTGCTTCGAGAGCTATGATGGAGGCCCGAGTGCTGACTGAGATGTGAATGAGGTGTGTGTGGATCATGGGCGGGTGGGATCCTTTGCCAAGGTTGGGGCACTGGTCAGGGAGCAGGATTGGGGGGCATGAGTCAAGTCTACACGGTGGGGGCCAGATGGGCCAGAGGTCTCTCCTTAGGGCTCCATGGCTCCTGCAGCTCTGGTTTGGGGCGTGGAGAGCAGTGAGTCAGTGGGTTTGCCTGTGCTGGGACACTGGATCAAGAGGAACACGGCAGGTGGGTAGATGACAGGCCTGTCCCACTTTGTGTAGAATCAGGGGGTGGAGTCTCAGTCACATTCAGGCAGTGAGGAGTTGGTGGCCTTCCTCATGGAGGATGTTTATCCAGGTCTGGGACAGGAGGCAAGTTGTTGGAGAACACCCCATGGATGTGTCTCATGCAGAATCCTGTCCCAGACGGTTGTTAAGACTTGGGGGCAGTGGAATTACTTGGGGAGGGGGTATAGAGCTGGGTCAGTGCCCTTGGCGGCCTCGATGTTGGGGGATGGGCTGTGGGAGCAGGTCTTTTGTGGGAGCTTGATGGGAGCAGCGGGGAGGAGGGAAGAGAACTGGGCGCTGGTCCCCTCACCCTTCCTGCGATGACGCTGGCTCCAGGTAGCTCTGGTAGGTGAGGCTGGGGCCCCCTGCCTGACACTGGCCTGGAGCTCATGCCATGACCTCAGGGTCTAGGTTGAACTCCAGGCCTTGTGGGCCTCCTGGAGATGGTGTGGGGCCAGTGTGCTGAGCCAGACCTCTTCCTCCAGGACCTGAGCACTGCCCTGCCCTCAGGGCAGGTCTGCCATGACCAGCAGCGGCTGGAGGTGATCTTTGCAGACCTGGCCCGGCGGAAGGATGACGCCCAGCAGCGCAGCTGGGCCCTGTATGAGGACGAGGGTGTCATCCGCTGCTACCTGGAGGAGCTGCTGCACATTCTGGTGCGGGCTGGGTGCCCCCAGGTGTCCCCCACCCCTGCCCCATCCCTCCCAGTGCTCGGGAGTCTCCCCTACTCATCCTCAGCTCACTCACATGTGGCCACCTTACACTGAGTGACTCCATCACACTTCGTCCTCCCCACAGACGGATGCAGACCCTGAAGTTTGCAAGAAAATGTGCAAGAGGAATGAGTTCGAGTCTGTCCTGGCCTTGGTGGCCTATTACCAAATGGTGTGTGGGAAACAGAGGGGAGGGGGCACAGAGGGACCTGGGTAGAGGTGGGGGTTCCGGGCATTGAGCACACAGGGTCCCCTGCCAGGAGCACCGGGTATCGCTGCGGCTGCTGCTCCTCAAATGCTTCGGCGCCATGTGCAGCCTGGACGCAGCCATCATCTCCACACTAGTGTCATCTGTGCTGCCTGTGGAGCTGGCGCGGGACATGCAGACAGACACGCAGGGTGAGTGAGGGGCAGCTTCCTGCCAGCTGGGGAGGTTCCCGCCATCTGGGGGGCTCTGACCGCCTGCTTTGCTCCCCCGCAGACCATCAGAAACTCTGTTACTCCGCCCTCATTCTGGCCATGGTCTTCTCCATGGGTGAGGCAGTGCCCTATGCACACTATGGTAAGAAGGCAGGTCACTGACCAGCGGACCACAGGGAGCCCACAGCCCGCTGGAGGTGGGGCCCATGGCCCAAGGGGCTGGGCACCCACTGACTGTAGTCTGACTGAATGTCTCCAGGGCTCACAGAAACCCAGGGAGGCTGGGCGGTGTGGCGGTGTGTGACGGGGGGCGGGCTGCAGACTTCCACGTACCCCTCTCCCAGAGCACCTGGGCACACCCTTCGCCCAGTTCCTGCTGAGCATCGTTGAGGACGGGCTGCCCTTGGACACCACCGAGCAACTGCCGGATCTCTGCATGAATCTACTTCTGGCTCTCAATTTGCACCTGCCAGGTGGGGGCAGGGTCTGACGGGGGTGGCTGACTCACCGTAGGGGGGAGGAGGGGGGCTCTCCAGGCTTAGCACCTGTGCTGTTGTCTACCCCCGTGTCCTTCCTCAGCCCCTGACCAGAACTTCATCATGGCCGCTCTGAGCAAACACGCCAATGTCAAGATCTTCTCCGAGAAGCTACTGTTGCTCCTGAACAGAGGGGGTGAGGGCCCAGGAATCTGTGTGGGGCCCCTTCGATGTCCTGTGACTCCATGACTCCTGTAACTCGCTGGGGTGACTCTGGGCCCCCTCGAGGACTGCCCTGACCCCCTCTTCCCCCTGCCTTCTAGATGACCCCGTGCGCATCTTTAAGCATGAACCTCAGCCGCCACACTCTGTCCTCAAGTTCCTGCAGGACGTGTTCGCCAGCCCCGCCACAGCTGCCATCTTCTACCACACGGATATGATGGCGCTCATCGACATCACCGTGCGGCACATCGCGGACCTGTCGCCTGGAGATAAGGTGCCTGGGGATGGCAGCTGTGTAGAAACTAACAAAAGGGGGGCACCTGACGCTGAATGGAGACTAGGGCGAGGGGCACTGCTGGAGCCGGGTAAGCGTGGGAGGCCGCTCAACCATGACAGGTGTGCCAAGACCCAAGGGAGCCCGCCATGAGGTGATCGGGGGTGGGCTGTCTGAAGAAAGCAGGAGTGGAGGGAGTGGTGGGAGGTGAGGAGGAGGAAGTAGAGTTTACACAAAGCCTTGGAGGCTGCGGCGGGAGGTTGTCACCCCTTCTCAGGGGCAGGGGAAGTGATCTGATTACCATCCTGAATGAAACGGAGACTGAAAGCACAGCAGAAGCGGGAGGCTGGTGAGGAGGCGGCTGCAGCTGTCCACGTGGCACGAATAGGCTGGGAGAGGAGGTCAGGCCGGGGTGTGTTGGAGGTGAGTTGGCAGGGCTTGCTGCTGGATTGGTCTGGAGCAACCGGGTGGATGAAGTGCCGATTGCTCAGGTGGGGAAGAACCTTTGAATAGAGTTGTGTTTTGATGTGTCAAGACTGAGAAGATACCTGTTGGGCATCCAGGTACAGAGGACCTGGGGTGTGAGTTGGGACTGGAAAGAGACACTTTGGAGTTGGCTGTGCATAGATGTGCTGGGAAGCCTGTGACAGTGCGGTCACCTAGGGTGTGGGATGGATGGGACAGAGGGAAGCTCAGGCCTCAGCCCAGGGCACAGTTGGGGCACATAGGGAGACACCCAGGAGGAAAACCAAGAGAGCAGGAGCCCAAAGCCACGTGTATGGAGGAGGAGGGGGATGAGCTGTCTCCACAGTTAGGAGCCCGAGTGAGATGAGGCCTGAGAATGAGCCACGGGATTCGCCACATGGAGATGAGGCGTGATTCACGAGCAGCGTCCATGGACTGGAGGGAAGAGAATCCGAGTGGGAAGTTGAAGAGAGGATTTGAAGTTGGAGGGGAGTAGAAAGGGGGAAGATGGGAGCAGTGAATGGAGACAACCTTCGTGTGTTTTTAAGTGAAGGGGAGCAGAAAAAGGTGGGGGATCACTGGAGGGAGACATGGGGTCAGGGAAAGTCTTTTAAAGGTGGGAGATGCAGGTGCATGTCTGAGTCAGAGGGAATGATCCAGCACGCCAGTCATGGAGAAACGGCTGATGTGTCGGGAGAGTCAGCCGCTGCGGGTGTCAAGTAGGTCAGGCAGCAGGGGAGGGTCCAGGCCCCCCTGGAGGGAAGGCCTCTGGCAGGAGCCAGGACAGTTCATTCACTGGGGACAGGTGAGGTGTGGGTGCCGGGGGAAGACCAGGCGTTTCTGAAAGTCTGCTTGTTTTCTGCATGAAGCACAAAGCCAACTGATCGGGCAGTTTAGGTTTGGAAAATGGAGAGAAGGTGGGCAGTGGTCCTTTCAGGAACAGTGAACGTGGCAGAGGAAAGTGGCAGGGGTGCCAGGCAGTGAGGTTTGTGGTGGGGAATGCCGTTCAAGCCTGCACAAGACTCTAATTGTCTGCTGCTTAGCTTCTAGGATTTGATTGGCAGGTGCTTTTTGGTCTGACCAGGGTTGGGAGTTAGCAGGGTGATGCTGCCTAAAGAAGGTTTGAGTATTGACTCCTCTAATCAGAGGTAAAGAGAGAAATGAGGGATGGTGAGGGGAGCAAATGGAGGAAAAAGTGCTGGCGCCAGGTCAATGGATCAGGGTCTCAGTGAGGATAAGGAGCAGCTGGGGTGTCAGATTGGAGTGGTTCTTGGAGCCGTTAAAGCCAGAGGTGCTGGGAGGGTGGGTTGGCAGGGGGTGTTAGAGATGGATTCAGGGCACACGTAGAAGGCAAGACGGCCGGGTCTTACTGGGACGGATTGGATTCGGGGTGTGGGGAGAAAGGAACCGGAGGGGACACGTGCAGTTTTGGCTTGAGCACTTGAATGGACAGCAGTGCTCTTTATTAAAATAAAGAACACGAGAAAGCCTTCAGCTTTGGGAAGATGGGGAAGATCACGAGTTTGATGGTTGTTATGTGAGTTTGAGTTCTCTCTCAGATAAGCAGGAGGTGACAAGTGGGCAGTTGGATTTTCTCATCTGCAGCTCACCGGAGAGTCTCTGCAAGAGGTTTGAGTGAGGGTCACTATTTGAAGCTGTGGGTGTGAATGAGATCTTCCAGAGTGAGAGGATAGAGTGAGAAGCAGAGGGCCTCCAACAGACAGACAGCAGCCCCACAGGGGCCCAGCATTACAGGAGGGATGGGGGCTCGCTGCTTCCCCTCACCACCTCTCTGAGGCAGGACTTCCCTGGGCCGGCCGCGTTCTGGGACTGTGTGTGTCTCAGATGATTTATTTATTCACTTACTTATTCAGTGACTATCAAAGGCCAGTTCTGTGCCAGGTCCACTCTGGGTGCTGGGGATGCAACCCTGATCTTCAGTGGTGTGAGGTGGTCCACAGCCCTGGGGTCCGTGTGGCTGCCAGGAGGCAGTAGTGGCCTGTCCCTGTCTGGTGGCAGTCTCAGTGCCTCCCTGGGGTCCCTGAGCTTGCCTGGTCTCCCCACAGCTTCGCATGGAGTACCTCTCCCTGATGCACGCTGTGATCCGCTCCACACCCTACCTACAGCACCGCCACCGGCTCCCCGACCTGCAGGCCACACTGCGACGCATCCTAACCGAGGAGGAAGCCTCGCCCCAGTGTCAGATGGACCGCATGATTGTCCAAGAGATGTGCAAGGAATTCCCGGTGCTGGGCGAGGCCCCCAGCTAGCACCTTCTTTTCCTCCCTTCCCTGCAGCCCTGGGTAGGGTGCAGGGGACTCGGAGGCTTGGCCCTAAGAATGTTTTGCACTGACAGTGTGAGGGGAGGTGATGGTGGAAGGGACCTAAGCAGGGGCCCCCACCTGAAGTAGAGCTAATGAGAGGGGCCAAGCGCAGGATTAGGGACCACGCGCTGGGAGCTATGCTGGGGCAGGGGGAGTGTGAACTGAAGCCCCTCCATCTCCCGCTGGGCTGCCTCTTCAGCATGCCTCCCCACCCCATACACATGCACACTCAGAGTCCTGCTGCTGCTCCAGGCTGGGCCAGAGCCCTCATCCCCCGCGCCCACCTGGTCTGTGTCCTGGGCTTCAGCAAGCCGTGTCCCTGGGGTTAGAGGAGGCACCTTCCGCCAGCTCCGTTCTTTGCCTTAGCTTCGCAGTGAGTGCTGCTCATGTGCTCTGTCCCCCCAGCCGCCACCCCGTGGGGGTCTCTGCCCCTCACTCCAACCCCCAGAGGTCTTGGCCAAGCTGCTTCTTTGAAAGCAGAGTCTTAGAGACAGGCCATCCACCCTGGAGCCTCACAGAATGAGGTGATGGCACTGATAAAGCCAATGACAGAATCTATTTTCTCTGTAAAAGCGTAGACCGAAAAGCCTTGTGTATTTTCCTGTGTGCTGCAGCTCAGCTTGGAAATAAATCACAGGCATCTGGAAACAGGCTTCCCTGTATGATCCTGAGTGGTGGTGGGAGAGGATGGTCAGGGGCACTGGGGCCTCAGGACCTCGTCACTAGCTTGCCCTGTCCTCTCCAGCCTGAGGAGGTGATGGTCTCTAACAGGCCTCTCCATCGAGGTCCCTTGAGCCCTGTTCCAGCCTCTCTTCCCTGGGTTCCCACTTCTCCTGGGCCACAGCCACAGCCACTGAGAGCCCCATGGTCCATTTGCAGGTGACTGCCCCTCCAGGCTTCACTTATATCTTTCTTTGCCTTGAATGCCGTGTCTGTCTCCCCTGTTGAAACCCTATATCCTTTACACCTGTTCTCAAATGAAGCGGCTCCTATCCAAGCCCTGGCCTCCCTGAACTCTTAGGGCTGCCCAACTGTTTCCCTTCCTTATTTGTCTTCCTCTGGATCCAGTGAGGTTCCCTCATTTTGCAGCCTTAGCGGAGATTTGGTAATTACAGTAGGACAAAAAGAATATCTCAACAAGTGTGGGGTTAGTTGTGCACTGTTTGAGGGGAATCAGAGGCCAACGTTGGGCAAAAAACTTTTTCCTCGTGGGCTCCCCAGTTAACTAAGGCTGTCACCATAAGTTGGGGAAGAGAGTCAGAACCTGTAGGCAGACACCAGGCAGCAGTGGTTTCCATCAGTTCCCTTCAGTTTGTTACCCAAGATGATTCTCATCAGATTCCACACATCCAGAATCACTGATGCTGTGACTTCTCGCCACGACTTTTCCTTTCTTAATGGGGTGCTGAAGGCAGAGGGCTCTTACTCTCTCAGCAGAACGGAATACGGCAAGAAGCCCAGCAAGGCCAGTCCAGGGGTGGGGTCCCAGGGAAACAGGTCCATGGGAGCAAAGCACAGGAGGCCAGCAGGGAGATGTCCTTCCTGACCTGTTGACTCTTCCAGAAGTTTAAGTGCACAGGCTCACCTGGACCTGAGGAGGAGCTGACACAGTTGTCTGCAAGAGAGCTCTGTGTGGTACAACCTGGTCACTTCATCCTGGAGGCCTCTGCCTGCCTTCCACAGACGGAATCAACAACACTGACTTCCAGGTACAGCTCCTTTCTCATTGGAGTGCTGAAGGCGGAGAACCATGGTTCTCCTCCTGAGAGCGAGTAACTCAGTGATAAGCACAGGTCCTCAGGAAGCTGAGGCAGGAACATTTGATAGCCTCTGTGCCTTGCTCTGTTTGCTGTTAGGCTGCACACACTGACCTCATGGGAAAAGCAGGGCAGTGCTATGCCATCTGTCCTAGTGCTGGCCCCTGTGAGAAACGAAGTGCAGCCCCGTGGCTGGAAGATAGAGCCCCTGCCCACTTCTGTGTGATCGTCCAAGGGACCCTTGCATGTGTTTGTAAGGAGACACTCAGAAGGGCCAGGACTCCAGGACCGTCAATAAACACCTTGATGGTGTCTCACCGCACAGAATTAAAGCTACCAAGGACAATGACTAGCCAGAGAATTCCTCAGGGAAGGAACTGCCTGAGAGAATACCTCTGACTGCTTGGAAGGATGGTAGACGTGGATGTGGTTAGGCAGGGGAAAGGGTAAAGAGAGGGAAAACTAAGGCACTCAAAGAAGGGAGTGACAGGGTGGGGCTGAGGAAAACTCAAATTTTGAGGGGCAGTGAGGGCTGGGCGTTTGGGCCAACCTCTGGGCTAGAAGTGGGTCCCTACAGGTGTGGTACCATGTCTGTGGGACATGTCTGAGTACAACATGCTACACGTGCATAAGGCAACTCCAGGGTAAGGGGTTGGGTGAAGACCACCTGCCTGCTCAGTCCCCAAAAGATACAGACTGAGGCTCCAAGTATGTGAGGATAACCTTTTCTTTTTCTCTCTTATTTAATGGAAGAATAACATGCTATGAAAGCTACAGTATGCAAAGAGTACAGCTAATGAATTATGACAGAAGATGCTAATGTAGTCACCACCCAGTGTCACTAGTTCCCAAAGCCCACTGTGCACCCCTCTCAATCACCAACTCCTTCCTTCTCCCCAGACCTCTTCCCTAGAGGTAATTACTGATAAGTTTTGCCTGTTTTTGAACTTTATATAAATAGAATCATATAGACACTGGCTTCTTCACTCACCAAGTTTTTGAGGTTTGTCTATGTCATAGTATGTGGTTGCAGTTTGTTCATTCCCAGTGTCGTGTGGGTTACACCCTCATTTATTTATCCACAGTGTTAACGACTGTGGATAAATTTCAGTTTCCAATTTTTGTCTATTACGAATCGTGCTGTCAGGAGCACTGTTGTACATGTCTTCTTGTTGCTCATATGCCTTGCACCAGGAGGTATATCCTCAAGAGTGGAATTGCAGGGTCACAGGCAGAAACTGCCAAATAGTTTCCCAAAGTAGTTGTACCAGTGTGCTCTCCTCCACTGGTGCCTGAGTTCCAACTGCTCTACATCTTTCCCAAAACCTGGTATTGTCAGTCATTTTCATTTTAGTCATTCTGGTGTAGTATCGTAGTATTTACTTTTACACTTGCGTTTCCCTGACGACTAAAGAGGTTGAGCACCTTTTCATTAGTTTACTGGCTATTTGGATCTTCTCTTGTGAAGCACCTGTTCACATCTCTTGCACATTCATCAACTGGGTTGTCTATCTTTTGTTGGTTTGTAGTATGTATTCAGGATATGAGTCCTTGGGTTGTATATCTTACAATATCTTCTCCCATTCTTAACATCTTTTGATGAAAGGAAGTTCTTAATTGTAATGTAATCCAATTTTTCAGTGTTTTCCTTTATGGTTAGTACATTTTGTATCCTATTTAAAAAATATATATTTGCGGACTTCCCTGGTGGCGCAGTGGTTGAGAGTCCACCTGCCGACGCAGGGGACACGGGTTCGTGCCCCGGTCTGGGAAGATCCCACATGCCGCAGAGCGGCTGGGCCCGTGAGCCATGGCCGCTGAGCCTGCACGTCCAGAGCCTGTGCTCCGCAATGGGAGAGGCCACAACAGTGAGAGGCCTGTGAACACCCCCCACCAAAAAAAAAAAAAATATATATATATATATATTTGCTTAAAGTCATGAAGAACTTCTGTGTTCTCTTCTAAAAGCTGCATTGTCTTTCCTTTCATATTCACATGTCAAACCTGGAATTGATTATGAAGGTAGTATGAAGTAGGGGTCTCATGTAATTTTTTTCTGCATGGATGTCCAATCGACCCAGCACCATTTATTGGAAAGCCCATCCTTTGTGTTGGCTCTTAAGAGCCACCCTTGTCAAAATTCAAGTCTCCACACATCTTTAGACCCCTCTCTGGATTTTGTTCCATTCATCTGTCTATTCCTGCACCAGCACCATACAGTCTTGGTTTCTGTAGCTGTAGCTTTCTTGATCTCCTATAGACGAAGCTGTTCTCCTACTTGGGTTTTCTTCGGACTGTCTTGGGTATTCCTGGCCCTCGTACGTTTTAGAATCCAGTTTGTCAGTTTACACACACACACACACACACACTACACAGTATCTGCTGGGATTTCTATCGGAGTTGCATTGAATCCATTCTTTGGGAAGAATTAGCATGTGTGCAATACAGGCATACCTCATTTTGTTGCACTTCACAGATAAACTGCATCTGTTACAAATTGAAAGGTGTTGAAGGTTTGTGGCAAACCCTGTGTCAAGCAAGTCTAATTGTTGCCAATTTTCCAACAGCATTTGCTCACTTCATGTCCCTGTGTCACATTTTGGTAATTCTCATAATACTTCAGACTTTATCATTATTATATTTGTTATGATGATCTGTGATCAGTGATCTTTAATGTTGTTTTTCTTTTATTTTTGGCCACGCCATGCAGCATGCGGGATCTTAGTTCCCCCACCAGGGATCGAACCCGTACCCCCTGCAGTGGAAGTACTGAGTCCTAACCACTGGACCACCAGGGAATTCCCTGGTGTTACTTTTCAAAAAGATTACAACTCACTGAAGGCTCAGGCGATGGTTAGCATTTTTTAGCAATAAGGTATTTTTTAAAAAATTTTGTGGTCCCCCCACCTTTTTAGGTTTTGATTTTCTCTTTTTTAAAAAATATTTATTTATTTGGTTGCACTGGGTCTTAGTTGCAGCAGGTGGGCTCCTTAGTTGTGGCTCATGGGCTCCTTAATTGCGGCAGGCAACCTCCTTAGTTGTGGCATGTGAACTCTTAGTTGCCGCACGCATGTGGGATCTAGTTCCCTGGCCAGGGATCAACCCCAGCCCCCTTGCATTGGGAGCACAGAGTCTTAACCACTGCGCCACCAGGGAAGTCCCAGCAATAAGGTATATTTAATTAAGGTATGTGCATTTTTTTAGGCATAATGCTGTTATTGTACACTTAATAGACTCTAGTCTAAACATAACTTTTATATGCCCGGGAAAACCAGAAAATTTGTGTAACTCACTTTATTGTGATATTTGCTTTATTGCGGTGGTCTGAAACTGAACCCACAGTATCTCCGAGGTATGCCTGTATTTAATCTTTCAGTCTTTGAACATAGTTTTCCACTCCATTTATGTCTTTATTTCTCTCAATAATGTTTTTTTCTTCCAGTGTTTCTTGAGATATAATTGACATATAGCACTATATAGGTTTAAGGTATACAGCCTAATGATTTGACTTACATACATCATGAAATGATTATCGCAGTGTTTAGTGTCAATAATGTTTTATTGTGTGTGTGTATGTGTGTGTGAAGAGTCATTGCACATATTTCATTATATTTATTCTAGCATTTTACCTTACATGATGCTACTGTAAATCACATCATGAAAAAAATTTTTCTCACTTGTTGATATATAGAAATTACAACTGATTTTTATATATTGACCTTGCATCCAATGAATGCTAAACTCTAACAACTTATCTATAAGTTCTTTTGGATTTTTTACATACACATTCCTGTTGCCTGTGACTAAGTTTTCTTTTTTCCTTTCCAATCCTTGTACCTTTTTACTGTTTTTCTTGCCTTACTGTGCTGGCGAAGCCCTCCAATATAATATTAAGGCTTGTTGTCAAGAATGTGAAATATTTTCCTCTAGCAATGCTCTGCTGCTCCAGAGGTGAGGAATTCACAAGTAGTCTATTTTTTTTTCACAATTCACAACATTTTATTCAAGTTAATACATTTCATTCAGTAATCAGCCATATTATCCTTGGCACCATTAATAACCCCTTAATCACAAGAGAAACAGAGGGAAAGACTGAGATTTATGTGTAGAAGTTGATCTCCACCAAAACTAATTCATAGTCCATCATCTTTCATGGTTGTGCTTTTACTTGAGGCCTCATTTTTGGGGCGAGGGGGCTGTTTCTCATAAGTGTTTGCTTAAAACAAATAACATGACCTACGTGGAAGGAAAATAAGGTCTAGTCCCTAGTGAACAAGCAGGGGATCCTCCAGGAAAGGAGCCCTAAAGGCTCCTTGAAGTGACAGTAACCCTCCTGCCCCAACCAGTCAGTAGTTAAGTTATAACCAGGTGAATGAGAGAGGTAGTAACTAGCTGGAGAACCCATGGTCTAGACTCCCTAGAACAGGAATGGCTGAGTGAGTCAGAACTGGAGGGAGACATCTACAGTGTCTGGAAAAAGTGACCAAGAATAGGAAAGTGTGAAAAAGATACAGGTTTCCCACCAGGGGACCCACAGAAAGATGGTGGTACCAGTCAAGGGCAGTCCTGTGCTTTTCTCTGACACAAGGTTACACTGAATGGGTTCTGCAATTTTCAGATAAAAATTGGAATGACGCTGAACAAGTCAAAGTGAAATCAGAGTTTCCCTCCTTTGTTCGGTAGACACTGATAGAACAGCTGTGTGTGAAGCGATGGGACAGGTGCTAGAGGAACAAAATGAAGCTGTCTTAAGATGTGGTCCTGACTTGAAGGTGGCCATCTGACCCCGCACATACAGAGCACTATGTTGGAGGGTCCGAGTGGAGGGAAGCATCACTTCTGGCTGGCAGCAGCAGAGAAAGCATTCCCCAGTCGTTCCTTCTTGGTTCCCAGGATGTCCTCTGTGCCTCTGTGTCACCGCTTGGCCCGCCCCATTCCAGGCACTTGCTTGTCTTCCTTATCTTTCCCCATAATGTGAAATGGAAGCCTGGGAGAAGATCCCACCTCACAGGTGTCTAACAAATGTGGGTGGAATTGATGTGTTACGGAAGTGTCACTCAATTTTGGTCCAGGTGGGTGGAAAAAAATTTGGGGAAAGGAGAGCTAATAAGATGGTGGTGGTAAGGGTAAGGTGTTATAATCAGAAGGCGGGAGCAATGATATCCCAACAAGCAAACTTAGTACGTGGCTTAAACCAGGTGATAGAACGCCAACACAGCCAAGGACCGCAAGAAGGTAGCTGGAAGCCCTCTGTCGAATAGGTTAGTCTGCAGAACTGGAAAGCTAAAATCTTTTCCTACTATCTACTCAAGTTTAACCAGAGCAGATGAAGAAATAATGAATAACTAGAGGGTCGTAACTTTCTAGAAAGATCAAGTAAACACAGCACCCCCCAAAAAAGGTGAGGCTGAATGTCAAAGTGTAGAGGAAGCTTTTGAAAATCTTTTTTTTTTTCTCCTAGGAACTTAGCTGTATTTTCTCTCTTTTTAAAATCGAAGTATAGTTGGTTTACAATATTATATTAGTTTCAGGTGTACAAAATAGTGATTCAGTTTTTTTGGATATCTTTTTTTAAGTTTGTTTTTGGCATCTTGGTCTGTAAGCCATCAAGTAATAGATGCCATCCCAAAAAGGAATGTTTGCAGGAACCAGAGTAGTTGAATCCAACTATGCGTGATGCCTTTAGACTTGAACAATACAATGGCATACAAGGACTCTCCCACGTGAATCAGCCAGGCAAGCCAATACCAACTGTGCACGAGGGTGTGATGATGCTCCAGCAAGTACTGAGTGAAGGGGCCCAGCGGCCCTAGGCTCTGATAAGGAATAGTCTCAGGCTAGATCATCCAGTTTTCAAGCAGAAACCTTAGGAGCCCACCGATCTTGCGCTTATAACCTTGCGCCAATAACCTAGGCAAAAGCCAGGCGCGCAAGAGCAAGACCCCCCCCCCCCGCCCCAAGTAATCTATTTTAAGGAGTTAGATTTTAGCCCAGTGAGTTTGTCTAAGAAGAGCAGGGCAGGAGAGTTGTTATAAGACTGGCTAATGGTTAAGGTAAGGAGCTGAGAGGAGGTGAGAAGTGACAGATTGGAGGTCTTAGTGAGATGAAAGAACTGTTGGATAATTGAGCTGGATGAGTTGGCCAGGTTTTCTGGTCTGCTCTCCCAGCAAGGTACCCCTGAATTGGAGGAAGGAGGGGACAAACACAAGGTAGGGAGGAAAAGGCACAAGGAGAAGGGTTGAGATGTCCTAGAGGGCAGTGGAAAGAGGACTTGGAAAAAGGAACTACCTTGGTTTGTCTTTACAGGGAGCATTAGAAGCTGCCACTTGGGCTGGGGCACAGAGGTGAGTGCAGATGGAGAGGGAGAGGCTTCCATGGAACAGCAGCCACAAAGAGGACTACGGTGGAGGCAGAACAGCAGGGAGTGACACGGAGAGTCATCTGCAGTCAACAGAGGTGTCAAGGAGAGCTCTAGGTCTTGCTCTCCACAAGGAGCATCAGTTGAGGGCAGTGCTAACCCTAGTGGAGAGAGCAGGGCGTAACTTCCTTTGGCCATGGTCCCTTTAAGCGTCAGCACATTTGTCCACACAGCCTCCATGACCTAGGGTGGCTCCTCCATCTCTTGGTTATTCAGAGCTCTGCACGGGCATCTTCTGCAGATAGCTTTCCCAGAGCGCTACATTGGCTCAGATGCCTCTTCTGGGACCCCAGCATCCCTCTCCCTAGCGTTCCACCTGTCTCCCTCCTTCGTTAAAGTTTTCTGCCCTCCATTCGCTAGACTGTGGACCCGGAGGGTGGGTGTGCGATCAGAACCATGTCTTTGGCTTCCCTCCTCCAGGCCCTACGCCGAATGAGCCCCCATCCAACCGAGTTCCGCCTTCGGCGCCT
The DNA here is from genome assembly GCF_005190385.1 of Monodon monoceros. NCBI lineage: Eukaryota > Metazoa > Chordata > Mammalia > Artiodactyla > Monodontidae > Monodon > Monodon monoceros. Next base: position 63,594,582 of record NW_021703780.1, on the reverse strand, counting down.
CTGCAGATGCTTCATTCTCACGCCCATAGGAACCCAGACCGTACATCCGGATCTGACCTTAGGTGGCCCTCAGATTCGGAGAAACTAGAGGGCACCACTGGAGCCCACCCACCCGCTCTCCATAGTCACTTGAGGCGCTTGAAGGAGGAACCCACGGGAACCCCGCCTCCTGGAAGCGAAGAAGTCGGGGGGGGGGCGGCTAGGAATGCGCCATTTGATTGGTTGGTGGTGATGTCATAGGTACCGTTTGGGGCGGGCCAGGGGCCTTAGCCGGGGGATCTCCGCTGGTTCCAAGCAGAAACCGCACCCCTTGGAACGTTCCGTGTCCCAGCCCTAAACCCCTCCTCGGTCCAGGGACGCCTGCGTCCTCTGCTCGTGACGCTGCAGCCCACTGTCGCTGCTGCCTTTGCAGGCTGGCCCGTAGAGCACCGCCTGGATTGTCTCTCCGGGCTATTCTGGAACCGGAGGAGCCTCCTCCCCCAGACAATGAGTCTGCCATGGGGGCGGAGCCACCCGTTGTGCCAATAGAAACAGTGGCTTTCTGATTGGAACGCTTCTCGTTCACCACTCCCCCGCCCCCGCCCGTCCTCTGTGACGTCTGTTCCGCGGCGTCTGCCCATTGGCTAGCCTGGGTCGACTTGCGCCGAGCAGCATAGCGCGGGCAAAACTGAGATTCCGTTAGTCCCTACAAGGGGTTAAGGGACGCAGTCTTAGCGGGCGAGGGGCGGGGACCCTAGGAAGCCGGGCCGCCGCCGTGCAGCAATGCCGGCTTCCACATGGCATTCCAGAGCACTCCAGAGACCCACGGTCTGGAGGCGGGAGTGTAGCTTCCAGTGGAAGAGCCCCCAACCCGGAAGACTGCTGGCGGCCAGCAAGGCAGGGAAGTTTGCTCCGTTGGGGCCCTCCAAACAAACAGATGGTCGCGACATGTTTCATGAGTTAAAACTCGCTGTTAGGGACCTCCCTGGTGGTCCAGTGGTTAGTATTCCGCGCTTCCACTGCAGGGGGCACGAGTTCGATCCCTGGTCGGGGAACTAAGATCCCGCAGCCAGCGCAGCCGAAAAAGCAAAAACAAAAAACAAAGCGAAGTTTTGATCGAACAGTTAAGGCTGTTGTTTGGCCTGCTGGCACCCCAGGCCCCGTCCAGCCATCGTCCCCTCCGACCCCAGGATTCCACATGGTGTCACCGCCCAAGAGTCATGAGAACGCTTTCTCTGCACATCGTGGGCACCAAATTTTCAGACCAAAATCCGGGAGAGGGTTCGAAACTAGTGCTCAGGAAGGGAGATCCGCAAGCAGAAATCTGGAAGACGGAGCTGAGACAGCGCCCTAGTGGGAGGGATGCTGGTGAGGGCGGTGGCCACGAGGAGGGTGGAACCAGGGGCAGTGAAGCACCAAGCCCGGTTCAGGACCGCGGTTAGCACTTACGCTCCGCCCTCAATAAAGATGGCGGCAGTAACTTCGATATCCAGAGCTGCCATGCGCGACAGCCTGTACCATCGGATTTGGGGCTTCGGGGCGGAGGTGGAACGAACCATCGCAGCGGCCGGGAGCCATGTTGGAGCGGCGGGAGGCGGCAGCAGCGTCGGGGATGCTGTGGTGGGGGCGGCAAAAGCCGGGGCCGCTCCCCAAAGGGACTCTGGCCGCGGAGTAGATGGTGCCCAGAGGGTGGCGGCGGCGCGGAGCGACAGGCCTAGAGGCGGGGGACCAGGGCGGCGTCAGGGCCCCGGGTGGGGGCCCGAGCAGCGAGGCGGGCCCAAGGCCTGGACCCAGGCGGAGGACAGTGGAGGCCGTGTGGGGAAGTAGGGGGTGATGGCGAGGCGGCAGCCGTGGTGGGGTCTCAGGGGGCCGACCACCCCGCTACTCCTGCTCCTTCTCCTCCTCTCTTTGTTCCCTCCTAGCCGGGAGGAGCTGGGGGTCGGCGGGGGCCAAGGTTGGGACCCGGGGGTAGCTGCTGCAACGGGGCCAGGGGCGCGGATCGGCGGCGGAGCCTTAGCTCTTTGTCCCGAGTCGCCCAGGGTCCGAGAGGATGGAAAGCCTGACCTGGGAGTCAGGAAACCTGTGTTCGTGGGGCTCCGAGGGGGAAGGCAAAGCGACCAAAGCGGTCGAGGGCCCCCTGAGCAGCCGGGGTTGGGAGCGGAATATGGAGTCAAGACATTTGGCAGCCGCGGGCAGGAGACAGGACAAGGACCAGGGTCTCTGTTATGCTGGCGTCCAGAGGTCTCCTCTTGCGGGCGGACAGGGCCGTTGCAAAGAGATAGTCTGTCGCCAGAACGCCTTTCCCCAGGGGTACCGGGACCAGAGAACAGCTCTCCCTTCCCTTCGGACCTTCGGATTCGGCCCCGTGGTTCCCAGCCGGTGTTCTCCCAGAGGAATACTGGGACAGGCGCCCCCAAAAAAGTGGGAACCACGCGCTGCTGCGGGGAGTTGTGGGCGCCAGGGCGCAGGGGTCAGAGCGAGAGAACCGCGACATCCCAAGCGAGGAGGACAGGGCCCCGGCCGGACCGCCCTCCCGGGGCCGTGGGATCCGGCCCCGGGCTGGATTCAGCACCTCGCAAGGAGAGGACAGCTTCCGCATCTGTTTCAGCACTGCGAGAGTCCCGGACAGCTCCCGAGCCAACGCCCGAGCGCATGCGCTCCCGCGTCCTCTTCCGCCGCCGCTTCCTCCCTCAGCGCCCGAGGCCGCGCCCCGCTGGGGGCCCGACCGAGCATGGAGCCTGGAGAATACCCCCAGCGAGCCGGGCCCGCCCCCGTCGCGCCGCGAACCGCCACCCACAGTTTCCGCAGTACAACTACCAGGCACTGGTGCCCGAGAATGAGGCGGCGGGGACCGCGGTGCTACGTGTAGTGGCGCAGGATCCGGACATCGGCGAGGCCGGACGCCTAGTCTACTCGCTGGCTGCGCTCATGAACAGCCGCTCTCTGGAACTGTTCAGCATCGACCCGCAGAGCGGCCTTATTCGCACAGAGGCTGCCCTGGACCGCGAGAGCATGGATCGCCACTACCTGCGCGTGACGGCTCAGGATCATGGCTCGCCGCGCCTCTCGGCCACCACCATGGTGGCCGTGACAGTGGCCGACCGCAACGACCACGCGCCGGTATTTGAGCAGGCGCAATACCGGGAGACGCTTCGCGAGAACGTGGAGGAGGGCTACCCCATCCTGCAGTTGCGTGCCACAGACGGTGACGCGCCCCCCAACGCCAACCTGCGTTACCGCTTTGTGGGGCCGCCAGCTGAGCGCGCCGCCGCCTCTGCCGCTTTCGAAATTGATCCGCGCTCAGGGCTCATCAGCACCAGCGGTCGCGTGGACCGCGAGCACATGGAAAGTTACGAGCTGGTGGTGGAGGCCAGCGACCAGGGACAAGAGCCCGGGCCGCGCTCTGCCACTGTACGTGTGCACATAACCGTGCTGGACGAGAACGACAATGCGCCCCAGTTTAGCGAGAAACGCTACGTGGCGCAGGTGCGCGAGGATGTGCGCCCCCATACGGTGGTGCTACGCGTCTCGGCTACCGACAGGGACAAGGACGCCAACGGACTGGTGCACTACAACATCATCAGTGGCAACAGCCGTGGCCACTTTGCCATCGACAGCCTCACGGGCGAGATCCAGGTGGTGGCACCTCTGGACTTTGAGGCAGAGCGAGAGTATGCCTTGCGCATCCGGGCTCAGGATGCAGGCCGCCCACCACTGTCCAACAACACAGGCCTGGCCAGCATCCAGGTGGTCGACGTCAATGACCATACTCCTATCTTTGTCAGCACGCCCTTCCAGGTCTCTGTCCTGGAAAACGCGCCCCTGGGCCACTCAGTCATCCACATTCAGGCAGTGGATGCAGACCATGGAGAGAATGCCAGATTGGAGTATTCCCTAACTGGTGTGGCATCTGATACACCCTTTGTGATAAACAGTGCCACTGGCTGGGTCTCTGTGAGTGGTCCCCTGGACCGTGAGTCTGTGGAGCATTACTTCTTTGGTGTGGAGGCCCGAGACCATGGCTCACCCCCACTCTCAGCTTCAGCCAGCGTCACAGTGACTGTGCTGGATGTTAATGACAATCGCCCTGAGTTCACTATGAAGGAGTACCACCTACGACTGAATGAGGATGCGACCGTGGGCACCAGTGTGGTGAGTGTGACTGCTGTAGATCGTGATGCCAACAGTGCCATCAGCTACCAGATCACAGGAGGCAACACTCGGAATCGCTTTGCCATCAGCTCCCAGGGCGGTGTAGGTCTGGTGACACTGGCTCTGCCACTGGACTACAAGCAGGAACGCTACTTCAAGTTGGTGCTAACTGCATCTGACCGTGCCCTTCATGATCACTGCTATGTGCACATCAACATTACAGATGCCAACACTCACCGGCCTGTCTTTCAAAGTGCCCACTACTCAGTGAGTGTGAATGAGGATCGGCCAGTGGGTAGCACCGTGGTGGTCATCAGTGCCTCTGACGATGACGTGGGTGAGAATGCTCGTATCACTTATCTCCTGGAGGATAACCTGCCCCAGTTCCGCATTGATGCAGACTCAGGGGCCATTACTCTGCAGGCCTCACTGGACTATGAGGACCAGATGACCTACACACTGGCTATTACAGCTCGGGACAATGGCATCCCACAGAAGGCAGACACTACTTATGTGGAGGTGATGGTCAATGATGTGAATGATAACCCTCCACAGTTTGTGGCCTCCCACTACAGAGGGCTGGTTTCTGAGGATGCCCCACCTTTCACCAGTATCCTGCAGATCTCAGCCACTGACCGGGATGCTCATGCCAATGGCCGGGTCCAGTACACTTTCCAGAATGGGGAAGATGGGGATGGAGATTTTACCATTGAGCCCACCTCTGGCATTGTCCGCACAGTGAGGCGGCTAGATCGGGAGGCGGTACCAGTGTATGAACTGACTGCTTATGCAGTGGACCGAGGTGTGCCCCCTCTTCGGACTCCAGTCAGCATCCAGGTGACGGTGCAGGATGTTAATGACAATGCACCAGTCTTCCCAGCTGAGGAGTTTGAGGTGCGAGTGAAGGAGAACAGCATTGTGGGCTCGGTGGTAGCCCAGATCACTGCAGTGGACCCTGATGAAGGCCCCAATGCTCATATAATGTACCAGATTGTGGAGGGGAACATCCCTGAGCTGTTCCAAATGGATATCTTCTCTGGAGAGTTGACAGCACTCATTGACCTGGACTATGAAGCTCGCCAAGAATATGTGATTGTTGTGCAGGCCACATCAGCCCCTCTGGTCAGTCGGGCCACTGTGCACGTCCGCCTGGTTGACCAGAATGACAACAGCCCTGTGCTCAACAACTTCCAGATCCTCTTCAACAACTATGTATCCAACCGCTCAGACACTTTCCCCTCAGGCATCATTGGGCGCATCCCTGCTTACGATCCTGATGTCTCTGACCACCTCTTCTATTCCTTTGAGCGGGGCAATGAGCTGCAGCTGCTGGTGGTCAACCAGACCAGCGGGGAGCTTCGACTCAGCCGCAAGCTAGACAACAACCGCCCACTGGTGGCCTCCATGTTGGTGACTGTCACAGGTGAGGGGCGGGGGTTAATCAAGTGAGCCAGTGACCTCAGCCTGTCAGGTCCTCAGGGGCCCCACAAGGCACTTCAAACCAACGAGGGATTTTTCAAGCCTTCCAAGAATCCCTTAAGCTCTGGGTTCCTGCACCCCACAGGATCTGCCTCACAGGTTAGGGTCATATAGTCTCTGTTTAGGGTCTTGGGCAGTCTCCACAGAACCCCAAAGATTCTAGGGCATTAGCAGACCCCATAAAGACTGTAAAGAACTGTCTGCTGACTGTAAAGAACTGTCTGCTTGTTAATCTAGGGATAGCTCCCCTCCCTCTGAAAGGCTAGAGGTCCTGGGGTAATGCTCTGGAGGTCCCAGGAAAAGCCAGCATAGACCAGTCAGCCCACACCACATCCTTGTTCAGATGAAGGGTTACTTTGGGTCTGGTATGACCCTCAGCCCATCTGTGGAGGAGAGGGAGGCCAGTAGTTTAGTGATTGGGAACAGCAGTTTACTCTGGCAGCCTCAGGCAGAGAGCAGACCTGGCTGCTATTGAAGGGGCTGACTAAGGCCCTGCCCTTTGGGGAAATGTCCAGAGGTCCACCTGCCTCTTTTCTGCAGCCATGTCCCCAGGCCTTCACAAGCTGTTTCCTCATAGGAGAGCGCAGGCAGGAGAAGCTCTTGCAGTCCTGAATACTGGAGGCTGAAGGGGTTGGGAGAGACTTTACCAGTGCTTATTCCCCAATTCTGGAGCATGGACTCCTGGCACTGCCAACGAAGGCACATTCATCCCTCAATTCACTGGACAACCATCGCTGTTGGCCACCCAGTATGTACTAGGGTCTGGAGACAAGGCATATAAGCACCTCATGCTCATTTCTGGGGGTGGGCACTGAAATCACAGGACCCAGGTCTGGGGTGATGGGCAGCTTGCTGATTCAAGGATGCTGAGGAGGAGGCCAGAGTCCAAGGCCCTCCTGGAGAGAGGGAGCTTGCTGACCCAGGGTTCTGGGGGATGAGGTTGAGTGGTCACAGGGTTAGGGACCCTTCTAGTGCCTTGGGAAAGCAGTTGACTGACCAGAGATAGGGGATGGGTGATCCCTGACCTAGAGGGATATTTTTGGAGGGCATGTTTTGCTGGTTCTGCAATGCTGGGGGATGAGGGGAAGGAAAGTCGGTGGTCAGTGGCCTTGGTTCCTCTTTCTGTCCTGATTGGCCTGCTGACCATGATAACTTGGGGAAGGGTGGGTTACTGATCACTTAGGGACCTTCTTGTGTGCTTTTGGAGGAATGACTTGCTGACCCATGGGCACTGTTGGGGCAGAGGCGGGGTTGGTTGATCCCTGGCTCAGGCCCTTCCCTGTGTTGGAGGGAGGCAAGAGGAAGCAGCAACTTGTTGACACCTTGATGCTGAGAGAGTTGGTGATCACAAGCTTCAGACCTCCTTGTGTCCTGGCATGGTCAGCCTGCTAACACAGAGGTGCTGGGGGACTGAGCAGTCACTGGCCCCAGCCCTCTTATGTCCCAGGGAGGAGCAGCCGCTGACCCCAGACTGACCACTTCCCCCACTTCCGCCTGCAGATGGGCTACATAGTGTGACGGCACAGTGTGTGCTGCGCGTGATCATCATCACGGAGGAGTTGCTGGCCAACAGCCTGACCGTGCGCCTTGAGAACATGTGGCAGGAACGCTTCCTTTCGCCACTGCTAGGCCACTTCCTGGAAGGCGTGGCCGCAGTACTTGCCACACCCGCCGAGGACGTCTTCATCTTCAACATCCAGAACGACACAGACGTGGGGGGCACCGTGCTCAACGTGAGCTTCTCAGCGCTGGCGCCACGCGGGGCCGGGGCTGGATCTGCAGGTCCCTGGTTCAGCTCCGAGGAGCTGCAGGAGCAGCTGTACGTGCGCCGAGCCGCACTTGCCGCCCGCTCTCTCCTGGACGTGTTGCCCTTCGACGACAACGTATGCCTGCGCGAGCCCTGTGAGAACTACATGAAATGTGTGTCCGTGCTGCGCTTTGACTCCTCTGCGCCCTTCCTGGCCTCCGCCTCCACGCTCTTCAGACCCATCCAGCCCATCGCAGGCCTGCGCTGCCGCTGCCCCCCAGGCTTCACGGGAGACTTCTGCGAGACGGAGCTCGATCTCTGCTACTCCAACCCTTGCCGCAATGGCGGCGCCTGCGCGCGGCGCGAGGGCGGCTACACCTGCGTCTGCCGCCCGCGCTTCACAGGTGAGCAGGGCGCGGGGCTGGGTGAACCTGCAGTGCAAGTGAGGATTGGGCATCACTCTTGAGCCAACCGGGGTCGATTTGGGCGCCGTTAGTCCAGAAGCGGTAGAACCTGGCCCAGAGGGAGCCTAAGGCCGCGAAGAAATAGGCTTTGGTGGGGCCGAGGTAGCGAAGGAGGCGTGGCCCTAGGCAGAGGCGGGGCCCTGAGGTCCGCGGTAGTGGACAGGGCGGGACCATGGGAGGGGCGTGGTCGCAGCCAGGCGGGGAGGGAGGGTGGGGTCAGGTATAACTAGGGGCTGCCCACTTGAGGGAGCTGGACTTTTCAGAGGTCTTGGCGCTCGCCTGGAGCGCGTGGCCTTCGGAGGGGCGGGGCCCGCTGGCGCTTTGGCGGGCGCGGTCTTGACCGCCTCTGACTGCGGCTTGACCCCTAGGCGAAGACTGCGAGCTAGACACGGAGGCCGGACGCTGCGTGCCCGGCGTCTGCCGCAACGGGGGCACCTGCGCCAACGGGCCCGACGGCGGCTTTCGCTGCCAGTGCCCGGCGGGCGGCGCCTTCGAGGGTCCGCGCTGCGAAGTGGCGGCTCGCTCCTTCCCGCCCAGTTCTTTCGTCATGTTCCGCGGCCTGCGGCAGCGCTTCCACCTCACGCTGTCCCTCTCGTAGGTGCCCGCCCGCATCTGCGCGCCTGCACGCGGTCCCCATTACCTTCAAGACCCAGATTCCTGACGGCCCCACCCTGGCGTCCCATAGGACACCGCCCCCTCCCCTCCCTCTCTCACCACTTCCTCTCTCACCCTAGCCTGGGTGAGCTCCCTCAAACCTTCTTGTCACAGGGATGGTGGGTGTGAGGAGGGGTCCGGCTTGTGACGCGCCCCACCCCCCCAGGTTCGCCACAGTGCAGCCCAGTGGGCTGCTCTTCTACAACGGGCGCCTGAACGAGAAGCATGACTTCCTGGCCCTGGAGCTCGTGGCTGGGCAAGTGAGACTCACATATTCCACCGGTGGGTGCCCCCGCGGACTAGTATGGGCGCGAGTGGGTGCATGTATGGGTGAGATGGATGAGGGGTGCAAGCCCCACGGGCACACCCGAACACACACCTCCACGCCCAACAGACAACAGTGAGGACCACTTTCCCTATGGGAAAGCCCATCTCTCCACGAAGTGTGTGCTTCTCCTACCTGTCCAAAGGCACTCTGGTCCAGCCAGTGTGGCCACCAGTGGGGAGAGTTATCTGATGCATCCAGGGTCACCCTGGGAGTAGTAGTGCCTGCACGACTGGGCGGGAGGAGGAGGGGGACTTAGCAGCTCCAGACAAGCCTCCACACACATCCACCCCACAGGTGAGTCCAACACAGTGGTCAGCCCCACAGTTCCAGGGGGCCTGAATGACGGGCAGTGGCACACAGTGCATCTGAGATACTACAACAAGGTGGGCACCACCCTTGGCATGGGAGTATGGGGGGAGCTGGGATGCCAGGTTCTGCCCCTCAGGGGTCACCCTGGGGGTCCTGTTGAGTGGTGTGCCTGGGTCTCTAGCCCCGGACAGATGCCCTGGGGGGTGCTCAGGGCCCCTCCAAGGACAAGGTGGCTGTGCTGAGCGTGGATGACTGCGACATGGCTGTGGCTCTGCAGTTTGGTGCTGAGATTGGCAACTACTCATGCGCGGCTGCTGGCACACAAACAAGCTCCAAGAAGTGAGGCCCCCAGCCCCTGATCCTCAAGCCTTCTGCCTGCCAAAGCCCACTCCAAGCCTTCCAATACTGCCTACCAAACTCCCCATCCTTCCCCAAACCACCGTATTTCCCTCTCCCCACAAGGATGCTGAAACCCCATCTCACCTTAACCTCCCTCTCTGTGTTCTGCCCAGACTGCCCACTCCCACACAGTCCCAGGCACCCACTCCCCCAAAGGTTCCACTCCCCCAAAGGTTCCACTCTCTCTAATGCCCCACAGCCCACCTGACCCCATTCCCTCCCCCAGCCACCCAAATGCCTCCCTTTTTCATCCTCATCCTCAACCCCAGCCTCTTCCACCTTTCCCCAGACCATCTGCCCATCATAAACTCTCCTTTGCACTCCTGCAACTGAAGTAAGTCTCCAGTTCCTTCCTCAGCCTGATCTTACCCTCCCTGCTCAATCATCATACCCTCTGAGTCCTACCCCCTCCATTTCCTATGCCCCTCACCAGGAGCAAACCTACCCTGGCCCCAGTCCCACCAATGACCTGGACCTCTGACCCCCAGGTCCCTGGACCTGACAGGCCCTCTGCTCCTGGGGGGTGTCCCCAACCTTCCCGAGAACTTCCCCGTGTCCCACAAGGACTTTGTTGGCTGCATGCGGGACCTGCATATTGATGGCCGTCGAGTGGACATGGCATCCTTTGTCGCAAACAACGGCACCATGGCAGGTAGGCCATGTCCTCATCATAGGGAAAGGGTGGAAAGCTATGTGGATTAACTCAAAATCTGACCTCCTCCTTGTCTCCTTTCCTGGCAAGCAGAACGCTGTAGCCTAGCCTTTAGGACCTGAGTCCTACCAATTCTACCCCCCGAGAGAACATGGGGCTAAGATCATGGCCACTTTCAGCCCCCCAGACCTCTGTGTTTTGCGCCCCCCACCACCCTGTGTTCTTACCTCCTCTATGTACCTTCCTCTCCCAGGCTGCCAGGCCAAGCTGCACTTTTGTGACTCAGGCCCCTGCAAGAACAGCGGCTTCTGCTCAGAGCGCTGGGGTGGCTTCAGCTGTGACTGCCCTGTGGGCTTCGGAGGCAAAGACTGTCGGCTCAGTGAGTGGGCAGCCTGGGGCAGGAGGAGCCTGCAGGGTAAATTCTGTTCTTGAGGTGAGGCCTGTGACCCTCCTCCTTTTATCCCACCAGCTATGGCCCATCCCCACCATTTCCGTGGCAACGGCACACTGAGCTGGGACTTTGGAAATGACATGGCTGTATCTGTGCCGTGGTACCTGGGGCTGGCATTTCGGACACGGGCGAAGCAGGGGGTCCTGATGCAAGTCCAGGCTGGGCCACGTAGCACACTCCTCTGTCAGGTGTGTCTGTCCTCCTGACCCCTCCCTAGACCCTCAGCTCTCAATCTCTAAGGCACCAGCACCATTCCTGTGGTTTCAGGCCTGGTCACACAGCATACTTCTCTGCCAGGTGTACTGACTATACTTGACCCTGCTCTGGACCCAGGCCCTTGACCCTCTTCCCCACTATCATATCCTCTGCAGGTGCAGCATACCAGCATAGCTCTCTTGTGCCACCTGCACTAATCCATGACCCCTCGTCCTGACCTCTGCCCCCTAACGTCACTCTCTGCTGCATAGTGTCCCTGGGCACAGTGCCCTATGTGCCAAATATAGCCTTGTCCCTGCTGTACTGACCTCTGAGCCCTCAGATCTCACCTCCTGATACTCCTAGCCCCAGCCAAACTTGGGGCTCTGACCCCAGGGCTGTGCCTCTCTACCCACAGCTGGATCGGGGGTTGCTGTCTGTGACAGTGACCAGGGGCTCGGGCCGTGCTGCCCACCTCCTCCTGGACCAGGTGACTGTCAGTGATGGCCGATGGCATGATCTGCGGCTGGAGTTGCAGGAGGAGCCAGGTGGCCGGCGGGGCCACCATGTCCTCATGGTCTCATTGGACTTTAGCCTCTTCCAGGTCTGACCTCTAACCCTGGGGTGGTCCATTCTCAGCCTCCGACTAGACCCACCTCATTTGACCCCACCTCTAGTCCTCTCACTTCCCTCCACTGCACATAGTCTGATATTCTCCCCCGAGTCCCCCTCCTCATGTCCTCGCTCTGAGCCCACTCTGCTACACCCTCCTCATGTCAGGGAGGCTACGCAGATTTCTGGCCTACTCTTGGGGTACCTCTGCAGCTAGCACTTTGCCAAACTTCTGGAAACCTTTTCTGGTCTCCTGATCCTCCCAGCTCAAAGTCATGGAATTTTAGGGTCTGTTCTGGGTCCAGGAGAGAAGGGCCAGTCTGAGCCCAGCTCTGGACTGAAAACTTCCTGTCACCCGTCCCCCATGCTCCAGCAGGTCCTCCATACTCGGGAGCATTTCATTTCCAGACCAGTCCTCTGGGCCAGAGGGACAGAGCATGGTGGTGCAGGATAAGGCCTAGGATAAAGCCAAAACTGACACTGGGGTAGGGCAGGGGTCCATCAGGTCCACCCCACACCCCTAGTGCTGACTGTCCTCTTCCTCCAGGACACCTTGGCGGTGGGGAGTGAGCTGCAGGGCCTGAAGGTAAAGCGACTCCATGTGGGAGGCCTGCCTCCCAGCAGTGAAGAGGAGGCTTCTAAGGGTCTGGTTGGCTGTATTCAGGTGAGCGTCAGCATGCGAACATGATATGGGGCAGTAGGGTGAGTGGTCAGAGATCAGAGGTGCCTTGGGACCTGAAATGCTGCATTCACATGGGGGTTGGCATAGGGGTAGTGGTGACCCAGAGCCATCAGAGACAGATCAAGCCTCTCTGTGCTGTTGGAGGTGAGAGTCTAGCTTAGATTATCAAGGGCCATTAGAGGCCTGTGTCAGGGACACATGATTAGGGGTCCCATGGGGCCACAGAACTGGGACCATTGGGTCAGGGTCTAGGGTTTGTAGGGAAATTGCATGTCAGGGGTCATCAGACCAGGTGGCTGGCTCTGCTGGACTTGGGGCTAAGGTGCTTTGCCATGGGTCTCACCCCTTGCTGGCTGTGTCCATAGGGAGTATGGCTTGGTTCCACGCCTTCGGGCTCCCCAGCCCTGCTTCCCCCGAGCCACCGAGTGAACGTGGAACCTGGCTGTGTCGTGACCAACGCCTGTGCATCTGGGCCCTGCCCACCCCATGCTGACTGCCGAGACCTCTGGCAGACCTTTTCCTGTACCTGCTGGCCAGGTGGGGCCTGGGTGGGGGCAGGGTGATTTGGGGCTCGTGGTGAAGATTGGGGGACCTGGAGAGCCTGGAGGAGGCAGGGACTGAGAAGGACAGGTGCCTGCTTCCTCCCATGCTCTGTGGCCAGTGTCCTGAGCTCCCTGACCCAACCTGCAGGTTACTATGGCCCGGGCTGTGTGGACGCCTGCCTCTTGAACCCCTGTCAGAATCAGGGGTCATGCCGGCACCTCCCTGGGGCCCCCCATGGCTATACCTGCGACTGTGTAGGTGGCTATTTTGGGCACCACTGTGAGCACAGGTAAGGGGCTGGGGGCTGAGATGATGGAAAGAGCTGGTGGGAGTTAGGGAGGGTCACTGAGATGTGGTGGAGGCGTCTCACGTGGCTGTCCACCCCAGGATGGACCAACAGTGCCCACGGGGCTGGTGGGGGAGCCCAACGTGTGGCCCCTGCAACTGCGACGTTCATAAGGGCTTTGACCCCAACTGCAACAAGACAAATGGGCAGTGTCACTGCAAGGTGCGCCTGTCCCCTGTCCCCTGACCTTTTAACTCTTCTGTAGACATGTTTTGTGATTCTTATCCAGCTTGCTGACCTCTGCCACCTGATTCAGCCCCTGACCTCTTACCCCTATGCCGTGACCTAACTGCCATCTCTTGTCCTTGACATCTAACCCCTCTCTTATGTTTCATTTGAGGCCAGTCTTCCTTCTGGCCTGTGAGCACTGTTCTCCTGACCCTTTGCCCTTGATTCCACTCATTCCCCAAGCCCTGACCTGAGACCCCTACCTTAAGCCCTGACCTCTGACCTCAGGCCCCTGACCCATTCTCAAACAGGAATTCCATTACCGACCGCGGGGCAGCGACTCATGCCTCCCATGTGACTGCTACCCTGTGGGCTCCACCTCACGTTCATGCGCCCCCCACAGCGGGCAGTGCCCCTGTCGCCCAGGAGCCCTTGGCCGCCAGTGCAACAGCTGTGACAGTCCTTTTGCAGAGGTGACAGCCAGCGGCTGCCGGGGTGAGCAGGTTCCACCCAGCTCCACATATAGAGGGCTGGCTCTGGCACGCTGTCACCAAGTCCCATGGCATGCTTGGCTTCTTGGGTAGGGGCTCCGGGAGGCTTCTCTGAGGGAGACCACTTACACCCAGGCACTCCCACATTTGCCCCAAGTATTTTGAGGACCTGTCACAGAATCTGATGGGCCAGCTACCATGAGGCCAGCAGCAGAGTGGTAGGCAGTGGGCCTGGGGTAGGTGGAGGGCAGTGGATGTAGCTGTCCCTTGCTCCAGCCCCTGGCTGCCTGGCTCAGTGCCTCCTTCCTCCCTAGTGCTCTATGACGCCTGCCCCAAGTCCCTGAGATCTGGTGTGTGGTGGCCTCAGACCAAGTTTGGTGTCTTGGCCTCAGTGCCCTGTCCTCGGGGGGCTCTGGGTGAGTACCTGGGGGACAGGCAAATAGCTGAGGGTCGGGGTAGGCCTGACCTCTGACTTGCTGGAGCCACCTCTTTTCCTGAGTTGGTTGGCCTTGTTCCTACAAAGAGGTGGGAGTGGGGTAGGGGTCGATGTGGGCCCCTCCCTACCTCTTAGGGGCTCTGGGTTCCTCCCCACATCCTCATTGAGCCTCCATCTGTTTCTCTTGGCTTCTGGGCAGGATTGCGGGGTGCAGGTAAGGGGTACGTGTTTGCTTAGGTGCGCTGCCCCCTCCCACTGCCAGAGCTTTTACAGATCCCTCTTGCTGCCTGAAGTCCCTGCAGACCCCTCCCCACTGCCTGAGGTCTCTAAAAGCTACTCCCAGCTTCTTGAAGCCCCTGGAGGCCCCTTCCTACTGTCTGAGGACCCTGGGGGCCCTTCTCCGATGCCTAAAGTCCTCAGAGACCACTCCCCACTGCCTGAGGACACCCCCTCCCCACACACACACTTCCTAAGGTCCTTGTAGACCCCTTCTCAGTTCCTGAGGTTCCTGCAGGCCTCTCCCTACTACCTGAGGTCCTGAAAGACCCCTGCCCTCTGTTTGAGGACCCCACAGACTCCTCTCTGTTGCCTGAGGTCCTCACAGAACCCTTCCCGCTGCTTGAGGTCTCTGCAGTGGCTGGACAGAGACTGTCTGCGTGTGCATGCTCTTGTGCGTGTCTTTCTGTGCCTGTGCACGCGTCTGTGTCTGTCTTTTGGGGAGGGGGTTCTGTGTTTAAGTCAGGGGGCCTCTTGCTGGTGGCTACAAGCTCTCTTAAGGCCCAGGTCAATTCTCATTCAACTCTAATTCCAATCTCACAGGTAAGGGAGAGTTGGCAGCAAAGTCACCACTGGGGCAGTTAAAATTTGTGTGAGAACTTTCACCCCCACCTCATTTTGGTCACAGAATTCTCCTGGGGGTGCACTGTGTATCTGTGTGTTTGTCCTGGGCCACACATCTACTCGTGTGCAGGTGTGAGCATTGGTTTTTGTGTCCTTGCCCTGGGCCACATGTCTGTGAAGCTGTCCTGGCCTGTGTGTGTGTGTCTGGGTGCACATGCACACACAGTCCTGCCCTTGTGTTCTTCTTTATGTCATGGTGGTTCGAAACGGTCCACAGACCCCTCAGGAATTGACTGACAAGCGCCTGGGGCCCATCTGGGCTGGGGGCTGGGGCTTTTCTATCCAGGGGTCCAGCCGTGGATGCCTACTACCTGGTCTCTGCTTCAGAGCTCCCCCTGGGGTAGGGGAGGGTGCTATGGTCACCTCCTCAATGAAGGTGTCCAGGCCCCAGGCCTGACAAGGGGTCAACTGCCTTCAGGAGCTGCTGTGCGGCTATGCGACGAGGACCAGGGTTGGCTGGAGCCTGACCTCTTCAACTGTACCTCCCCTGCCTTTCGAGAACTCAATCTGCTGGTGAGACTGCCCAGACCTTGCCCTGCACTCAAGACCAGCCCTGGCTCTGGCCCTGGCCTGTCTCCCTAGGCCTGTGCTGGGCCCCAGACATCATGCCCCAGCCCTTGACCTCCTGGGCTTTTCCCAGTTGCCCTTTAATCCAAACTCTTCTTCTTGTGAGGCTTTTGAGAAAGGCCTAAGTGACCACAGAGCGACCATCCCCATCTTTGTCCTGGCAGCTGGATGGCCTAGAGCTGAACAAGACAGTCCTGGATACAGTGGAGGCTAAGAAGCTGGCTCAGAGGCTACGGGAGGTGACTGGCCACACTGACCACTACTTCAGCCAAGATGTCCGAGTCACTGCCCGCCTGCTGGCCCATCTGTTGGCCTTTGAGAGTCACCAGCAGGGCTTCGGGCTGACAGCCACACAAGACGCCCACTTCAATGAGGTGGGGCTACACCTTGGGCTCCCGATGCCCTGGCCCTGACCCCTGCCCCTCTGCTCAGGCCCTTCCCAACCCCGGGGAAGTGAAGGCCCTGGATTCTCTCTCTCTCCCCTTGTCCCCTCCAGAGCCATACCCTACTGGGACCTCTCTGAGCACCTGGCCAGACCCCTCAGGCATGCCCTGTCCCCTCACACATCCTCACCTGGCTGGGCCCACTTTCACCTCCCTCCTCCCAGAATCTGCTGTGGGCCGGCTCTGCACTGCTTGCTCCAGAGACTGGGGACTTGTGGGCAGCGCTGGGGCAGCGGGCCCCTGGGGGTTCCCCAGGCAGCGCCGGGCTGGTGCAGCACCTGGAGGAGTACGCAGCCACGCTCGCGAAGAATATGGAACTCACGTACCTGAATCCCGTGGGGCTGGTGACACCCAACATCAGTATGTGGAGGGTAGGGTGGGGCGGGGCAGGGGGCCGTGAAAGGGCAAGGACCTGGAGGTCTGAGGGGCTGGGGGCTATTGATGTCAACATTAGTGGCAGGAGGCTGTGCTGCCACCTTCAGCGCTTCGCAGGGACAGGCTCTGCGCTGGTAGCAAGGAGGCTATGGGTTGTGGAACTTGGGTACAGGATGGGAGGAGGAGGGAGTGGGACCCTCAGCACAGGGAGGAGATCCTTGATGGGTCTCACCCCTCTTCCTCCCGGGCAGTGCTCAGCATTGACCGCATGGAGCACCCCAGTCCCAGCCGGGGGACCCGTCGCTACCCTCGTTACCACAGCAACCTTTTCCGGGGCCAGGATGCCTGGGATCCTCACACACACGTGCTGCTCCCTTCCCAGGCACCACGGCTGTCCCCACCTGAAGGTAAGAGCCCTGGGGTGACCCATGGGCCAGATCCTGGTTCCTTGCCCTCCAAGCCAGATGCCATGTCGCCCTACTGTCAATTCTCCCCTTGCCAGACCCTCCCCCTCACCACAGGTGACCTCGCCCAGGCCTTGATAGTCAGGATCCAGCGCTGGGGGGACCCATGTGTCCTTCATGGGCTTCTGCTCTCTGCACCCACCCTGGTTCTGGACCTGCAAAGGGAAGAGATTCCCATGCTTGATGCTGGGTTGGGTTCAGAGCTGCGTTTGTGGGTGCTTGGGGTCAGGGGTCACTGACAGTGACTCCTCCCCCTCCTCTGGCAGCTCTGTCCACAAGTGGCAGCAGCATGGAGAACTCCACCACCTCGAGTGTGGCCCCCCCGCCGGCCCCCCCAGAGCCCGAGCCTGAGCCTGGGATCTCCATCGTCATCCTCCTGGTTTACCGCACCTTAGGGGGGCTGCTCCCTGCCCAGTTCCAGGCCGAGCGCCGGGGTGCCAGGTATGAGTAGAGTTACTCCCAGGCTCCTCACCCTTGGGCTTCCCGCAAGCTTCTCCCCAGCCTAGCACCCCCTTTTTTGGTGGACAGATGAGCAGGTTCACAATCATACAGAGAGGCTCCTGCCCATGACTCTGGGAGCCTTGTCCATGCTGGGCTCCATGTGAATCATGTCCTGGGCAGTTGTGCAAATGAAGAGATAGACACAGAGCCACAGCTGGGGCCAGGCACATAAAGGATACAGGAGCCAGACAGACAGGCAAACTGGCTGATGGAGATAGGCAAAGACTGGCTGACTGAAGGAGGTCAGCCGGGGGTGGAAGGGAGGGCACTGAGAGGCAAAGTCTGTAGCTGCTTGGGCTTCAGACTCCAGTGTGGGCAGTGGGTCTGAAGCCTCTCAGCTGCATTTCTGCAGAACCAGGCCATGGACTCCTGGCCTTGAAGCAGCCCAACAGAGGCTAAAAGAGTTCTCAGAAACAGCATCCACTCTAGGGCATCTCAGACTCTGGGTGGGCCATGGCAAGTGACATGAAGACAGTGAGGTGGGCAGCCAGAGCCTGGGGAGATCAGCAGTGCCCAAGCCCAGGTGGGCTGTCTCCTCAGGCTTCCCCAGAACCCTGTTATGAACTCCCCGGTGGTCAGTGTGGCTGTGTTCCATGGACGCAACTTCCTAAGGGGTGTCCTAGAGTCCCCGATCAGCCTGGAGTTCCGCCTGCTACAGACAGCGAATCGCAGCAAGGCCATCTGCGTGCAGTGGGACCCGCCTGGCCCGTGAGGACCTCCACTCTGGAAACCCTTGGTCCCCCTGGTAGCCCCTGGGAGGCCAAGCCTGCCCCTGGGGCCCCCACCAATGCCCCTGTGCACCCAGACCCATGAGGAATGCTGCTCCCCAACTCCAGGCACCCTCGGCCCCTCCCACTGCCTCTCACAAACCCCTGCCTGGCGATGGGGCACTCCCCAGAGGGGATGGTAGGTCTGACTACCCTGTGGCCACAGGGCGGACCAGCACGGCATGTGGACAGCACGGGATTGTGAGCTGGTGCACAGGAACGGGTCTCACGCACGGTGTCGCTGCAGCCGGACGGGCACCTTCGGGGTCCTCATGGATGCCTCTCCCCGTGAGGTGGGGCTGTGTTCAGAGTCCTGAGGAAGTGGGAGGGTCAAAGGGCAGGAGTGCCCAATACCCCAGTGACCATCCCTGTCCCCACAGCGGCTGGAGGGTGACTTGGAGCTGCTGGCTGTGTTCACCCATGTGGTCATAGCAGTGTCTGTGGCCGCGCTGCTGCTGACTGCAGCCGTCTTGCTGAGCCTGCGCAGCCTCAAGTCCAACATGCGTGGGATCCATGCCAATGTGGCTGCTGCCCTGGGAGTGGCAGAGCTCCTCTTCCTGCTGGGGATCCACAGGACCCAAAACCAGGTGCAGGGTCAGGGCCAGGGGACCTGTGTCCTGATGACCTCACCTGGCCCAGGAAGGCCTGGGGCCAGAGTTCAGGGTCAGAGATCAGGGGTGCTCAGGTTGGGGCCAGGGTTTGGGGCAGGATCCTGGGGTAAGGTGCAGTGGTTTAGGGGTCAGAGGTGGGGCGTGGCAGGAAAGGTCCTGACGCCCCCCAACCCTGCCTTCAGCTGCTGTGCACCGCGGTTGCCATCCTCCTGCACTACTTCTTCCTCAGCACCTTCGCGTGGCTCCTCGTGCAGGGGCTGCACCTCTACCGCATGCAGGTCGAGCCGCGCAATGTGGACCGCGGCGCCATGCGCTTCTACCACGCCCTGGGCTGGGGTGTCCCTGCTGTGCTGCTGGGTGAGGGCCCTGCTCACTGGCCTCAACCAGGCCTGTGACCCCTGACCTCCATCCATCACATGGCCTGACCCCTGCCCCTGCCCCCAATCCTGATCATGACCCCAACCTCAATCTCCCTTGCCATTTGCTCAGGGAGGAGGCTGCTCTGCCGCCACCCCAGCTTCTCGCCATACGTGAGAGAGTCAGCAGCTCTAGAATACATCCCCTCTGTCCTATCTCTTCTCCCCAACAGGCCTGGCTGTCGGCCTGGATCCTGAGGGCTACGGGAACCCTGACTTCTGCTGGATCTCGATCCACGAGCCCCTCATCTGGAGTTTTGCAGGCCCTGTTGTCCTTGTCATCATGGTGAGTGCCCTCCACTCAGTGCCACCTTGCACTCCCCTTGGTGGGGGGTCGCGGGAGGCCGCCCTGCAGCAGGTGTGGTGGTATCAGCTGAAGGGTGCCAGGTGGCAGTCTGCAGGCTTCCTGGGCTTAGCCTCCATTTCTGTTCCTGCCCAACTGGCATGGAGGTGGGAGGTGTGGGGTCAGAGACTCGGCTTCCTCTCCCCACATCTGTCTCTCTCTCCACCTCCATCTTTCAGTCCCTCTCTGGTTCCCTATCTCTGACTTTTTCTATGATTCTAAGCTCCTCTGTTTCTCGCTCTCTTTTTTTCTAATATATTTGTTTATTTGGTTACACTGGGTTTAGTTGCAGCAGGCGGGCTCCTTAGTTGCAGCTCGCTGGCTCCTTTAGTTGTGGCACATGGGCTCCTTAGTTGCAGCTTGCAGGCTCCTTCGTTGTGGCTCTCCGGCTCCTTAGTTGTGGCGTGCCAACTCTTAGTTGCGGCATGCATGTGGGATCTAGTTCCCTGATCAAGGATCGAACCCAGACCCCCTGCATTGGGAGCACAGAGTCTTAACCACTGCGCCACCAGGGAAGCCCCCCTCTTCTGTTTCTCTTTGTTTTTGATCTATGTATTTTGTGTGTGTGTGTGTGTGTGTGTGTGTGTGTATGTTTCTCACTGGTTCTGCCTCTCTCTCTGAGTCTTAGTGTCTCTCTGTCCCTGTCTCTCTCACTATCTCTGTCTCTCTCTGCCCTGCCCCTGTTCCACATGTCTGGCCACGGGTCCAGATGAATGGGACGATGTTTCTCCTCGCTGCCCGAACATCCTGCTCCTCTGGACAGAGGGAGGCCAAGAAGACCTCTGCGTTGTGAGTTGGCTGGCTGGAGGAAGTGGGGGATCTTAGAATGGCAGCCCTCTCCTGGGTGGGGTTTGGGGGTTCCCAGAGCATCCCTGGTGCAGGCTGGGCTCCAGATTCTGGGTAGGGGGATGAAGTCACATCTGCCCTGGCCTGCAGTCCCTCTCTGGCGCCCTTGCCTTACTCTGGCCCCACAGGTCTGTCTGTGCCCTGCTGTCTCTCCAGTATCTCCCAAGGCCTGGTGGCTCACTTTGCCCTTTGCCCCGTGCATTTCCGCCTACTTTCCATGCTTCTCTTATGCCCCACCCCCCGCTTTCAGTCTGCTTTCCCCGTGTCCCCTCATGGTTCCCTGAGTACTCTCCTGGTTCTTTCTGTGACTTCCAGACTCCCCTAGTGCCCTCCTGAGACCTCCATGTTTCTGTGTGAGTTTCTTTCCCTCCATGTCCCCTGGGTGTCCTCTTCGTGACCCTGCGTGTCCTCCCATGTCTCCCGTGTGAGCCCTGCGTGACCCTCACATGTCCTGTGTCCTTTCACGTTCCCACGGCAGGACCCTTCGCAGCTCATTTCTGCTCCTTCTACTGGTCAGTGCCTCCTGGCTCTTTGGCCTCCTGGCGGTCAACCACAGCATCCTGGCCTTCCACTACCTCCACGCTGGACTCTGTGGGCTCCAGGTAACTCTGGCACCCCTCCCTCACCCTGGACCAGATGGGGCTTCAGTAGGGTGGGGCCCAGGGCCTTGACCCCAGGCCTAGAGCTGACTCCCACCTGATGACTGACACCAGACTACTGCTGATCCTGGATTGACCTTCACCAGTGCTGAGGCTCCTGGCCGCTTGCTGGTCCACATTGACCTTCACTGACCCCGGTCACTCATGCCACTCTGACCTCTCACTGCGTCTGCTGACTTTCCCTGATTCCCTTCCTGGGTCCCCCCTTGGGCTTCTCACTGCCTCACTCTAATCTGCAATGACCGATCCCACTTGCTGACCCACAGTGACTTACACCAGCCCTAGCTGACCCCCTTGTGGCCCTACTCTGACCTCTGCCTTGTTTCTGACCTCTCACTGACCTTTACTATCCCCTCAATGATCCTTGCTGACCCGCAGGGCCTGGCGGTGCTGCTGCTCTTCTGTGTCCTGAACGCAGATGCTCGGGCTGCCTGGACACCAGCCTGTCTGGGCAGGAAGGCAGCGCCCCAGGAGGCCAGGCCAGCGCCTGGGACGGTGAGGGGCTCTCAGGGCCAGGGAGTCAGGGTGGGGGTCCTGGGAGGCCAGGGTTTGAGGCTTCTCCAGGCTGGCTCACACTCCTGTCCTCACCACCTCCCCAGGGCCCCGGGGCCTACAACAACACGGCCCTCTTCGAGGAGAGCGGCCTCATCCGCATCACTCTGGGCGCCTCCACCATCTCCTCAGTGAGCAGTGCCCGCTCTGGCCGGACCCAGGACCAAGACAGCCAGCGGGGCCGCAGCTACCTCAGGTGAGGGGAGGGGCCTCCTCGTGAGGGGGGCACACAGCTCAGACCAGCCCCACTTTACCAGGTCCTTGGGGTGGCTCCAGCCATCTCAGCCATCTGGGCCTCTGCTGCTGCCTCTGCCCCAGATACCTCCTGCCACACACCCAGGGGTGCCTTCAGAGCCATTCCACATGCACCTGTTTACTCACGGACACACCTGTGTCCAAAGCACCCCATCCCATCCCTCTTTGATGGGGGGGCTCCTGCATTTCCAGGGACAACGTCCTGGTTCGACATGGCTCGGCTGCCGACCACACTGACCACGGCCTCCAGGCTCACGCTGGCCCCACTGACCTGGATGTGGCCATATTCCATCGAGATGCTGTTGGAGGTGGGAGCCTGGCCCAAGGAGGAGGGAGGTAGAGGGTCTCTCCCCCATTCCTCATTCTTCTGCCCCAAATTGGGAGCAGCAGCTGACTATGCTGGGGTGAGCTCCCCTGAGGTCACGGCCCCAGGAAGCATCTACCCACCCAGGCCTGGTTCTCCTGGCAAGTCCCAGCCCTTCTGTCCCTAGCCCCACTCCAAGCTCTCTCCCCAAGGCCCCAGCCCCCTTGCCATAGCCTTCCTCGAGACCCCCAAGTCCCTCACCTCCCCTGGCCACCACTGTGTCTTCCTCCTGATCTCCCAACTCCAGGTGCAGACTCTGACTCTGACAGTGACCTGTCCTTGGAGGAGGAGAGAAGTCTGTCCATCCCATCCTCAGAAAGTGAGGACAATGGCCGGACGCGGGGGCGTTTCCAGCGTCCACTCTGCCGGGCAGCCCAGAGTGAGAGGCTCCTTACACACCCCAAAGGTGATGGGGCCCTCTGACCCCATGGGCGACCAAGAGATACCCCATATTCCATTTGGTGTGACTCAGAAAGCCTGCTATCCCCTGAAGATTCCTGGGACCGACTTATTGGGAACCTGGGGTCATCACTGGTCCCCCACATACCTCTCCCCATCCAGCCTCCCAGCAGAGTTCTGCTGGCTAGAGACCCAGGAGTGGCCCAGGCAACAGAAGAACAAGGTCAGGGATGTTATAGGGTGACATGTCATCTCTCCAGCCCCTCCTCTTCCCTGAGGGCTGAGGTTCAGCCTGGTCTTCCTGACCCCTCAGCCGTCAGGCTCCCCCACCTCCAGGCTCTATCCACTTCCAGTCAAGAGTAGGGGGAGCTTATCAGTATCCCCCGCGCTGGATGATTCCATTGATCTCTGAGACACACTCTGCTATTCCTACCTCTGCTTCATGAGAGAGACCCAGATTTCAGGAGTCATTAGGGTTAGGGGGCCACTGAGTCTGGATCACAGGGGTTGTGAGTCACTGGGGTGACTCCTATTATCTGCCCTGGCTCCACAGATGTGGATGGCAATGATCTCTTGTCCTACTGGCCAGCCCTGGGGGGATGTGAGGCTGCTCCCTGTGCTCTGCAGACCTGGGGCTCTGAAAGGCGCCTGGGACTGGACACCAGCAAGGACGCAGCCAACAACAACCAGCTGGACCTGGCCCTGACCAGTGGAGATGAAACCTCCTTGGGTCAGGCCCAGCGCCAGAGAAAAGGTATGGATCCCTGACATTGGCCTGTGCCTCAAGGACCCTGGGGACTGCCCATGCCCTGAGCCAGGGGATTTCATCCTCCTAATCCAAATAGCCTCACACAGATCCTGAGAGCTTCTCTCACTCTGATATGGGCATTTCTGTTCCTCTGAGCTGCTTCACAGTCCCAGGGGACTGCCTCATCCTGACCTGAGAATTGACTGCCCTGCATACCCTGGCCTGCACCACGGAGACCCCAGAAGCCACTCCTGCCTCAACCTGGGGGATTCCTCGCCCTCCCCCAACCCCAGTCTGCTTTGCAGGGACCATAGGGGCTGCTCTGCCCCAGATCTCAGAACTTTTGCTCTAACCTGGAAGGTTTCTGCCACCTTATCCTGCTTTACAGGGGCCCCAAGGGGTTGTCCCTGTCCCAACTCAAGGGGTTTCTCCCTTCACCCCTGTATCACAGGGACCCCAGGGACTGCTCTTGCCCCCACCCTGGGGATTCCTGCCTCTTTGACCCTGGCCTGCATTACCAGACCTGTGGGCTGCCCCTCCTCTGACCTTGGGGGGAGGTTTGCCCCTACCCCTGCACCACGGGGACTGCCTCTGTCCTGACCCCGGGGATTACTGCCTCACTCTTACCCCTATCCTGCAGCCTCTCTGGGATTCCCAGGAACGGCCTCTGTACCCCCTCCCCGAAGGGTTTCTGCCCCCAACCCTGTGTCATAGGGATTCCAGAGGCTGCTGCATCCCTAAACCCAGGAAGTTCCTGGCCCCCATACACACACTGTCCCCCGTTCGTTCCTCCCACAGGCATCCTGAAGAACCGATCGCAGTACCCGCTGGTGCCACAGACCCGGGGCGCCCCTGAATTGTCCTGGTGCCGTGCAGCCACCTTGGGCCACCGTGCTGTGCCAGCTGCCTCCTATGGTCGCATCTATGCCGGAGGGGGCACTGGCAGCCTTTCACAGCCAGCCAGCCGCTACTCCTCCCGAGAACAACTGGACTTACTCCTCAGGCGGCAGCTGAGCCGTGAACGACTGGAGGAGGCCCCTGCCCCTGTTTTGCGTCCCCTGAGTCGGCCAGGTTCCCAGGAACGCCTGGATGCCGTGCCAGGCCGTCTGGAGCCCAGGGATCGGGGCAGCACCCTACCACGGAGGCAGCCACCCAGGGACTACCCTGGTGTCATGGCTGGCCGCTTTGGGTCACGGGATACGCTGGACCTAGGGGCGCCCTGCGAGTGGTTGAGCACATTGCCCCCGCCCCATGGTGCCCGGGACCTTGACCCACAGGCCCCACCTCTGCCCCTGTCTCCCCAGCGGCAACTCTCAAGGGACCCCCTCTTGCCGTCCCGGCCCCTGGACTCTCTGTCCAAGAGTTCGAACTCAGGGGAGCGGCTGGACCACGTGCCTAGCCGGCACCCCTCGCGAGAAGGCCTTGGGCCACCCCCGCAGCTGCTCAGAGTTAGGGGAGACCCAGCCAGTGGCCCTAGCCACGGCCCCTCCACAGAACAGCTGGACATTCTCTCCTCCATCCTCGCCTCCTTCAACTCCTCAGCTCTCTCCTCCGCCGCCGTGCAGTCCTCAAGCACACCCTCGGGCCCTCACACCGCTGCCACACCTTCTGCCACAGCCTCTGCGCTTGGGCCCTCCACGCCATGCTCTGCCACATCCCACAGCATCTCGGAGCTGTCACCCGACTCAGAGTAAGCAGGGTCTGGCCACCTGCTCAGACCCCCATCAGTTTAGGGCAACTTCCCACGCACCCTGCTCTGTATCCTGCCACAGAATGGGGTGGGGTTTGGCAGAGAGCATGGGCTACCCTAGGCGCTGCGCAGCCAGGGCACCACAGCCTGAGGGCAGAAATCTTGGCAGTGAATGGGGTGATTAGCAAGAACTTGCTGGCTGTATGACTGGGGCCTGCACCTCCTGGACTAAGGAGGAGAGTGAGGTGCCTTCCAAAGGGCTTGAGCTAGTGGAGGGGGGAAGGCAGGAGCCAAGGCCTAGAAGCGGGAGGTAGCCTGGTATGTGGAAGGGGCAGGGAGGCGAGGAGTCTTTGCTTAGGGTGTAGTATGGGATAAGGAGGGACCAGAAGTAGTGCCAGGATGTAGGTGCCTTACATGCCAGGCTGAAGAACTTACTTTGAGAGGAAATCATTCATTCACCTACGCCTTCAGTCAATGTTAAGTTTCTCCTGCCTATGGGCACTGTGGGGTAGGACACACAGGAAATGAGTTGGGACCCGGTGCATCTCAGAGTAGGGGATGGCAGACATACCTGGGAAGCAGCTGGGTACAGGAGTCAGAGACGGAGTGGGGAGGAGCCAGGAATTACCAGGTCTTGGAAGCCAAAAGCAGAGTTGAGTTTTTTGTTTGTTTTTTTTTGTGGTACGCGGGCCTCTCACTGTTGTGGCCTCTCCCGTTGTGGAGCACAGGCTACGGACGCGCAGGCTCAGCGGCCATGGCTCATGGGCCCAGCCGCTCCACAGCATGTGGGATCTTCCCGGACCGGGGCACGAACCCGTGTCCCCTGCATCGGCAGGCAGACTCCCCACCACTGCGCCACCAGGGAAGCCCCCAGAGTTGGGTTTTAAGGAGGAGGAACAGCTAGGTCAGGCTCTGTGGAGGTCTGTAGGGTGAGAGAAGGCTTTCTGTAGGTGGAGGGAAGGAGACCCTGGGTTTGGGGCAGGAGACCAACAAAAAACCTGAGCAGAGATGGGGGAGAAGACAGGAAGGAAAGAGGGGCAGGAGATTTGGGGTCCTGGTGCCCAGGGCTCTGGAAGGATGCTGAGGTGGGGATGAGAGGGAGCTGTGAGCACCACCTGGATCCTCCTGCAGCCCAGCCTTAGGGTCCGACTGTTGGGCGAGGGCTGGGGTAACTGAGCAGGGGTTCAGGCTCTGGACTCACACTTGACCTCTCTGAGCTTCAGTTTCCTCATCTGCAAAGTATGTCTGTGGTAGCAAACTCTTTGAGGTGTGGAGATTTTTGAGACAAAATCTGTTAGGTGCTTAACAGAGTCTTTACATAGTAGGTGCTCACTAAGTGCTTAGAGAAAAGACATTGGTGGCCAGCCAAGGGGCCTTGCTGGTGAGTCTGGGGGTCCACAATGGGTGAAGGGCTCTGAGAACCCCAGAATGGGCATAAGCACGCTAGGGACTGAGAGGCGAAGGTGATGGGAGAGGTGGCCCAGGTCCGGTTTGGTGGGGGAGTCCAGAGGCACCTGACTCTCAGCAACCACCTTCGATCTCCACATTCATCTCTGCAGAGTTCCCAGAAGTGAGGGTCACTCCTGAGGGGCAGACGTGCAGCTGAGGACCAGCCAAGGGCGGTGGAGGATTTGGGCTAACAGAAGAGACTCCAGGAGTTGGGGGCTGACCCCATGGCAGCCTCCTATACCCCCGCCCCCCAGCTCTCTCTGTTGCTGCAGTGCTGACTGTCCATGCCTGTCTGTGAGCATGTGAGCAAGTGCGTAACAGGTGCACGGAATGAGGGAGCTGAAGGGAGGACTTTTATACGTTTTGTACCTTTGTAACCAGAGAGATATGCTTATGTTATTTTTCAGCTTTTCTGTCTCCCGGGGTTCTGAGGCTGGGCTGGGAGGGGGAGGGGGACAGAGGGAAAGAGGTGCAGAGTTTCGCCCCATTTGGGTCCCTGGCAATTTAATTGTTCTTTCATCTTACTAGGGTGGATTCAGACAGGAGGGGTAAATGCTCCCCCCGCCCCATTCCCCAGTTGATCTGAATATTGTCAGGGCCCAAAGTGCAGAATTAGTCTTTGCTTTTTCTTGGATGTCCCACAGGCCAAAATTTTGGGACTGGGGGTTGGTCTTGGAAACAGGGGTCCTCTGACCTCCTCACAGGGGCTCGCTCATGCCGCCCCTCCCCATGGATGTGTGTGTTTATTATGTGGAGTCCCTGCCACTTACTGCCTTATGACCCAGGACTGATGCTGTGGATCGCTGGTGGAGCAGCAGATGTCATGTTTACAGATCAAGGCTTCCCTTTCTCCCGTGGGGAGGGGCTCAGGCCTCTATTCAGACATTCCTGCAGAGGGTGGATGGAGGGGTCACAGCCCCTGCCCCTGCTGTGAACAAAAGTTGTGTGTGGTGCCATTTAATTCCCTGACACTGCCCCCTGCTAGAATTTATTCTGAAGGGTGGGGTAGGAGGGGGAGCAAGGGGAGCAAAAACAAGGGGATTAAAGACTCAGAATGTAGGTGCCACTGCCTCCCATGTTTACAGGAGCCTCCCTGGCCCTAGGCACCCGGGCTGCAGGAAGTGACTCTTCCATCCCTCCCTTATTCCCTTGTAAAGGGAAAAATGACTGTTAGGACCCTGTTCACAAACTCTCACCTTTATTACTTTGTCTGATGTCCAGAACTGGGGACTTTTAAATTTTGTTACTTTGTTTACAGGTCAAGACTTAAAACATTCAACTTTGTTTACAATTTAAAACTTTGAACTTTTACACTTTGTTTACAGTTGAGAATGTTTTTTTCCCTTCGTTTACAAGTGAAGGTAGAGAAAGTGGGAGAGGGGCTTGGAGGACCCACCTGTGAGGACCCTGAGCCTGGCCATCTTGAGGGGTTTCTAACCCCTAGCCCTAGCCCCAGGCCAAAGGTCAGCCCTGAGTCTCCTGCTGAGCAGCAGGCCTAGAAGGCCTCGAGAGTAGGCATCCTCTTCCCACTAGGAACAGTGGCCATGCAGGGTTGTGGAGGGTCCCTGCAGACACCCACCTCCTTCATGCATACTCTTGGGGGGCAGTTTCCAAGGAGATTAAAAGTTCCACTTTACTGACTGGTGCCAAATCCCGCCAGCCAGGACCCCAGCTCTCCTTACCCAGAGTGACCCCAGCCCTTGAAGGGTTGAGGGGCCTGCTGTGGGGAGAGGGGGCTGTCCTTGCTATGTCCTAGGTTCTGTAGATGCCCCTCTCTGGGGGTCGTCCCCCTCCTCCAGCCCAGTGGCTCCTTTTCCTGTCTGTGTAAATTGTTCCGTGAAGCCGCGCTCTGTTTTGGGAATAAACTTCTATAGAAAATGGTTATTGCCTCATTCTGTTTGGGGGTGGGGGGTAGGAGGGTGGCTATGAATGATTCAGGCTGGGCTGACCTTTGGGAGAAATCTGAGCACTGCCCCCTCCCCCCTCCCCAAGAATATTCGGCTATTTTTAGCTCATTTCATTGGAGATTTGGACCAGGTTTCTATCTCTTTCATCCTGAATTCTGTCCCTTCGCCTTGAGGTTGGGCCTGAAGTATGAGAACAGGTGCTGAGAGTAAGGCCTGGTCAAGGCAGCAACATGATGGCTTCCTCAGTCCGCAAGGCCTGCAGCCCTGACCTGGCATTTGCCTTGGCCTTCAAACCGACCCTAGGAACTGCCCTCAGCCGGTTGACAGCACTGACCCCCCGCCAGCCTCTCAGACTTGGAGCTGCTTCCTCAAGAACTCAGGCAGAACGGGCCTGTTGCCGGACCAGTGTTATGTGCGGCGGAGGGGAACCTTGCAGCCTTTAAGGTCTGCGTGCCTAGCGTTGAAGGGAGGCCTTTGAGCCCCTTCGGTCTCAGAGACATGCCAGGTCTCAGGGGGAAAGCCTGAGTGAGGGTGGCGCCCTCAATTGGAGGCTTGAGAGGCCCCATGGACCCGGATACCCCACGGAGAGATAAGGCTCTGGTCACCAGCCACAACCCTAGACATCCTGCTCCGCGTCCCGCGGGGACCCTCCGCAAGAAGCCGGGACCTGGTAGTATCGGCCCCACCCTACTCAGGGACCTGGGGCCGTGGCTACGGCCAGGCCAGCTCGGGTCCTTAGTCCCACTTCTGCGATAACAACCGGCTCAGGCAGGAGAGCTAGGCGGGCCACGAGGGGGAGCACAAGCCAAGCCACAGGGGGAGGAAGGGGTTAAATCTCCCTCCTCAGGGTTCTCAGCGCCGGGAGACCGCCCCTTAGGCTCCGCCCCGGCACGCTGACTGGCCCAAGCCTTCCCCGTCCTGCCCGGGGATTGGCCCCTGGGAGCGCGCCTCAGGCCTCGCCCCCGTCCCGGCCCCGCCTTTCGGGCCGCAGCGGCCTCTCGCTCCAGCTGTGAGGACTACCGCCTCTCGGTTTGCCCACCCGCCATGGGGCTGTCGGAAGCACCGGGGTGAGTGCAGGGCGCGGCCCCGGTTCCCAGTGTTCGAGTCCACGAGGCGCGGGCCACCCCTTGGCCCCCGAGCAGGCGACCGGCTTGGGTTAGCTCGGAAGGGGTACCGCCGAGTCCCGAGCAGGCATTTCCCGCCTGCCGCGCCTCGGTTTACCGCTTTGTCGATTTTCTGCAGGCGGCTGCCCAACCGTAGCGAGGGATGGGGCGGGAGCCGGCGCGACCCCAGCCCCTGCGGGCTGTGCGGAAAGCCGCTCGAGCGCCGTCCGAGGGCTAGCGGGGGCCGCCTCCCGGCGGCTGTGTGCAGAGGAGCCTCGGCCCAGGAGGTGCGCCGGTGCGGCGCGTTGGGGCCCGGGACGTGGCTGCTAGAGTGTCCATAGCCGGGGCCTGGGTCCACCCAGGGATGCAACTGGTCCGGGAATGTGCGCTCCGGCCCTTCTGGCCGCTGGGCCCTACTAGAGGGAGGGGTCAAGGATCTAAGCCCCTCCCTCCAAGCACGGGTTCGACGGGGGGAGGGGGAGGGGTGGCGGCAGTGGGAGCCCTTAAAGACCTCGAGTGACTCACAGAGGAGGGGCCACGGGGCTCAAAGATCTCTGTGAGCCGGCAATGCCAAGAGTCTCTGAGGATCGTCCCTGCACCCACTCCACTCCATCCTCCAACGGGGACATCCAGGTTAGGGGCCCTTTCCAGGTGAGCTCCTGCCCCTCGGGTGGGAACCTCACCGTAGGTCAGAGCTTCTCACAGATCAGAACTTTCCTGACAGGTGAAGCCTTTCCCGGCAGGGGAGAGCTTCCCTCCAGGTAAGATTACCCCCTCTGAGATCCATTCCCAGGTGAGAGTTTTCTCCCATTACAGGTGGGAGCCTCCCCCAGGTCAGAGCTTCCCTTAGGTGAGAATACTCTCCAGACGAGAACCTTCCTGGCAGGTGAAAACTTTCCCTGCTAGTGAAAGCTTTCCCCCAGGTAAGCGCTCCCCCTCCAAGAGCTCCTATTCCCAAGTGAGAACTATTTTTGGGACAGCTTCCCCCAGGTAAGAACTGTCCCCCCTTCCCCTCCAGATCTCCTATTCCCAAGTGAGACCTTTTCCCTTAATCAGGTGGTAGCCACTGGGCAGATCAGAGTTTCTCCCCAGGACAGAACTTACCTAGCTGGTGAAAACTTTCCTGTCAGGTGAGAGCTTCTCCTTAGGCGAGATCCTCCTGGAGATCTATTCCCAGGTGAGATTGTCCCCCCTTGAAATGGGGGCTTCTCTTTCCAGGGGGAAAACTCTCCCTCCCGGTGAGAGCCATCCCCTGGCTTTCCCAGATTAGGCCTGAGCTTGTCCAGGTCTACAACCTGGACCCTGTGGCTGGAGGCCCGGGGGCAATCTTAGCCCCAACACTTTCCTTCTCATAGAGCCTTCTCATGTGAAGAGAGACTTGCCTGGTTTGCTGGATTCCTTCTTTGCGTGTGCTCTCAGACAGCATGCGCTGGGCTCGTGGGGCAGCTGGATAAGGACTCGGACTGGACTGGGATTGGCTGGAGAAGAGTTGGGGCTGGGGGGAGGGGGCTGGGAGGGACAGTCAGCCTGGAACCTAGATTGGTGAACACTCAGGGCTGGACTGAAGTGTGGCTTGTGTTCATCCTGCTGCCTCTTTGTGGGAGACTTTGGCCCAGCAAGAGTCTTCCACCAGCCAAAGTTCAGGTACTGCCTGGGCCTGGGCATAGGGCCTGCAGGAGCCAGCTGGGGGGTTGGACCTACCTAGATCTTGGGACCTAGAAAAGTCAGGTGGGTGACTCTGTGGTCCCAGGTGGAGGTCTAGGGGAGGTTGGGCCAGGAGTGCCCTCACTGTGTCTCTGGCCTCACCACCCAGACAGAGGGACACACAGGCACTGCTGTCCACAACGCAGGCAATGGAGCTGAGGAGGCGAGATTACCATGTGGAGCGGCCACTGCTGAACCAAGAACAGCTGGAGGAGCTGGGGAGCCGGAGCTCAGCAACTGGGACCCTCCAATGGCGAACCTGGTTTCGGTAAGGCTGAGGTCGGGGGGACTGGGGGCACTGGCAGGACTCAGGTAGCCCCTGTCTGTGATACCTACCCTTGTGTCCCCAGGTGCTCCCATGCTCGGGCCCGAGCCCTTCTGCTCCAGTACTTCCCAGTTTTGGCCTGGCTACCCCAGTATCCTGTGCGTGACTGGCTTCTGGGTGACTTGTTGTCTGGCCTGAGTGTGGCCATTATGCAGCTACCACAGGGTGAGCCACCCTTGACCTGGAGACTGTACCCTTAACCCTTGGATGATAACCCCGACCCTTCAAGGCCCTGGCCTGTAATCTGTGAACCACTGCCTGCCCCCGCCTTCCCCCACCCCTCCGCCAAAAGCCAGAAACAAGATCCCTGCCCCTGGAACTATGGCCCATGACCCAGGGCTGGGATTTCCTCATCCTTTCAAGACCCTGGCCTCCAAGTCTACATTGCTACCATTCCACCTCCAGGCCTGGCCTATGCCCTCCTGGCTGGACTGCCCCCCGTGTTTGGCCTCTACAGCTCCTTCTATCCTGTCTTTATCTATTTCCTGTTCGGCACTTCCCGGCACATCTCCGTGGGTGAGTGGAGCCAGGAGGATGCCCACATTCCCCACGGAGGACAGGGTGAGGGAGGGCTGAGCAGGGCAAGGAAAGGCAGGGAACAGGGAGGGAGGCATCGACGCCGGGCCAGTGGGAGACTGGCCCAAGGGTCATTCCAGGCAGGACTGGGCCTCTGACCGTGGAGACAGATTCAGGTTACCTAGAGGCCCTGGCCCAGGAGGATATGGGTGGGTGAAGCATCTCAAGGGGCCCAGACTTGGCACAGACCTGAGAGCCTGAGGCAGGCCATGCCCCCTTCCCCATTCCACTTTTCACAGGGGGAGTGGTCCTGAGCCAGTGGATACTGGTGGGACAAGGTAGATGATGCAGGGCCAACATTTCTAGCCACGCTCAAGAGCCTTTGAACTTAGAGTTCATACCTGACTGCTAGCGCTGCCTCTATTTGCACAGCAAGTCTAAGGATATTGGTCTAGAACTGGGTGTCTCCTGGCCTCTCCCTTAAGACCAGGACTCCAGGGCAGGGCAGTGCCCCCTCCCCTTCAGACCACCCTGATCTGCCCCTGTAGGCACCTTTGCTGTCATGTCCGTGATGGTGGGCAGTGTGACAGAATCACTGGCTCCAGATGAAGCCTTCCTGCAGGCCTCGAACTCCACTGTTGATGTGGCGGCCAGAGATGCTGCTCGGGTGCAGGTGGCCTCCACACTCAGTGTCCTTGTTGGCCTCTTCCAGGTGCGGAGCAGTCAGGAGTACAGGCCCCTGACTGCCAGACCCACCCCTCACCCCATTTGCCAGGTCCCCTGAGTGTCTGGCCATCACCATCTTCCTCATCATCATCACTCATCCCCCTCTGCTCCCACCTGCCCTGGGCTCTGCTCCGGCCACCCCTAGGACCCTCTCCTCCCCTGACTGCCCTGTGTACCCCACAGGTGGGGCTGGGCCTGGTCCATTTCGGCTTTGTGGTCACCTATCTGTCAGAGCCTCTGGTCCGAGCCTATACCACAGCCGCGTCTGTGCAGGTCTTCGTCTCGCAGCTCAAGTATGTGTTTGGCCTCCATCTGAGCAGCCGCTCTAGGCCACTGTCCCTCATCTATGTGAGTGAGGGTGGGAGGAGGGAAGGGTGGGTGGGCCCAGGACCTTGAGTGCTGGCTGTGACCCCCCCTCCCCTCAGACAGTACTGGAGGTCTGCTGGAAGCTGCCCCAGACTGTGGTCGGCACCATGGTCACCGCAGTTGTGGCAGGGGTGGTTCTCGTGCTGGTGAAGCTGTTCAATGACAAGCTGCGGCGACAACTGCCCATGCCGCTCCCCGGGGAGCTGCTCACGGTTTGAATTCTGGTGGGGGGGAGGGGGGCAGGGGGAAGGGCAAGTGAGGAGTCCCTGCTGTGTGGGCGTCCCCCAGATAGTTAAAGACTAGTTGGCGTGGGCACTGAGGACTGGGGGGACCACAGCCGACAGCCCCTGACAGCATCTCCCTTTCCCCAAAATGGTGGTGTCCATCTTTTACCCTATCGCTGACTTCTGCCCACCCCTCTGAAGGTTTCGCTTCAGGCCTCTCTCTTTACGCCCAAAGTAATTTCTCCATCCCCCTTAATGGTGGTGCCAGCACCTACCTCCCCTGACTCTGTCCTCTCCCTGCAGCTCATCGGGGCCACAGGCATCTCCTACGGCGTGGGACTGCAGCACAGATTTGGGGTGGATGTCGTGGGCAAAATCCCTGCAGGGTGAGCTCCGGCCCCTGTCAGGTCAGGGAGGGTTGGGTGGCCAGGGCCACAACATTCCTTTGGCCTCACAGATGCCCCTCACAGGCTGGTGCCCCCAGTGGCCCCCAGCCCCCAGCTGTTCGCAAGGCTTGTGGGAAATGCCTTCGCCATCGCTGTGGTTGGTTTCGCCATTGCCATCTCGCTGGGGAAGATCTTCGCCCTGAGGCATGGCTACCGGGTGGACAGCAACCAGGTCTGGGGAATGGGATGTGGGACACGGAGCGGGCAGGTGTACAGAGACCCCAGGGCTTGGGGGGATGGAGTATCAGGTGGGAGACAGGGAAACAGCAAACAGATGTGCTGGGGCCACATGGGGGACTGAGGGTGGGAGAGCAGGACACATGGGACAGTGGCCAAGTCTTTGGGGGCTACTGAGTGCGGATGGAGGTTGGGGATGCATAGGCCTGGACACAGTGACCACGCACTGCTAGTGATGTGTCCTGACACCTGCACTACCCCCCTCAGGAGCTGGTGGCACTTGGCCTCAGTAACCTCATCGGGGGCATCTTTCAGTGCTTCCCTGTGAGCTGCTCTATGTCTCGGAGCCTGGTACAGGAGAGCACCGGGGGCAACACACAGGTGGGCTGCAGGTGTGGGCTGCAGGTGTGCATCTACACACACACTGCTTTGCCTGGGTGGTCCTACCCCCTGCTTTCCCCCCTCCCCCCTACTCCCCCTTCCCCCC
This sequence comes from Monodon monoceros, assembly GCF_005190385.1. Taxonomy (NCBI): domain Eukaryota; kingdom Metazoa; phylum Chordata; class Mammalia; order Artiodactyla; family Monodontidae; genus Monodon; species Monodon monoceros. The sequence goes on along the minus strand of NW_021703780.1, from coordinate 63,560,165 downwards.
TGCTCTCGCCTTCTTCTCCCTTACACTCCAGCCCACTCATCTGCCCGTTCACTCCCACTGTACAGGTGGCTGGAGCCATCTCCTCCCTCTTCATCCTCATTATCATCGTCAAACTTGGAGAACTCTTCCAAGACCTGCCCAAGGTGAGCTGCCATCCCGTACCCAGCCAGGCTTGAGGGCCTTGGCCAGGCCAGGGACTCAGATCAGTCAGTCAGGGCCTGGGTGAAGGGGAGGGATACAGGGTCATGCCCTGTTTTTCAAGCTTGAGATCTCTGGTTGAGATTTGGAGTCGACAGTCAGGGGTAAGAACCTTTGAGAGTCAGACCCAAGTTGTTAGGTTCGGGGGCAGGAGGTTGTTAGTGTCATTCGGGGTCATACCCAGGTGCTTGAGAACAGTCTGGCTCATGCCAGGTGGTCAGGGTTGTCAGCATCCTGCACCTCTCAGTAGCTCCTGGTGACCCTCCCCCTCCCGCAGGCAGTCCTGGCTGCTGTCATCATTGTGAACCTGAAGGGCATGTTGATGCAGTTCACCGACATATGCTCCCTCTGGAAGGCAAATCGAGTGGATCTGGTGAGAGGCCTGGGAGCCCAGGGGTGGGGTCAGGGCCTTCAGCCCCAGTGACCCTTCTAGACTCTGTTGACTACTACCCTTCTGTTTTTAGCTTATCTGGCTGGTGACCTTTGTGGCCACCATCCTGCTGAACCTGGACCTTGGCCTGGCAGTTGCGGTAGTCTTCTCCCTGCTGCTTGTGGTGGTCCGCACACAGCTGTGAGTCACCCCTTTGGTTCCCCCCTCATTCCAGCTGGTGAGGGAGTGAGGTCCACTTTGGTTTCCCCCAGCTTTCCCACATCTTGGGGGGTGACCCAAGGCTCCTTAGAACCCCCTCATTGCCCCCTCTCTTAATGCCCCCCTCTTTTCACACTCTCTCTTTCACAGGCCCCACTACGCTGTCCTGGGGCAGGTGCCAGACACAGATATTTACAGAGATGTGGCAGAGTACTCGGAAGTGAGTGGCAGGGGCTAAGCCAGAGGATGGCGTGGATGGGGTAGGACAGAGGCAGACGGGGCCATCCCTTATCAGGTCCTTGCGTACTTGGCAAGGACACGGGGGTGGGGCGCTAAGGCTGCTTTGGTCCTTGGAATTTCAAGGGAGGAATTTGGGTCTCTGACCCCCATACTCAAGAGTATGGGCCTTAGGGCCTGGGGGAGGAGTCTGTCTTAGAGGCAGCAGTACAAGCCCCATCCTGCAGAGTAGCCCTGGGTCAGGAATGTAGAGGGGTAGGATCTGGGGCACGAGGATGTAGGGGAGACTCTTTGCTGACCTGATCAGTGGGGTTACTGAATCTCCGTCCTTTACCTCCTGAGAAGTCTCATGTCAAGCCCTGGGAACAAAAGTGGGGGCTCTGGGATAAAATGAGCTCATTTTCCCTGATGGAGCCTTGAAGGCTGAGCATAGTATGATGAGGCAGAGTGAGGGAAGGACATGAGTGGAGAAGCTCAGCTGGATGGAAAGGGAGGTGGGGGGTGGCACAGGGACATTGTTCAGGCCCAAAGGCCGAGCAGAGACCTGGAGTGTCATGAGCGGGGTGGGACCCGGGGAAGGCTTGGCTGGGCTGGCAGTTGAAGAGGGTCTCTCTGTCCACATACAGAAAACAGACCCCAGTGCTGGGGTTGGAGACCCAAGCGGAAGCTAAGAGCCATTGAAACCTGGCCTGGGTATTGGCAGAAGGACAGGGGAGATGGGGTGGGAGAGGTTCAGGATGCCCTGGAGGAAGAAGCAGCAGCTCTGACAGGCCCAGCTGAGGGGTCAGGATGACCCCACCAGCTCCTGGGAGGGCATGGCCTACAGACTGGGCCTCTGTTGGCTGGGAAGCAGAGGGTTGATGATGGCAGGTACCGGGGTACACAGGGGAGGAAAGAAAGAGAGCAAGATGCAGCTAGGAGGGACGAGGGCTCAGCCACCCCCAACCTGACCTATCCCCAGGCCAGGGAGGTCCCGGGTGTGAAGGTCTTCCGCTCCTCGGCCACCATGTACTTTGCCAACGCTGAGCTCTACAGTGACATGCTGAAGCAGAGGGTGAGGCCTGGGGTCCACAGGGGGAGGGGCAGAGGGTCTCTCACCTCCCCAGTGTCCACATCCCCTGCCCTGCCCTTTGCTCTAGTGCGGTGTGAACGTGGACCACCTCATCTCCCAGAAGAAGAAACTGCTCAGGAAGCAGGAGCTAAAGCTGAAGCGACTTCAGAAAGAGAATAAGCTCCCGAAACAGGCAGGGGCCCTTCTGACCCCACCCGGCCTTTCTCCCAGCCTCCTGGCTTCTCACCCTCATTCTTCATCCCTCCTCCTCTCTCCCTGATGCCCCCAGTGACCCTGCAGGTCAGGGTTCTGCGGGCAGTCTTGTTTTTCTCCTGCCTCCTAAACCAATGGTGGCATTAACCATCACAGTCCTCTTTCCAAAGTAGCAGAACCCCACAGCCTTCAGCCTGGCTGCCCTGGGTCCCAAGCTTCAGCTCCTAGTCCACCTGCCTGCCCAAAGCCAGGGGACGACACCAGGCCTGTGTGGCCTGGTTGTCATATGACAGCTGGGACACCTCTTTCCTGGCCTAGGCTGCCGCCTCCAAGGGCACTTCCATTTCCATCAATGTCAACACCAGTGTCACAGACATTGAGAGCAACGATGTGGAGGGCTCCAAGGCCAAGGTGAGGCTGGAGGTGGGAGAGGGGCCAACCATGAGCTGCAGGGATGAGAGTGCCCATGTGTGGAGTGGAGTGATGGATCAGATGCTCTACAGGGAGATCTCTAGTGATATGCCATAGAGTTCTGCTTGTGGCTCTCTGGTCTGTAATCTGAGGCCTAGCCAAAGAACTTGAATTTGTGAATTCTACAAGACCCTGCAGTCTGTATTCATGGGCAGAGGGAAGGGATTGGGCATGTGGGAAAAATCTGGGATCAAAGGGGACTGAATCTCAATTAGAGTCTCAGGCAGGACTTCCCTGGCAGGCCAGTGGTTAAGACTCTACGCTCCCAGTGCAGGGGCCATGGGTTCCATCCCTGGTCAGGGAAGTTTCACATGCCGTGCGGCGCCCCCCTCCCCACAAAAAAGACTCAGGCAGTGTGCCAGGATATCTGTGTGTGCGCGTGTGTCCGTGTGTCTCTTTTGGTTTGTCCCCATCCTCAGTCAGTCACTCTGGCTAACTGAGGATGGGGTGTGGTCTCTGATGCCCTTCCTTCTTAAGTGTCCCTATTAAGTATGGGCCCAGGAAGTAACAGAGCAGTAGATGCGTGTCTGTGTGTACTCCCGGAGTCTGGGCACCCTCCCCTGTGTGTCCCCATGTGTCTCTCCTGTCTTTACATACAGGCTCCCTGTCTCCATATCCTCATGTGTCCACTGCATGCCCCATATACGTGGCCGTTTACACGTCTGATCCTGTGTGTCTCTGCACGTCTGTGTATGTTCCCTGCCTTCACCCACCGTGGGCGGCCCTTGCAGTGTGTCTGGTTTCCCAGCAGGTGAGCGCAGGGACTGAGCTAGAGGATACAGCAGCCAGGGGTCAAGAAGATGCCAAGGCCCCAGACACGTCCTCACTGAAGACCCTGGGCCTGCCTCAGCCAGATTTCCACAGCCTCATCCTGGACCTGAGCTCCCTTTCCTTCGTGGACACTGTGTGTCTCAAGAGCCTGAAGAATGTAAGGGGCTGGGGGCACCCCTAAGAAGGGCCTTGGGGGAGGACAAGGCCCTTCAGCCCTGACCCCATAACTAGCTCCAAGAGCCCTCTGAGCCTAACCCCCAACCCTCTGAGCTCCCCCTCTGAACTCCCTTCCCCCCCAGCCTGCCCAAGTCCCCCTTCGGAGCCCCTGAGCCTCCCTCTGAGTCTGGCCCCCTTTTCTGCTGCAGATTTTCCGTGACTTCCGGGAGATCGAGGTGGAGGTGTACATGGCCGCCTGCCACTGTGCGTGGGGTGGACACAGCAAGAGCAGTCCTGGGAGGGGGTGGGGATTCTGGCCAAAGAATCTGCCAGGCAGCACAAGGAAAAAGTCTTTCTCTGAAACTGGAGGTCAGAGGTGTCCTGGGAGGGAGGGGTCAAGGGTCAAGAGTTGGGGTTTAGCTATAAGCCTCAGGGGTGGTGGTCAGGGTGACATTCCGCCAGTGCCTGGGTGTTCCTGGGGGTTCTGCGGGTCAGGGGAGACCAACTCCTTGCCTACAGCTCCCGTGGTCACGCAGCTTGAGGCGGGGCACTTCTTCGATGCATCTATCACCAAGCAGCATCTCTTTGCCTCTGTCCACGATGCTGTCATCTTTGCACTCCAACACCCAAGGTCCAGCCCCGTCAACCCTGTTTTGGTGAGCTGACCTCTGTTGCTGAGCTCTTTTTGTTTATCTACTGCTTGTCCCATCCTGACCCCATTTCCAGGAAGTCCACCCTTCCTGGATGGCTCTGACTAGCTCTGCCCCCAGTGGATCCACTGCCTTCCCCTCCTGCCTTTAGAGGAAGCTGCTCCCGGGGGAGGGGGTAGTACGTGTCCTTCAGAAACTGACAGGAGCCTCTCCTCCTCTCCCTGCCCAGGTTACCAAACTCTGACCGTGCTGCCACCCTGCCTGAGACTGCCCACCTCTGGAGGTTGCGACCGGTTACCCGTGAGGACCCCCTACCCCTGGGCTGCCTCCAGATGTCACCCAGGAGTCCCCTCCATACGCACGCACATAACTCAGGGATGGAGGTTCTGGGACTCCAAGTTCAGTGCTCTAGGCCTGGGATAAGGCACTGGCCAAGTTGGAGGAGCATGCATGTTTTTAGCCTCAGGAATAAAGATTTGTTTGCCCAATGCCAGGCTCTGCTGTGGCTTGGTGGGGCCTTGGCAGGGGCAAGGGTATAGTCCATAGCCCTGGCTCCTGACCCTTCTTGTGCCCCAAAATGGGAATTGGGGTTGGAAGCTGGGGGGAAAGTTCGGGGAGGGCAGGGTCAGGCAGGGGGAGTGTGGAGCAGGAGGGAGAGCTTCGGGGCTAGGCCCAGGGAGGGGGGCGTCCCAGGTCCAAGTTCCTCCCCAGCCAGGCACAGCCCTCGGCACCTGTGTCCTCAGCTGTAATCAGAGCTGCTTCTCAGGAATGACCTGTTCTCAGGGACCCCTGATGAGGTGCAGGGCAGGCCTGGCGCTACTGGGCAGCCCCTGGAGGGTGTGGTGTGAACACCTGAGCAACCAGCTGAGGAAGCACAGGGTATTCACAGGTGTTGCCGGTCTGCACTGAGAAGTAAGAATATGGGAATTCCCTGGCAGTCTAGTGATTAGGACTCAACGCTTTCACTGTCAAGGGTGAGGGTTCGATCGATCCCTGGTTGGGGAACTAAGATCCCACAAGCAGCATGGTGCAACCAGAAGAAAAAAAAAAAGAAAAGAAAAGAAAGGAAAGAATGTGCATGATTGATTTACCTGGGAAAAATGCTTATTTGTATAATTAGATCACCTGGGCTTTGCAGGTCACCGTCAGCCAAGAACCACGTGTTGATTTCTACCATAAAACACCAGCATCTGGGCATGTGGCCCAGTGGGCAGCAATGGGCCTTCACGCCAGCTAATACTGAGTGACTGGAGGCCAGGGTGGGGGGGTCGAACCTTTCTAGGCCTCCGTATCCTCATCAGGAGAGCAGGAATGGTAATAGTGCCCACTTCATGGGTTCCTCAATGAGTATTAAATGAGTAAATGCCACAAACAGCTTGCAACAGTGCTGGGCTCACGTCACCTGCCGAAACAAGTGAGCCTGCCATTCGCAGGTCCCGACCAGGTCCTGGGCTCTGTGCTGGACCAGTGGACAGAGGCTGTCCTGCCCTGCAAGTCACAGAGGCACCCCTTGCCTGGCTGTTTCTACCCTGGCCTGTGTCACTGCCCTGCTCTGTGTTCGCAAATCATCTGTCCTTTCCCCACCCCCAAAACCTTGCCCAGGAAGTCAGGGCCCTTTGTCACACTGCCTCCAGACACCAGGAACAGCGCCGGGCACAAGGAAGTGCTTGGTAAATACTGGTTAAGTGATCCTATGTACTGGAGTGGAAGGTAAACCTCAAACGTGAACTTGCAGATACAGGCAGACCTTGTTTTATTGCACTTCACCGATACTGTGTTTTTTACAAATTGAAAGTTTATGGCAACCCTGAGTCAATCAAGTCTTTTGGTGCCATTTTTCCAACATCATTTGCTCACTGCATGTCGCTGTCACATTGTGGTAATTCTCAAAGTATTTCAAACTTTTTCATTATTATTTGTTAGGAGGATCTGTGATCAGTGATCTTTGATGTTACTACTGTGACTCGCTGAAGGCTCAGATGATGGTTAGCAATTTTTAGCAATAAAGTGTTTTTTTAAATTAAGGTATGTACTTTTTTTTAGACATAATGCTACTGCACGCTTAATAGACTACAGTGTAGTGTAAACATAACTTTTATATGCACCGGGAAACTGAAAAATTTGTGCAACTCGCTTTATTGTGGTGGTCTAGAACCAAAGCACAGTATCTCCAAGGTATACCTGTACTTGGAAATGCTTTGAAGAAAATGAAACAGGGTCAGGAATTCCCTGGCAGTCCAGTGGTTAAGACTCTGCGCTTCCATTGCAGGGCGCATGGATTCAATCCCTGGTCGGGGAACTAAGATCCCACATGCCACAATGCGGCCAAATAAATAAATAAAACAGGGTCACGTGAAAGAGAAGGGACTGTGTTACCCAGGATGGTCATGGGAGGGAGACTCAGGGAGCAGGTGACACTTGAGCTGAAATGCAGCTGTGAGAGTTCTCTTTCTAGGACAGTGCTCCTAGTGTAGGGAACAGCAGGTGTGTTCAAGGAACACCAGGGAGGCCTACAAGAGGCAGGAGGGGAGACCAGAGCACAGAGCACCTCACAGGCCAGGGTGAGCCTTCAGGCTTTATTCAGAGTGCGCACCCACATTTTTGAGTGCTCACTGTGCTGCGATGTGGACCACGGGGCTGAGTCTGGGCATAGGGGAGCAGGGAGCAGCTGTGTGTGCTTAGCTTGGTTGGCCTGGGGTTGGTGCTGCCACTGGTGGAGAGCATATTAGATGTATATTAGATGAGGAGGAGGGAGAGGGGGAAGGAGGCATTCTTTCATTCCTGGGCCCCAAGCCTGCCCTCCTCCCTGCCCTGGAATCCCGCCCCACCCACCCCGCCCCATATTTTCTGGCCAGGCCACCCCTCCTGAAAGCCATGGGCCCAGCTGGAACCTACTGCCTCACCTGCCCCTGGGGGAGGAGTGTTTGCCCGTTGCCAGGCGCCCAGGTTCCGGCCCCTAGTACTGGCAGCAGTCATGCTGCACGCACAGTCCTTCCTGCCATGGCTGCTTCTGCTAGCAATGCCTGTCCGCACCCACACCTGGTCACGGCCCCTGTGGTACCAGGTGGGGCTGGACTTACAGCCCTGGGGGTGCCAGCCAAACAGCCTGGAGGGTTGCAAGGGCATCCTGGGGTGTCCTGGCCATTGGATGGCCCTGGGGGTGAACCGCATCTACCCAGTGGCTGGGGTCACCGTCGCCACTACCATGATGCTGATGCTCAGCCGTGCGGTGATGCAACGGCGGCGCTCACAGGCCACTAAGAGTGAGGTGAGCATGGCACTGCTCTGTCCCCACAGCCTCCTACTTCTGTTCATACCCAATGAGCTCATAATTCTCTACCCATCCTCCCACTCATGTCTTCTGGGCCTCCTGCTACCCCTCCCCCTGCCCCTGCCCCATCACTCACACCCCAGCGTCCCTACATCTGTCCACACCCAACAGTCCCTGGCCATTTCCCATGGGTAGTACCCTGCCCCATCCTCCCTCTTTAATATCCCTATTCCTCATCCAGCCTCCATGGGCCCCATGACCATACTAGGCCACAACAGACGCTCCGCGATCCTCCATCACCCTAAGTCCCCTTTCCCACCACACCTCTGTCCTGTTCCTCTGTTCTCACTCCTGCCTTTTGGTCCTATCCTCAGCATCCGCAGGTGACGGCTAACCCCTGTGCACCCTGGAAACGACGGGCCCCGATCTCAGACCGTGCCCTACTCCTTGGGGTCCTGCATATGCTGGATGCCCTCCTGGTCCATATTGAGGGCCATCTGCAGCGTCTAGCCTCCCAGCAGCGAACCCAAATAAAGGGGACTCCTGCCCAGAGCGGGTGACCCAACATACTCCTCTCTTTGCCTGGTGGCTTGTTGGGGCGGGGATGGCCTGAGGCTCTGGGCCAGGCTCAGGTCTGTGTGTCTTATTCTCTCCAGGCCTGTCTGGACCCTGTGCCCCTTTTCTACTTTTAGAGCCAGCACACCCATCGAGGCCTCGGTGCCCATCGATGGCTGGGCAGGTGGGGCCCAGGCTGGCTCACCCTGCTCCATTGCCCACACCAACTGACCCCTCCTCTCTAGGGATCCCACTCATAAATACAACTGCTCCTCTGGGGCTCCTCAGGGGCCCCCAGTGTGGTGGGAGAAGACTTGGCCATCAGGGCAGATGTGGGTGGTCCAGAGAGGGCAGCCCAGAGGTGACCACCTGGCTGAGTCAGGAGCTAGGGCTCCTGGTTGAGCCTGTGGGGCCTGAGCTGGGGCTGGGGGTAGAGGGAGGGCCCTGGCTGCCTTCATCTTTGTGACATCTCAAACATGCTTTGGCACCTAAGTGGCCCTTGCTCTAAAGCCCCTGGAAGTGGGATGAGGGCTGAACCTCCCCAAAGGGGCCCTCACCTGCTTCCTCCCTTCCTTCTACCATAGGCATCAGGATCTGCTGATGAACAGAACAGGCTCCTCCCTCACCCACTCACAAATAGGGGAGGGTAGAGGTGGTGATGAAGCAGACTCAAAAACTCAATTCCTCTGCAGAGAGTTGTGCTGAGCCAGTTGGAGTAGGGCAGGTGTGGGCTGACTGCTGGGACCTGAAGGGTGAGTGGGGTGATGAGAGGAGGGGGAGAGTGCTCCAGTCAGAAGGATAAGCACATACAAGGGCCAGGTGGGGAAAGAGACCTTGACCTCTTCCATGAACCATAAGATGGTCAGGATTTCAAGGAAAAGAAGGAATTCTGGAACACAGGAGAGGGCAGGCTGGGAAGAGACAGGAGTTGGTGTCTCCTAGGGAGGCTGTGGTAGGCAGGATAATGGCCCTCAAGATGTCCTTGAAGTCTGTGAATATTTTACAGTCCATGGCAAAGAGGATTTTGCAGATGGAATTAAGTTAAAGACATTAAAATGGGAAGATTATTCTGGATTATTTTGGTGGGCCCAGTGTAATTTCATGAGCCCTTAAAAGTGGAAGAGGAGGGCAGGAGAGTTGGTCGGATTCAAAGTGTGAGAGGTACTAATAATCCTCTGCTGCTGGCTTTGAAGGTGGTAGAAGAGATCTTCCACCACCCAAAGATCCAAGGAATTCAGATGGCCTCTAGAAGCTGGGAATGACCCTTGGGTGATAGGCAGCAAGAAAACAGAAACCTCAGTCCTTCAACCACTATGATCTAACTTCTGCCAATAAACTGAATGACAAAGGGCACATTCTCCCCTAGAACCTCCAGAAAGGAACACAGCCCTGCTAATGTCTTGATTTTAGCCCAATGACATCCATGTTGGATTTTGGGTCTACAGAGCTGTGAGATAATAAATTTGTTTTGTTCTAAGCCATTAAGTCTGTGGTGATTTGTTATGGCAGCAATAGAAAACTACTAAGTATTGGTATCAAGAGTGAGAGGTACTGCTGTAACAAATCCTAAAAATGTGGAAATGGCTTTGGAATTGGGCAGTGAGCAAAGTCTGGAAGAATGTCAGGGAGCATAACAGAAAAAGCCAAAACTACCTTCAAACAACTGTTAGCAGAAATTTGGACATTAAGAATGCTGCCATTGAGGGCTCAGAAGAAAATTAGGAACATGTTATTGGAAACCAGGAGTAAAAGGAATCTTTGTTAAATAGTTGTGGGAAGCTTAGTGGAATCATAACCCGTATTTGGATGGAAAGCAGAACTTGTAAATGATGAACTTTAATATTTAGCAGAAAAAATTTCCAAGTGAAGTGCTGAAGGTGCCACCTGATTTCTTCTTGCTGAAAAACATTGCTGAAAGAAATTTTAAAAGACCTAATAGAAAGACATTCCATGTTCTTTGATTGGAGGACTTAATACTGTTAAAATGGCAATACTACCCAAAGTGGTCTACAGATTCAGTGTAATCCCAGTGAAAATCCCAATGGTGTTTTATAAGAGAAATAGAAAAACCCATCCTAAAATTTATATGGAATCTCAAGGGACCCTGAATAGCCAAAACGATCTTGGAAAAGAAGAACAAAGTTGGAGGACTCAAACTTTCTGATTTCCAAAATGTACTACAAAGGCACTGTAATCAAAACAGTGTGGTGCTGGCATAGGAATAGACATATAGACCAATGAAATAGAATAGAAAGCCCAGAAATAAACCTTCACATATATATTCAGTTGATTTTCAACAAGAGTGCAGAGACCATTTAATGGGGAAAAGATAGTCTTTTCAAAAAATGGTGCTGAGAAAACTGAATATCCACATGCAAAAGAATGAAGTTGGACCCTTACCTTACATCATATACAAAATTAAGTAAAAAGATCAAAGATTTAAATTTAAAAGTTAAAACTATAAAACTTTTAGAAGAAAACATAGATGGAAATCTTCATAATCTTGGAGAAGGCAATGATTTCTTAAGTATGACATTAAAAGAACAGGTAACAAAAGAAAAAATAGATAAATTGTACTTCATCAAAATAAAAAATTTGTGCATCATAGAACACTATTAAGAGAGTAAAAAGACAGCTCACAAAATGGAAGAAAATATTTGCAAATCATATATCTGAGGAGGGACTAATATCCAGAATACCTAAAGAATTCCTACAACTCAACAACAAAAAAACAAACAAATTCAAAAATGGGCAAAGGACTTGAATAGACATTGTCTAAAGAAGATATACAAATGGCCAATAACCACATGAAAAGATGCTTAACATCACTAGTCATTATGGAAATACAAATCAAAACCACGAGATATCATGTCACCCCCATTAGGATGGCTATTGGAGAATAACAAATATTGGTGGGAATGTAGAGAAATTAGAACACTTTTGCATTGCTGGCAGGAATGTAAAATGGTACAGCCACTACAGAAAACTGCTTGGTGGTTCCTCAAAAAGCTAAAAATATAATTACCATATGAGCCAGCAATTCCCCTTCTAGGTAAATACCAAAATAATTGAAAGCAGCATCTCAAACAGATGCTTGTATGCCAGTGAGTGTTCGTCGTAGCATTATTCACAATAGCCAAAAGGTAGAAACAGCCCATGTCCACCAACAGATAAATAGATAAACATCATGCTAAGTGAAATAAACCAACGATAAAAGGACAATGTTGAAAGATAAACTGAGGCATGTTTAAAAATTTTAAGTTATTTGAGCAAAAATTGATTCAAATCAGGCACATCCAATCTAGCAGGTAGAAAAGAACTCCAAGGTGCTGAACAAAAATGAAAGCTTTTGGGCTTTCCTGGTGGCTCAGTGGTTGAGAGTCCGCCTGCCAATGAAGGGGACATGGGTTCGTGCCCCGGTCCGGGAAGATCTCACATGCTGCGGAGCGGCTAGGCCCGTGAGCCATGGCCGCTGAGCCTGCATGTCCAGAGCCTGTGCTCCACAACGGAGAGGCCACAGCAGTGAGAGGCCTGCGTACCGAAAAAAAAAAAGAAAGAAAGAAAGATTTTGATAGGCAAAAGGGAGTGGGAACAAGGATACTATAGTAGGCAGAAAAAGCAGGTTGGTTATTGCAAAGTTACTTTCCTTTAGGGCATGTCACAGTATAACACGCAGATGACCTGATCAAATAGTGTTGATCAGAAGATTCCTGACTGACTGGTTTAAGATTCCATTTCTGGGAGAGCCCAACTAAAATTAAGACTTGGTTTGGTGGCATGGGGCTTAGCATAAGCGACTCTATTTTGGGCCTTTTATTTTTTTAACAACAAAACTCTATGATCCCAGTTATATGAGGTACCTAGAACAGTCAAGTTCATAGAGACAGAAAGTAGAATAGAGGTTGTCAGAGATTTGAGGAAGGGGGAAATGGCGAGTTATTGCTTAATGGATATAGAATTTCTGTTTGAGATGAGGAAAAAGTTTTGAAAGTAGACTAGATAGTGATAATGGTTGCACAACTTTTTTTTTTTTTTTTTGGCTGCACTATGAGGCTTGCGGGATCTTAGTTCCCTGGCCAGGGATTGAACCTGGGCCCCAGCAGTGAAAGTGCTGAGTCCTAACCACTGGACTGCCAGGGAATTCCCTGCACAACATTTTGAATGTAATTAATACCACCGAACTGTATAATGTTAAGATGTAATAATGGTTAAGGTGCTAAATGTTATGTATATGTTAGCACAATTTAAAAACTAAAATTAAAATAAAAGAAAAAATATCTAGAAGAATAAGCTGAAGTGTATATCAAATATTGAGTGAGGAGAGTAAGGTGAGTGCCAGAGCCCTCTCAGGCAGCCCGCATGGACCTGCTTTTACAGTTTTGAGACTCTCTGGGGGGAATAAAGGGAGTCTCAGAGATGGATAGAGAAATGAGGCCTGGTCAAGAATTGTTACAAAATTCAGTTTGCAATTTAGGGGGAAAAAGGGTATTTTGGTCTCACCTCACCCCATAGGCCAAGTAAATTCCAGAAGATCAATGAGTCATCAAAGACTCTTGCCAAATCATTGCAATGACCACTGCTTGTACTTGACCTTTTAGCAGCATTTCCTTTTTGACCAATCTCTTGAAACATATCCGTCCCTGGGCATCTACCACATCACACTTCCTGGTTGTCTCATTGTCCTTCCCTTCTCACCCCAGGGTAGCAGTGGGGTGGGGAAAGGGGGGGGTTCGGTAACTGGATTAGAAATTATTGGATTTGCTAAAAGATTGGGTGTGGATTTTGAGAGAGAAGAGTCAAGGATGACTCCTAGATTTTTAGCCTGAGCAACTTGGTTAATGGAAGTGTCATTTACTGAGATGAAGACAATTATGGGAGGAACAGGTTTGGGAGGCAAAGTAAAGAGTTCAAGTTTAGCATATTTTTCCCCCCACCCCGGCCGTGCTGCACAGCATGCAGTATCTTAGTTCCCCAACCAGGGATCGAACCCGCACCCCCTGCAGTTGAAGTGCGGAGTGCAAACCACTGGACGGCCAGGGAAGTCCCAGCTTTAGCATGTTTAATTGAGATGTACAGGGAGGTAGGACAAGAACAGGAGAGCATGGGAAACTAAAGGTGGAGAAGGGATGAGGCTCTAAGGAGGAAAAAGTGGCCAATCACTTTAAACAAGACCGAGCACTGGCCATTAGATTTAGCAACATGGAGCTCATTGATTACCTTTACAGGTGTGGTTTTGGAGGAATGAATTGGGGATGGGATTGGAGTGGGTTTGGGAAAGAGTGGGAGGAGAGGAATTGGAGGCAGTGAGCTCTTTGGGGGAGCTCTGCTAGAAGGAAGGTGCACAATGCGCTGGTCACTGGAAGAGGTTGTGTCACAGGCAAGAGGAGTCTAAGGAGACATGACAACGAAATGGAATGTGGTATCCTGGATAGGATCCTAGAAAGAAAAAGGATATTAGGTAAAAACTAAAACTAAGGGAATCTGAATAAACTATGGACTTTAGTTAATAATAATGTCAATATTGGTTCATTAATTGTAACAAATGTATCACAATAAGGTAAGCTATTAATAGCAATAACTGTGCATGCCTGTATGTGGGCAGGGATATATGGGAAATTCTGTACCATCTGCTCAATTCTTCTGTAAATATAAGACGGTTCTAAAAACTAGTTTTTAAAAAACTAATTAGGAGATTCTATTTCACTTTATTTTTTCATGTCAAGATCATAACATAATTTTAGTTCACAAAATATTTATCAGTGCACACTTAAGCATCTTCTGTCTGATTTTATAAAAGAAAGTTCTGAGTGATATTTTGAAAGATCACAGAAAATCTCATATACCTGTAAAAGGAAGTACAGTTCAGAAATATGCTATTATTTCAAAAGCAACAAACATCTTTTGTAAAAAATTTATTTTTATTTTACTTTTTTATTTTTGGCTGAGACCCGCGGCTTGCAGGATCTTAGTTCCCCAACAAGGAATTGAAACCGGGCCACTGCAGTGAAAGCGCAGAGTCCTAACCACTGGACCGCCAAGGAATTCCCTAAAAATTTTAAATTATGTACTAAAATAATACAGAAGTGTAAAAATGGTAGCCTCTTTCCCCTTCCCCTGAATTCATTTTCTGTAAGTCACCTGAATGAGAGTTTAGAGTGAGTTCCTCTGGGTTTTTTTCTATGTAGCCTATTAGAAAAAGCACTTCGTTTTGTTTTGTGTGTGTTTTGTTTTCCAAACAAGGAATCCTTTTCACAAATTAGTCTCTAAAACTGTTCCTTTTTTCTTAGCAATATATTGCTAAATTCTTTCCATGTCAACCGCCTGAACTTTCTCCATTCCTTTAAAGAGAAAACCGTGACTTTCAGCAGCAGCCTCGTAGCCCCAGGTTCCACCCTGGTGGTTTAGCCCTGGGGTTGCGATTCGCAAACCTGCTGTGGCTGCGCTCCCCGCCCGCCCGGCCGCTCTGAGCACTCAGTAGAGTCGAGGCGCCCACTGTTCGCGAGAAACATCGCGCACTCTGTCCCCAATGCCACCACCACGGGTGAAGAGGGAAGATGGGCTGGATCCTGAACAGACCCGCACAAGACGATGACTAGCCAGAGGGATTAATGCGCACTGTTACCCAGGGACGCGAAGACAAGAACTAACGACCAGCAGAGAATGAATACCCGCGGCGTCGTCCGCCAGGGAGCAGCCGAGCGCCAAGTCTGCGGTACTGCGCCTGCGCCTCGCGCGCCGCTGCGTCCACTCTACGCATGCGTGGCGCGGCTCAGCGTCCACTGGAGCCAGAAGATGGCGGCTTCCGCGATTTGCCGGGCGGCCAGCGCTGGGACGCGAGTGCTGGTGCGCAGCCGCCGCTCGGTGAGGTGTCAGCGAGAGTGCAGAGCTATGGGGAGCGGGTCTTTGGAAAGCAGACAGGGAGCGGGCTGTTAGCGGTGGCGGGTCGAGAATGGGGAGGTCGCGGGGTCAGGGCCGTGGGAAGGTCACGGCCGAGGGCACGCATGGGAGTCTCGCGGCTGGCCTGGGGGCGGAGACGGGGATCCCACCGCAGGCCTGAGAGCTAAGGGGCGATCCTCCAATCTAATCCTCAGTCCTGGTCGCCCCTTTCCAGCAGCCGGCCCTGCTGAGGTCGCCTGTCTTGCGGGGCATCGCCACCTACGCCCAGGCCCTGCAGAGCGTGCCGGAGACGCAGGTCAGCCAGCTGGACAACGGGCTGCGAGTGGCCTCGGAGCAGTCCTCCCAGCCTACCTGCACGGTGAGTGGGTCCGCTGTCGGGAGTGCACCTCAATATTGGGCATGGTCTTCTTTCCCAAGTCGGGGTGTGACCTTGGGCTCAAGTGCTCTGTGGTTTGGATCAGACTCCTCCCAGCCACCTCAGGATTGACCCTCCTACCCCATTGCCTACCCAAGCCACGCCTTGACTTCTTGGGGGCAATCCTCACCGTACCCAACACTTACTTAGCGTGTGATGCTTGCCAATCAGGAGGCCAAGTCTTTTTTCAGCTTTTTCTTCAGCAGCCCATATGAGAGAAGTGATCCTTCAATGAGGAAAATGGGGTTCAGAGACATTAGGTGACTGCCAGCCTCACGGCCCAAAGTCATAATCCCTTGCCTAGACTGGAAATGTATTGCAGAAGAAATCAACTAAAAAATTCCAGTTAAATGGATAATTTTCCTCAAAATTCACTCAAAGATAGAAATCTTGGCTAGATAAACAGAGAAGATTCTCAAGAAGCGAACCGTCTCCTCCCCACCCCAAACTTCAGGTGCTTTTATTGGTAAATTCTTTCAGTTTTCCAGGAACAAATAATGTCCTGTGATATAAGTTGTTACTGAACACAACAAAAGGTGATGGGCAACTTCCTTATTACATGGCACCTGTGTAAGCCGACCCACAGCCTGTTAAGAAAGCTTGGTAGAGGATGCTGTATTTCATGGACACTAAGATGCTCTAGATTGTAAGGAGCATCACTGTGCTCTAGTGGCAGGAAAAGAATGCTGCCAGTTATAATCAAAGGATACCATGGATTGTAAAATGTATCTTTCGAAGATGTTATAGATGTAATAGATGTTCATGTAAAGAATTTATGACGTATGGTACGTGTATCAACATCTCTTAGGAAAGTAAATGTGAACATTTTAAGTCAGCTATGAAACAAATAGTAAATTAAAAGATTAGGTCTATGTCACCATGGGGGTGAGTAGTGTGGTTTGTGTTTCACAGCACACCAGGAGGCTATTAAGAAAATTATAAGATTCTCTCGTTGGGTGCCAAGGAGACACTTGGCAGTGTTAGGTGTCCAGCTCTGTTTAAAACTTTTTTTAAAGTGTGAACGAAGGCTACTTACGATAAAATGTTCAGTGTTTAAGCCAATAGCCTCTCCTTTAATGGCGAAAGGACACAATCACCAGAAAAAAGGCAGGGTATAATTTTTAGGAAGAAGAAAAGAAGTTGTTTTCAAATGATTAGTTGCTTGCCTAGAAGAAACAAAGAATCAACTGAAAAGTGAGGTTGAATTTAAGAATTTCCTGTGGTGATGGGACAGGTGAACGTGCCTGGTTTGAAGCTTCCCTGCGAGTCTCGATAACCAGTCAGGAAATAGAGCAGGGAGGAGAGGTGATGCAGTGTGACTGCAGTCATTCAGCTGGTGCCCTGTGCCTCTAAGCACAGGGGTCCTGCTGAGAAGTTTTTCCCCAGCGTGGGACTGTGAGCCCCTGTCTGGGGCTTGTGCTGAGTCTTGCAGGGTGGAGTGTAAGGGGGGCTGAGGTGGTTTGTTTGTTACCTTTGTTGGTGGTTTCTTGTCCAGGTGGGGGTGTGGATTGATGCTGGCAGCCGTTATGAGACTGAGAAGAACAACGGGGCAGGCTACTTTGTGGAGCATCTGGCTTTCAAGGTGAGGCTCCTAAAGTCCTGCATCTCCCCTGGGCTTAGGGCTTCCTGCTGTCCTCCTGGGGATGCAGTTCAGAAAAGTCAGCCTCCTCAGTTATGGGTTTTAGCAGGGTAGCAGGGGAAAGAGATCTCTGGATGGCTTTTCTGGGAGGAGTCATGTGGACTTGGCCTCTTCTGAGTGAGCGCCTATCTGGTGAACCCCTGCACAAGGCCCCCAGAGCCAGAAAAACCCCAGGGAGCCATAGGAGCCCTGCTCTTCACCAGAGGCCAGGCCTGTGTTGTGTGCATGCACGGATATAGAATTGTGGATGTACACGTGCATTGTAACAAACCCACAGATTTAGTTTTTGTAAAATGCTGTGCATCTCTTGTTTATAGAAGTAAGTAGGAGCTTTCTTGAGGATGGGAACAGCTCCTAAGCCACCTCGTGTTCGCATGGAGTGGAGACTGAGTTCTTAAATGAATGAAAAAAATGGAGAAGATACGGGATAGGTGGCGTTGTGGAGCAGGAATGGGCAGCTAGCCAGGTCCAGCATCACAGTTATGTGTGTCAGTCTCAACACATTGATACGTGTGTGTGTCATTGGACAGCAGCACTGCCATACACACGCATACATACATACACACACACTGGACTAAGGTTGAGTCCTACAGAGGCCATAGCACACACACAGAGTCATATAAATGGTATGAGGGAGAATGGGTAGTGGTAGCATCACCTGAGCACAGGTGTGAGCTTACCTGACCATGACTGTCAGTAAGAGGAGAGGGAGTGCTGGTAAGATCAGGCTGGTATGGGAGCTCTCAGTCAAATGCTATACCCCCTCTTGGTATGGGAGCTCTGGATTTCAGGTAGCACTTGCTTTGGCCATGCCCTTCTTTCCTGGCCCCTGGATGTCTTCATTCTCTTGGTCCTCGATGCTGTGGCGTTGATTGGCTTAAGGCCTGCTAAGCACTTGGTGAGCACAGCCTCTGGGCTGTATAACCCCAGAGTCTTTGCTGAGGGAGATATCTGTGGACCAGTGGTCCTGCTGGGACTTTAGCCTGTGAGGATGGGGTCCTGGGCTCCCATGTGGCTCCTGATTTGTCCTGTTGATGTGTGGTTCCAGGGAACAAAGAATCGGCCTGGCATTGCCTTGGAGAAGGAGGTAGAGAGCATGGGGGCCCATCTTAATGCCTACAGCACCCGGGAGCACACAGCTTACTACATCAAGGCACTGTCTAAGGACCTGCCAAAAGGTACACTGGAGGATGGGGCCGGGACACCAGTAGGACCCCAGGAGTGCAGAGGACAGGCACTCAGGAGCTCCTGGCCTGGCTGAAGAATGGGGTTACCCTTAGAGTATGGCCTTGCAACAAAGCAACCAGTGGTGTCAGGCCTGGGGTTTTGTCCTGTTACTGGTCACCAAACCTGTCCTTCTTGCATGCAGCTGTGGAGCTCCTGGCCGACATTGTGCAGAACTGCAGCCTAGAAGACTCCCAGGTTGAGAAGGAGCGTGATGTGATCCTGCAGGAGCTGCAGGAGAATGATGCATCTATGCGGGACGTGGTCTTTGACTACCTGCATGCCACAGCATTCCAGGGCACACCTCTAGCCCAGGCCGTGGAGGGGTCCAATGAGAATGTCAGGTGAGTGTTGGCTGGTCTGGGGTGGAATTCGTCCCCTCATTCTGGCATGGCCAGGCCATGTCCACATGAGTTTGTTTTTAGTTGATCTGCTGTCTGTGCTGTTTATTTTCCTAATTCACACAACTGGAGACATTTTCTATGTTGCCACATGGTCCCTGTGAGTCTTTTTTAACACCTGTGTGGTTTTCACTTGAATTTCGGGCTTTGCTTTAGGGTACGTTTCCATGCATGTCCTGCCAGCCTGAGGGAGGGTGCTCTGGGTATCCCTCCACATGGCTTCTTGTCCTCTGGTGGGATGAGCTCTGCTGTTGCCCCTCAAGAGCCCCCACCGTCAGTTCTCACCCTCCTCAGAGGGGACTACAAGCCTGTCCTGAGGTGGGATGTGAGGGGGGCCCAATGAGGGCTGCCCTCTGGGCCCCAGAGTGGTGGGTGGCAGAAATGGGGAAAGGACCAATTAATGTGTGGAGTCCTGCTTTCCAGAGAAGCCATGTCTCCTGGTCTGTCTCCTCAGCCCCGTTTTGTGTGACCCAGATCATTCTGGTTTGGGAGCGGTATTGACCAATTGGCTGTATGTCTTGCAGGAAGCTGTCTCGGGCAGACCTGACTGAGTACCTCAGCCGGCATTACAAGGCCTCTCGAATGGTTTTAGCAGCAGCTGGAGGTGAGCGATGGGCTCATTGAAGCCCTGTGGTAATAGGGGGGTGGGCTGTGGCCTTGGTTACCAGGGCCAAGTCTCCCTGTTCTGACCATAGGGATCTTCCACTCCTGGGGACACTGTTCCCACCCTGTCCTTGAGGGGAGTGACTTCTCTTCCATGCTCTTTGAGGTGGGGTGGGATTCTCCTCTGCCACCGCCACTGAAACTGGCCGCCCAGGGATGCTACTCCGCTCTTTAGTACAGGCCTCAGTTGGGCTGTTGGCCTCTCCAGGCCTCAGGGTTTTCTCAGCCCCACCTGGTCGTAGGAGATCCAGGTTGTAGGCTGGTGGGAGATTCAAGGCCTCAGGCCTGTTTCTCTTGGCCTTGTCAGTGGGCAAACCAGACATTGCATGACAGATAGGAAGTGCCTTGAAAGGAAGGCATACAGTGGTAGGGGCACTTTAATGGGGGACTCAGAGTTAGAGGGTAGGGAGGTGGTTGTTTGTTTGTTTGTTTGTTTGTTTTTTTGAATTGGGAGGTGCTTTTGAAGCATGTGTCATTTGAACAGAGGCTTAAAGAGAGGTGGGATTTAATTCGGTGGGGAGTGGGAGGTCTGTGCAGAGGGGAAGAGCAGTGTCACGGGCTGGTGTGTTTTGAGGCTTGCTCTGCTGCCGTGTAGGGGCCAGAGCGGAAGTGGGCAGGCGCAGGGAGTGCTTGCTGCAGGTGCCTGGTGGGGGATGGTAGGAGCTGGGAGAGAAGTGCGGGGACTCAGGGTGGCTTTTTAGGTAGACACACCTGACAGAGGAGGGGATGTGGCAGGGAGGGGACGGGAGCAGGGCCAGGGTGCTTTCCCAACTTAGGTCGTGACAGCTGACTGGGCAAGAAAAATTGATAGGAAGAACATGATTGGTGGCCTTGGGGCCAGTGAACCTCGGGACCAGGAGCAGTCTGAGCTACTGACGCATCAGACTTTGTTAAGTCCAACAGGATCTGAGCTCAGGGAAGGAAAGAATAAACGGCAGAGGCACCTAGAAGGCCGTACCTGGGGGAGGCTGCTTACTACCACAGCGCCCACTGGTCAAGGCGCTATGGCAGCAACGGCCTCCTCTTGCAGAGGTGAGGTCCAGGAGGGGTCCTGAGGCGTGAGTTTGTAACGTTACTAGTAAACGTCCCCAGCTCTCAGGGGACCCCGGAGCTAGTCACAGCCCTGCATAGCACCTCTTTGTGCCCTCTCACCTGCCAGCCTCCATAGGATCTGCTTGAGGAAGGGCCAGAGGGAGAAGGCAGGGCAGGTGGCCTTATGCCCAGGGAGTACCAGTCTTGTCCTTGGTGCTGGTGGGAATGTGTCACATGGGAACCCCTTTTTAAGCTCAGCATGCTGCTGCTTCCCTGTGGCTGAGGTGATGGAAGCTGTTTGACCCTGAGGTGCCTGCCCTGCCCGTGAGATAGGGTGTGTCTGTGAAGGGTCCTCTTTCCTCACCTTGTCCTGATGTCACGTCTTCCTTTTGGTGTTTCCCACCAAGGCAGGACATGGGGTCCTCTGCTTGTGTGTGATCTCCCCTACCCTGTGCCTTGGGCCCTGGCTGGCCAGTAACTCTGCTGTCTGTCTCGGCAGGGGTGGAGCACCGGCAGCTGCTAGACCTCGCCCAGAAGCACTTCTGCAGCCTCTCTGGGACATACGCTGAAGATGCTGTGCCCACTCTCACTCCCTGCCGCTTCACTGGCAGCGAGGTGGGCTGCTTGGTGGGCGGGGGTAGTGCCCTCAGCCGGGACCTCTTGGGGGCACCCTCATGTGCATGGCTATCTTCATGACTCCGGAGATGCCTCGAGTTGGCCAGGTGTCCTGTGGCTGCTGCCTCACAGGCACACGTGTTCACACTTGCATGCACACTCTCCACCCACACTTGGCACCTTTGCTGGTCACCTGGGAAATCTGGCTGTCCCTCAGCTTTGCCATGTACTGTTTCAGATCCGCCACCGTGATGATGCCCTGCCTTTGGCCCATGTGGCCATTGCAGTGGAGGGGCCTGGCTGGGCCAACCCGGACAATGTGGCCCTCCAGGTGGCCAATGCCATCATTGGCCACTATGACTGCACTTACGGTGGTGGCACGGTGAGTGCCAGGGGTGGGCATGGGATGGGACCTTGTCTTCAGGGAAGAGAGGGAGCTGGGCTGTGGGCGCTTGTACTGTGGGGTTTGGGGTGTGGACTGCAGACAGGAGGGTGGGTGCTGACCACCCTCATCCCTGGTAGCACTTGTCCAGCCCACTGGCTGCAGTTGCTGCAACCAAGAAGCTGTGCCAGAGTTTCCAGACCTTCAACATCTGCTATGCAGAGACGGGGTTGCTGGGCGCACACTTTGTCTGCGACCACATGAGCATCGACGACATGATGTTCTTCCTACAGGGCCAGTGGTGAGTGGCGGCCTAGTGCTGCCAGGGAGGTGGGGAGGGAATAGGGCCCTTTGAGCAGGACCGTGGGAGGCTCAGAGACAGCACCGTCTCTCAGGATGAATCCCGCCCCACCCCTGCTCTAGGATGCGCCTTTGCACCAGTGCCACAGAGAGCGAGGTGGTCCGGGGCAAAAACATTCTCAGAAATGCTCTGGTGTCTCATCTGATCGGTGAGTCCTGCAGCCCTGTGGCAAGGGGTAGAGTGCATACTGGCAGTGACAGTCCCAGTGTTCCTAACCAAGATTGGAAAAGAAAACTTCGAAGGTCACACCATACCCCACCACCACCCCTCTCACAGGGGCCTGGGGTTTTAGGTACAGGTGTGGGTAGGCTAGATCAACAGCCCCATGGATACAGTGACAGGTGGTTGTACAAGTGAGGGTTGTGGTCTAGGTCAGACCAAGGTCCAGGTCAGCCCAGAGCGCTGGAGGTTCTGTGTGTACCGTGAAGCACTTCGGCAGCCTCTCTGGGACATATGCCGAGGACGCTGCTCCCACTCTCACTCCGTGCTGCTTCACTGGCAGCGAGGTGGGCTGCTTGGTGGGTGGGGGTAGTGCTCTCAGCCGGGGCTTCTTGGGGGCACCCTCGCATGCTTGGCTTGGACCCACGTGGATTGGACCATGTGGACCTGTAAACTTCCCCCAACCCTTGCAGGCACCACTCCTGTTTGTGAGGACATTGGACGTAGTCTTCTGACATATGGCCGCCGCATCCCCCTGGCTGAGTGGGAAAGCCGGATTGCGGTAACAAGGGCCCCTGGGAGAGGTTCTGGAGTCTTGGCCTGGCAGACTCCCAGAGGGTGGAGAGTTGAGGCAGTGCAGACTGCTCCTGTAGGCAACCCTGGTGTCCTAGGCAGCGTCACCTGCCTCGGTGGTGTAATTGGAGGGCAGGGCAGAGGCACTGATGGCTGTAGGGATGGGTGGGGCCTGAGGAAGTCTACAGCAGGGAGAGCCCTGCTGCATTTCCCCTTTTGGTTGAGGGGCAGCTCCATGGTACGTGTGGAAGATCTTGGTCGTCTGGATAATATTGACTGGCAGAGGTGGTCCCCCGGTGCCTGTCACTCAGTGTGCCCTCTGCTTCATCCTGCAGGAGGTGGATGCCAGTATCATGCGTGAGGTCTGCTCCAGGTACTTCTATGATCAATGTCCAGCAGTGGCTGGATTGGGTGAGTGGCCTAGAAAGTCTGCTCTTTGTCCTTCGCAGTCTGTTGTCTTGGCCTCCCCTCTGCCCCTGCTCCCCCATCCCCCAGCTTTCACGGGGAGCAGCACGTTGAGGCCCCTAAGAGGCTCTGCCCAATAGCCTGGCTGCCAGGGAGTTCCTGCTCAGAAAACCTGTCCTAGCAGCTCCCTGACTCCCTGCCAAGGTGCCTCCATCAGTACCCCACACCCACCAGGTAATGGACACCTCCATGTGTGGGGTGGAGCTCCAAAGGCCAGAGCATGAAGGGACAGGCTCAGCACCCCCTGGAGGAATGTTCTCTTCCCTCTTTCCACTCCAAGCCTGTCATGTGCTGCTCTGGGCAGCTCTGGATGGGGTGCGGCGCAGGGCCAGGTGTCTCTGTACAGGCCAGGTACCTCACCCTGACGCCCCACCTTATCCCCACAGGGCCCATTGAACAGCTTCCAGATTATAACCGGATCCGTAGCGGCATGTTCTGGCTGCGCTTCTAGGCAGGAAGCCTGTGCAGGCGAAAGGGCGGGGCCCGGGTCTGTGGTCCCCCCAACCACAAACATACCACCTCAGTCCTTCAAACCTGTGCTGCAGATAACCACCAACCAATAAAGTCCTGTGTTGAGAACTGCCGCGTCCCTCTCTTGGCATTGGCATGGGGTCCACTGGGCAGTGGATTGGGGAGCAGGGACTTCCTCCCGGTTCTGTATCTCCTAGATCCTTCTGCCTTCCCACAGGCTGATGTGTCCTTAGCGAGGGGCAAGCGTGGGGCTGCAGCACAGAGGCCGGAAGCCTTTGATGCCTGCAGGGAGCTGAGGCCAGCTGTTTCCATTTAGCCACATGGGCGATGCTCTTAGCCAATCTGTCCCAAGTGTGAGGTGTGGGAGGCCATGGGAACTGCAGGCCCAGACTTTGCCCTGGTAGAGGTCCCAGCCTGGGAACTCAGGGGTCTCAGGTGGGAAGCCCCTTGCTGTGGGTCCTGTGCGGTCACCCTCCGGCGGACCCTCGTACCCCAGACAGACCAGGAGAGGCCAAGGAATGTCCCTGAGGGAGCCTCCTTCATATGTTTACTCTGGATTCTGGGAGGAGGATAGCCTGGGGCATAGTGTTCCCATTTGGTTTCTAACTGCTGCCTGGACAGGCAAGGCAAGAATCCTTTGCCTTGATTTGCCGCTGACTCAGGCTCCAAGAATATCCCTGAGCTCAGTGGGGCCTGAGCCCCCTCCCTAGACTTGGTCTGTCCCAGGCAAGTCTGAGCTGCTGGCCTGGCAGTCCCCTCCTCATCTCCCTGAGGACCTGGTGGAGCTCTCAACTGTCTAGTCCCCCTGCCACCTTTGGGCAATGGTCCCCAAGGCAGGTGGGCAGATAGGCCCCTATTCCTGTGCCCCCCAACCCTTCCACAGTCAGGTTCCCTGGGATCCCAGTGGGGGAATGGAAGTGTGGGGCCCAATTTTGCTGTGAGGGAGGTGCTGCTGGCACTTGTGGACAGGGCTCTGGGACAAGGTTTCTTGAGAAGATGGCTATTCAGAAGTGCCCCAGCATCCCAGCCTTGCAGTGGCCAAAACAGCCCTCAGTTTGCTCCCACTCCACCCCAGTGCTTTTCCTTTCAGCTCTGTTTGTTGCCACAAGTTGTCAATTAGGAAATAACTGTCAAGTGCTTTCTAGAACCCAAGGCTGGGGGACTCAGGTCATCCTACTTTGTGAACAGCTGGAGAGAAGCTGCTGGACAGTGCAGAACCCTGACAGGCCCACCCCTGGATGGTTATAGACACAGCATATCCAGGCTGGGGAACAGCAAGTGCCAAGCGTGTTGTCCCAAGTTTGAGCTCCTGGAGGATGGGGCTTGATTTCTCCGCTGAGGCCAGGCCTGACTCTCAAAGGCTACAGGTGTGCTGGACACAGAGTGCTCGAGCGGGTGATCTGGTCCTAACGGACCTTGCATGCCTAGCCAGGGAATTTGATCTTTACTTTGGAGGCGTGCTGGGGGAGGTGTATTGGAAGTTAACGGGAAGAGAAGTGACTTGGTCAGCTGAGAGTTAGCCTGGGGACTCAGGGTGGGTTTCTGTGCGGTTCTGGTGAGCAGCTCTGTGGCAGAGCAGATACCACAGCTATAGTAAGAGCTGGAGTGGGCTTCAGGGGATGCAAGCAGGGCAGCATCCCCAGCAGGGCTGGGGTACCACAGGGGAGGGGCAGGTTGGAGGGGGATGACCTGCCCAGCTTTGGCCACGGTTCTGAGAAATTTGGAGGTGTTCAAGACAGATGTGTGGGGCTGGAATCCCCAAAAGAGGCCCCAGTTGGAGACATGGTGCCATCCAGCAGAGGTGGTGACCGAGGCCAGAGGAGGAAATGTCCAGGGGAGTATGGGAGGGAGAAAGAAAACTCTAGGGCCCCAGTGTGTTTATGGAGGGAGCTGGTGTCTGGGGTTGGTCCCTAACTGTGCCTGCCAGGAGGCCACACCCCTGCTCATGAGCCTCCCCCGAGCGCCAGACCTGTGCTCATCCTCAACCTTGCTTCTGCCTCCAACAGCCTCCCGTAGCACGCTTTGAGTGACCCCCTCACAGCAGGCAGCCATTTCTTTTGGGGGACCCCTCATGGTTCTGATGAGGTTTGCCTGAACACCCTCTCAGCTGGGCCTCCAGTCTCCCCTAAAGGCTAGACCCAAATGTGTATGTATGTCTGCCCTGCTCTCACCCACCCTTGCTGTACAAGAAGAGGTGAGGGTCTTGCAGGCAGGGACTGCCTCTGTAATGAGAGCACGACTGGTTCTCTGCAGCCCTCACGTGAAGGACAGATTTCAAAGGGTTGGGGGGGTCCTGGGACATGGCTGAAGAGACCTTGACCTAGGGAAAAGGTTCTGGGCCCTACGGATCACAGTGCTGTACTTCATGATAATTTGGGGCTGTCCCTGTAGTTCAAGCCTTATTGGACAATAGGAAAACAGGCAGTATGGATGGTTCTCACTGCCCCCAGCTCTGGCCATACCAGAGACCTGGCCATACCTAGAAGAGGACAAGGCAGACAAGTTTAACAGAAGTGCTGTCCCCTTTTGTCCCCCATTAGCCTGTGGAGCCCCAGGAGAGGCTGGGGGCCAGGCACGTTGGAAGGGGCCCTATGGCAGTGGTGAGTCTAGAAGTATTCTCCAGGCTTAAAAAAAACAAGGGACCTGCTCTTGGGAGGATCTCTCTATTTCAGTATCAACCCCTGTAATGAACACATACGTATATACAAAGAGTGTCCCTGGCCTGCAGGTGTGTTGAGGGGACTGTCCATAATCACAGAAGCCAGCTGAGGGAGACGGGCGGGAATTCAGCCTGGTTAAGGGAAGAGGAGTGAGGAAGGAGTAGTTATGAAGGTGGACACCACAGGTGGACCTTGAGGGCCGTGAGGAAGGGAGGGAGGAGCCCAGGGTGACCTCTGGGCCTGGCAGAGATGATGGGTGGAAGGGGGTCTTCAAGAAGAGTAGGTTGGGGACTTCCCTGGTGGTGCAGTGGTTAAGAATCCGCCTGCTGATGCAGGGGACACAGGTTTGAGCCCTGGTCCGGGAAGATCCCACATGCCACGGGGCAACTAAGCCTGTGTGCCACAACTACTGAGCCTGTGCTCTAGAGCCCGCGAGCGACAACTAATGAGCCCGCATGCCACAACTACTGAAGCCTGCGCACCTAGAGCCCAAGCTCTGCAACAAGAGAAGCCACCGCAATGAGAAGCCTACGCACTACAACGAAGAGTAGCCCCCGCTCACCGCAACTAGAGAAAGCCCACGCGCAGCAACGAAGACCCAATGCAGAAGAAGAGTAGGTTGGAGGAGGGGACTCTGAGGGGCCAAAATGAGAATGTGTGGGTAGGGGAGCCTGGCTGGAGCAGGACGGGCGCACCAGTGGGGGCATAGGCAGGAGGGGGTGGATTCCTGAGAGATGAGCTGTCACTGTGGGTGGTCTACCCTCCACACATGGATAACCCCTCCCTGGAGGCACAGCTGGATGGCATCTGCCTGGGGCTGGTTCAGAGCACAGGAAGGGGTCCAGGACACTGGGATGGACATGTCTGCATGAGTACAATACAGATTTTCTCCTCCTGGCTTCCCCTTCCAAAGTAGGGGTGGGCATTACTTGGATGCAGCCCAGTGGTGCCTTGCTTTCCCTGGCATGAGCCTAGAGCCCCTCATTTGCTGGGGGCTGCTCTGCTTGTTGAGGGGATTGGGGTGGGACACAGGAGACCCGACAGACAAAGGGATGGCTGAATCACAGGAGAGGCCAGCTGGGACTCATGGCCTGAGGGCTTGTCTGGGTAGCCCAGTCGGAGGTGGGGGTGGAGTGGGGGGAGGGGGGTGGTGAGTCATCTCCAGCTGCATCTTCTACCCCACCAACATCCTGCTGCGTCTTTCATCCCCGGGAACCTGTCTGAAGTCTGGTCTCCAGCAGTCACTTCTAGTCTGTTTGACCTAAAGCAGCCAAGATCTCTGACCCTAGATGGGGTTGGAGAGGGATCCCTCAACATCCATCTGTAGAGAACCTCCTGGGGAAATCCCAGAAGCCACGGGAGGTGGGGGTCTTTACACTTAAGTGGAGTCAGATCATCTGTCCAGGGGAGGAGTGGCAGGGGCGGCGACTTCTGGGACGATGGGTGGGGGTGGCCCGCCTGGGTCCCCGCCCGCTGCTCCGCCCCCGGGATCAGGGACTTTTCTCTGCCGTGGCGGCGGGACTGCGGCAGCGGCTGGCGATCGGAGCCGGCGGACCGGCAGGCAAGACCGGGACTGGGGGTGGGAGAACGCTGGCCTCGGACCCGCCAAGGCTGAGGGACAGAGGCGGGGTCCTGGCTGACCGTTTCCCTCACCCAGGATGAGGCTGCGGCTCCTGGTGGCTGCGCTCTGCGCGGGGATCCTGGCAGGGGCTCCCCGAGTGTGGGCCCAGCACAGGGAGAGAGGTGGGTACGGCAGGGAAGGACCCCATCCAGGGCACTGCACCCTGCCACCCGCGACTCCACTCGACCTTCATCCTGGATCCCGCCTCCCACCCTCCTCGACTTATGCATTTCTCCTAATTCTCCCTGGACTCCCCAAACCCTCCGCGACCCACACTGCAGCTCCAAAACTGCATCCAGTTGTGCGTGGGTCCCCTACCCTATGTCACTCCGCGCTGGTCCCCAGACGCCAACTTCAGTCCCAGATCCACACCTGCTTCGGCGACTCTCCCTCCCCACTAGTCCTCCGCGTGAGACTCCGCTCCAGGCCCCACCTCTGCTGCCTCCACCGCTCCCAGGCCCAAGCCAGCCTGTGCCCGTTTGCACAGTGGATGAGGCCAACTCCCCTCCCCAGCCCCAGGGGACCACAGTGAGGGTAGGGGGTGGGTGGGCCCCAAGAAAAAATCGTGATCGCTTTTCCCTGCCCCAGTGAGCTGCACACGCCTTTACGCCGCTGACATCGTGTTCTTACTCGACGGCTCCTCGTCCATTGGCCGAAGCAACTTCCGCGAAGTGAGGGGTTTCCTTGAGGGGCTGGTGCTGCCCTTCTCCGGGGCAGCCGGTGCACAGGGTGTGCGCTTCGCTGCCGTGCAGTACAGCGATGACCCACGGTGAGTGGCTCCCCACAGCTGGACCCACCAGGACCCCACCCCCAGAAAGAAGCAGAGAGCCCCCAAACCCCTAGGTTAGGCTTTAGGGAACCCAGAGGATCCCCCCTCCCACCAGCCAGGACATCTTCTTAAGACAGAAGCAGGGATCTCCTAGGTACAGCCCTCACATCTGAGACCCCTTCTGAATAGTGCCTTGCCAAAGATAGGAGCTGTGTTTTCTGATCTAGAGATGGAGAGGCCTAGAAGGGGACCCATGGCTTGAGATGCCCTGTGCCTGCTGGACTCTCCTTGTTCTAGCCTCCTGATGCCTTCAGCCTCTCTCACTCAGCAGAGGGCCTCCCTGTCTGGCCAGTGTCCACCTGCTTATAACTGGGCCCTTCTTCCTACCATTATTTAATTAACCAGACATCCTGGTACCTGAGCCTGGGAGCCCCAAGGGGTCCAGGCCTGCCCAGGCCCAGCCACAGGCACGACACAGTTGGGTACCTAAGGAGTTTGTTAGCTTGGGAGCTTCGGAGATGGAAGGTAGGAATCACAGAACCAAGTGGACTCTCAAGGGGGCCTGATACAACCCTCATTCCAGAGGCCTCTTAGAGGCCAGGACCAGAAAAAGCCCTTACTCCTAGCCTGCTGCCACCCCCCTCCCCACAGGACAGAATTTGGCCTGGATGCGCTTGGCTCAGGAGGTGATGTGATCCATGCAATCCGAGAGATCAGCTACAAGGGAGGCAACACGCGCACAGGAGCTGCAATTCTCCACGTGGCTGACCGTGTCTTTCTGCCCCAGCTGGCCCGACCTGGTGTCCCCAAGGTGATCTCTCACCCTACCATGCCTTCCAAGGTGACCCCAAGTAAGTGTATGAGGCAGTCCTGACTTGACCCTGCACCTGCCCCAGGTCTGCATCCTCATCACAGATGGGAAGTCCCAGGACCTGGTGGACACAGCTGCCCAGAGGCTGAAGGGGCAGGGAGTCAAGCTGTTTGCTGTGGGTGAGTACCAAGCTGGGGTGACAGGTCAGCTGGGGCAGGGATGAGTCAGAGGGCATGTGGGCAGCTGAGCCCTGATTGGGCATCACCTCAGGAATCAAGAATGCCGACCCTGAGGAGCTGAAGCGAATCGCCTCACAGCCGGCCAGCGATTTCTTCTTCTTCGTCAACGACTTCAACATCTTGAGGACGCTACTGCCTCTTGTTTCCCGGAGGGTGTGCACAACTGCAGGTGGCGTGCCTGTGGCCTTGCCCTGTGAGTTCCTGCCCACCCTGTGTGCCCTGACCTGGACGCTGACCCAAACCCCAACCTGGGAGTGCTGATTCCATCCCATGTGCTCCTGACCCTTGAGCCCGGTGCTGTACCATAAGTGCTGACCCCTGATCCTCTTGCCTGGTTGCCTGACTGCCCCTTTCCCAGCCGATGACTCAACCTCTGGTCCACGAGACCTGGTGCTGTCTGAGCCAGGCAGTCAATCCTTGAGAGTACAATGGACAGCGGCCAGTGGCCCTGTGACTGGCTACAAGGTCCAGTACACACCCCTGACGGGGCTGGGACAGCCACTGTCGAGTGAACGGCGGGAGGTAAGGATGTCAGCAGTGGTAGGTGGAGGGCTGGGGACTTAGCTGGCCAAGATGAAGTGACCTCTGACCCTGGGCAGGTGAACGTCCCAGCAGGTGAGACCAGCATGAGGCTGCAGGGTCTCCGGCCACTGACTGAGTACCAAGTGACGGTGGTTGCCCTCTACGCCAACAGCATCGGGGAGGCCGTGAGTGGGACAGCTCGGACAAGTGAGCAGTTCTGCTAACCTCTGACCCTGCT
This sequence comes from Monodon monoceros, assembly GCF_005190385.1. Taxonomy (NCBI): domain Eukaryota; kingdom Metazoa; phylum Chordata; class Mammalia; order Artiodactyla; family Monodontidae; genus Monodon; species Monodon monoceros. Next base: position 63,529,846 of record NW_021703780.1, on the reverse strand, counting down.
CACCTAACCACCCATCCCAGTAACCCCTCCCCACTCTGGACTCACTAATCCCTGGTGGGACCTTCCTCTAGCTGCTCTGGAGGGACCGGAGCTGACCATCCAGAACACCACAGCCCACAGCCTCCTGGTAGCCTGGCAGGGTGTGCCAGGCGCCACTGGCTACCGCATGACATGGCGGGTCTTCAGTGGTGAGTCAGAGGTGTGGGCTGAAGGAAGTCCCTGCACCTCAGACAGGACTGTAGGGTGCTGAGTCTGCAAGACCCACTGACCCCTCTGTGCCCCCCGTGCAGGTGGGGCCACGCAGCAGCAGGAGCTGGGCCCTGGGCAGGGGTCAGTGCTGCTGCGTGACCTGGAGCCTGGCACAGACTATGAGGTGACCGTGAGCACCCTGCTTGGCCGGAGCGTGGGGCCTGCCACCTCCCTGACTGCCCGCACCGGTGAGAGGGCTGGGTGCTTTCTTCAGGCTGGGTGGGCAGGCTGGCAGGGCACAGAGGCCACTGACCTCCCATGTGCCCTGGGCAGACACTTCTGTTGAGCAGACCCTGCGTCCCATCATCCTGGGCCCCACATCCATCCTTCTTTCCTGGAACTTGGTGCCTGAGGCCCGTGGCTACCGGCTGGAGTGGCGGCGTGAGAGTGGTCCGTGCCGGAGGGTGGGGTGGGCAGGCTGGGTCTGGACCTGGCCTCAGCTGGCCTGACCCTGTCATCTTGCAGGCTTGGAGGTGCCACAGAAGGTGGTGCTGCCCTCTGACGTGACCCGCTACCAGTTGGATGGGCTGCAGCCAGGCACTGAGTATCGCCTCACACTCTACACGCTGCTAGAGGGCCGCGAGGTGGCCACGCCTGCAACTGTGGTCCCCCCTGGTGAGGGCTCTGTGGGCCCGGCCAAGTGAGAGGGGAAGGTACAGGGGCCCCAGGCTGCCTCTCAGGCTGTGCTGTCCAACAGGGCCAGAGCTGCCCGTGGGCCCTGTGACAGACCTACAGGCCACCGAGCTGCCTGGGCAGCGGGTGCGAGTGTCCTGGAGGCCAGTTCCCAGCGCCACCGAGTATCGGATCACCGTGCGCAGCATCCAGGGTGAGGGGAACACAGCAAGACCCGTACACACACTAAAGTTCCAGCCTTTCAAACCATTCCAGCCTTTCCAGCCCTTCTCCACTCCGGGGTCTCTACAGCCTCCTCCTCTCTCCTTGTCCATCCACCTCCCAAGACGGCACTGAACCAGACCCCGTCACAGGGTCTGTCTGCTCCCTGCCCTGACCCTGCCTGTCTCTTCATCTGGATCTGTCTCCACTCCCTGTCCCACCTCCCTGGCCATGGCTTTCACCCTTCTCCACAACCACAAGCTCAACCCCCGCCCTTCTATAACCTTAGCTGTGACCACTGTTCTCCCATGTCCCCATCCAATACTGACTCCACCTCACTGTCTGTCGATGACCTGTCAACTCATGTCGCTGTCCGCTGACTTCTCACATCCTACATCTTATGTCCTTCTCCACTGACTCCTGTCATTATGTGTCCCCATTCATCACTGGCCCATTATCCTGTGTCGCTGTCCATCACTGACTCCTTTTACCCCTGTCCTTATCTCTCACACCTTTCTGTCCCATGTCCCATCCCTCACTGACCCTTTTCTTTTTTTTTTTTTTAACATCTTTATTGGGATTTAATTGCTCTACAATGGTGTGTTAGTTTCTGCTTTATAACAAAGTGAATCAGCTATACATATACATATGTCCCCATTTCCTCTTGCGTCTCCCTCCCTCCCACCCTCCCTATCCCACCCCTCTAGGTGGCCACAAAGCACCGAGCTGATCTCCCTGTGCTATGTGGCTGATTCCCACTAGCTAGCTATTTTACGTTTGGTAGTGTATATATGTCCATGCCACTCTCTCACTTTGTCCCAGCTTACCCTTCCCCCTCCCCGTGTCCTTAAGTCCATTCTCTATGTCTGCATCTTTATTCCTGTCCTGCCCCCACTGACCCTTTTCATCTTGTATCTCTGTCCATCACTGAGCACCTTCATCCCACATTCCCATCTCTCACTGACTCCTGCCTGCCTATCCTGCCTTCTCCCTTAGGGGTCGAGCGGAGCCTGGTGCTTCCCGGGAGTCAGACAGCTTTTGACTTGGATGACGTCCGGGCTGGGCTGAGCTACACAGTGTGGGTGTCAGCTCGAGTAGGCACCCGAGAGGGTGGTGCCAGCGTCCTCACTGTTCGCAGGGGTGAGCACTGCAGGAGGGCTGTGGGGGACAGCTGCCTGACTCACTCTGGTCCTGGTTTTGATCCCTGACCTCTATCTTTAATCCCCAGAGCCAGAAACCCCACTTGCCATCCCAGGGCTGCAAGTAGTGGCGTCAGATGCAACACGAGTGAGGGTGGCCTGGGGACCTGTGCCTGGAGCCAGTGGATTTCGGGTTAGCTGGAGGACAGACAATGGTCAGTGTGGGATGTGCGGGAGGGTTGCTGAAGGGAACGATCAGGGTATGGGGGACCAAGGGGCAGGCAGGAGCCATGCCAACATTTCTCTCTGACGTTAGGTCTGGAGTCCAGCAAGACATTGCCCTCAGAGTCTACTGCCACAGATATCATGGGGCTGAGACCTGGAACCTCCTACCAGGTGGCTGTGTCGGCATTGCGAGGGAGAGAGGAGGGCCCACCTGCGATCACCGTGGCTCGAACAGGTCAGGGCCTGACCCAGCCCCTTGGCTCTCTCTCTCCAGTGGCCCTTCAGACCCCATGCCTTCCCTTTCAGACCCTTGCTTCTCCACAGAACTCCAGTCTCCCCCTTTAGATCCCCACTGCCTCCTCCCTCAGAGGCCCTGCTTCCCCCTTCAGTCTCCCTTGCCTCCTTTTAAGCCCCTGCCTTCTTCAGATTCCTCTGCCTGTCCCCTAACACCCCGCTCTTCTTGCCCTCAGATTTCCAGCACCTCATCGCTCAGACCCCATTGCCTTTTCTGCCAGACTTGACCATCCTCTTAGACTTACACTTTTCTTCTTTGTCAGACCCCCTCACTGCTTCCTAGTCCTCCGTCGGAACCCTATTACCTTCTCTGTCAGACCCTCTGGTCTCCCAGATTCCTGTCACCTGCCACCTCAGATTTCTACTATCCCCTCTGTCAGAACCCCCACTCCTTCCGCATCTGACCCATTCACTGCATCCGCTATCAAATCCTTGCCTCCCTTTAGACTCCCATTGCCTTCCTCTATTAGATGTCCCCCCCAATCCCTCCCCCATCAGACCCTCCACTGCCTCTTCCATCAGACTCCCCATTGCCTCTCCCCACCAGACCCACTGGGCCCAATGAAGACAGTCCGTGTGACTCAAGTCAGCAGCTCATCTGTCACCATCACCTGGAACAGGGTTCCTGGTGCCACAGGATACAGGGTCTCCTGGCACTCAGGCCACGGTGGGCACCAGGGGTTTGGGAAGGGACCAGAGGTTTTGGAGGTTGTCGGGGGCAGGCCTGGGTGGAATGGGAGCAGGCGTTTCTTCGGGGTCCAGGTGGGACATTGGGGGGCAGAGTCTGGCTAGTCCTAGAGCTACCTTCATCCTCACTCCTAGGCCCAGAGAAATCCCAGTTGGTTTCTGGGGAGGCCACAGTGGCTGAGCTGGATGGGCTGGAGCCAGATACCGAGTACACAGTGCATGTGTGGGCCCGTATGGCTGGTGTGGATGGGACCCCTGCCTCTGTGGTTGTAAGGACTGGTAAGTGGACCCTGGCCATCTGCCAACCACATCTCATTGGCTACCCTGTCCTGCTGCGTATTCCTGACTGCTCCAGCTGCCTGCTCCATCACAGCTCTTCTCATGACTTCTCTCCCCACACTGACGTACCCCACATTGACTAGGAGTCCACCCACAGTGACCTCCTGGCTGCTCCACACTGCCCACTCTGAGGCACTGATCTTTTCCCACTCAGAAGTTGCCTGCACTGACCCGTCCACAGTAACCTCATACTGACCTTCAGATAGACCTCCCTGCGTTGAACATGCCTGTTCTGCCACCCTATTCTCTGCCCTGTTTTCTGCCAGTGGCCCCTGATCCTTTTCCCTGCGTCTTCCCCCAGACCCTCAGCCCGTGGGCAGTGTCTCGAAGCTGCAGATCCTCAATGCTTCCAGTGATGTTCTCCGGGTCACCTGGGTGGGGGTCACTGGAGCCACAGCTTACAGACTGGCCTGGGGCCGGAGCGAGGGTATGGTTCCCTGACCCTGCCCTTGCCCTTCCTGGCTGGGATTGGCCCCTTTGGTCAGCCACCCCTATCCCTGACCGTTGCCCTATGCTCGCCTGGCCAGGTGGCCCCACGAGACAGGAGATGCTCCCAGGAAACACGGACTCCGCAGAGATACGGGGCCTCGAAGGCGGAGTCAGCTACTCAGTGAGAGTGACTGCACTTGTGGGGGATCGTGAGGGCGCACCTGTCTCCATTGTCGTCACCACGCGTAGGCAGAGCTCGGGCTGGCGCGAGCCTTGGATTGGTGCCCTGGACGGTTTGGGGGCGGGGTTTGTTCTCGGGAATGGAAGAGGGTCCAGGGATTGGTAGTGAACCTGTGGGGGCGGGGTCTTCGGGGGGAGGAGGGATGTAGCCTGGGATAGGCAGTGGGGCCTGTTGGGGGCGGTGCGTGTTCCAGGGTTGGTCTGGGATTGGCACAGAGATTAACTGGGGACGGAGCCTCCTTGATTTTTGTGCTTTCTCTCTAGCACCTGAGGAGGCTCCACCAGCCCTGGAGACACTTCGTGTAGTGCAGCGAGGGGAGCACTCGCTGAGGCTACGCTGGCAGCCGGTGCCCGGGGCACGCGGCTTCCGTCTGCGTTGGCAACCTGAGGGTGAGAGGTGCCCCCGGTAGGGAGGTTAGGGACCAATGGGGCGGGGTTGGGGGTGGGGTCGGTGAAATCAGTGAGAGTGGGCAGGGTCTGTCAGTGGGGGTCTGCGGATCGCTGAAGGTACCTGGTATCAGTCACCTAGGTGCGTGGGATCAATGAGGGTCAGTCGGGCAGGGTCAGCGAGAATAAGATCAGTCAGGAGGGTGGACCCCATCAGCAGGATCAGTCAGTGAGGCTGGCGGGGTCATTGTCAGTAAGGTACGTGGGGGTCAGTGAGGTGGGCGTGTCCATAAATGCTGGTCTGTAGCATCCTCCTACGTGCCCCTGCCCCCATCTCATGCCTGCCCCAGGTGGCCAGGAACAGTCTCAGGTCCTGGGGCCGGAACTCAGCAGCTACGAACTGGACGGGCTGGAGCCAGCGACCCACTACCGTATATGGCTGAGTGTCTTGGGGACAGCTGGAGAAGGGCCCCCCTCAGAAGTAACTGCATACACTGGTGTGCTCTTACCCCTACCGATGACCCACCCTGATTTCCTGTACCCCATGACCCTGAGTGACTCCTCCTGTAGCCCCCCCTACCATTCCTGATCCGGGGTGATCCCAGCATGACCTCCGGTGACTTTCTTCACTAAGATGAATCTGCCCCAGGATCTCCTTAGATCTCTCTCCTCTGGGTTCTCGGGACACATACTCGGATCCCTAGTCTTTGATTCCTCCTTCAGAGTCACCTCGTGTCCCAAGCACTGAACTGCGTGTTGTAGACACCTCAGTCGACTCAGTGACTCTGGCCTGGACCCCGGTGTCTGGGGTATCCAGCTACATCCTATCCTGGCAGCCACTCAGAGGCCCTGGCCAAGGTGATGGGGAGGCTAGTGTTCGGGTGGGCTGGCAGTGGGGGCTCCATGGAGGGCCTCCTGTTTAACTGAGCTCTGTCCTCTGCAGAATTGCCTGGGGCCTCACAGACACTTCCGGGGATCTCAAGCTCCCAGCGGGTGACAGGGCTAGAGCCTGGTATCTCCTACATATTCTCCCTGACACCTGTCCGGGAGGGTGTACAGGGTCCTGAGGCCTCGGTCACACAGACCCCAGGTATGGTGGGCCCAGTGGGAGGGGCCCAAGAGAGTAGCTAGATGGGCTGACTGCTTCAGTAACTCAGCTCCCTTCCTGCAGTGTGTCCCCATGGCCTGATGGACGTGGTGTTCCTGCTGCATACCACTCGAGACAATGCTCATCGCGCAGAGGCTGTGAAGCGAGCCCTGGAGCATCTGGTGTCTGCACTTGGGCCTCTTGGGCCACAGGCCATCCAGGTTTGGCCCCAGAGGCAGCCAGACTCCTACCTGTCCCTGCCCACCCCTGGTCCCACACCGTTTCCCTGTCCCACCACTGGTCCAGGCTTTCTCCCTGCCCTTCCCCAGGCTCCAGATCGCCTCACTTGCTGGTTGGCTCCGTATCCTACCATCACTGCTGACCCCCTAATAGATCAGGTTTAGTTACACACCTTGGGCTCTGTGTCTCCCACCAGGCTCTGTGTCCCCTGTCCCTGCTGTGTCATCCTCCCCAGACTCTGTGGTCTCCCCACCCTAGGTTGGCCTCCTGTCCTACAGTCACCGGCCCTCCCCACTGTTCTCGCTGAACAGCTCCTATGACCTTGGTGTCATCCGGCAGAAGATCCGCAACATCCCCTACACGGACCCAAGTGGGAACAACCTGGGTAAGGACTACAGTGGACATGGATTCTTGGGGCTTTCCCATTGGGAGCTTGGTGCCCCTGGGTTCTGACATGACCTTTCTCCCAGGCACAGCAGTGGTTACAGCTCACAGATACCTGTTGGCACCAGATGCCCCTGGACGACGCCGGCATGTGCCGGGGGTGATGGTTCTACTGGTGGATGAGCCCTTGAGAGGTGACATCTTCAGCTCTATCCGTGAGGCCCAGGCTGCTGGTGAGGAGCAGGGCTGGTGGGAATGGGGCCTGGGAATAGGGTTGGCCCCAGCAGGGTCGTCATGCAAGCTGCTGGACCCCTCCTTAGGGCTCAAAGTGATGATGCTGGGCCTGGAAGGAGCTGACCCAGAACAGCTGCGTCGCTTGGTGCCGGGCATGGACTCTGCCCAGACCTTCTTCACCGTGGATGATGGTCCAAGCTTGGACCACGCAGTCAGTAGTCTGGCAACAGCCCTGTGTCAGACGGCTTTGACCACCCAGGTTTGGAAGGGGCCTCTGGGGGACTAGGTGGTGAAAAACAGAGGGTCTGGGGGCTCTTGGTAGAACGGCTGACCTCCAGGAGACCCTGTGTCCACAGCTACAGCCAGAGCCTTGCTCGGTGCATTGTCCAAAGGTAAGTGTCCAGAGTTGAGAGGGTGGGTGAGGGCCACTCTTGGAACTTGCCACTCTGACCGTCACCCGACACATCTTTCCCCAGGGCCAGAAGGGGGAACCCGGAGAGATGGTGAGTGGCTCTGGTGGGGGGTAGAGAATGGGTTGGGGGCTCAGTGGGTCAGGGGGAGGTCAGCAGCACAGGGCTCACCGATCATTCTTCCTAGGGGCTGAAAGGACAAGCCGGGGCTCCTGGTCCCCCTGGCCTCCCGGTGAGTGCCACCCCATACCTGTCCTCTGTCCCCTGACCGGTGTACTGCCTCTTCACCTGCTCTCTTCTCTCAGGGCAGGATGGGTGTTCCTGGCCCCCAGGGACCTCCTGGAAGTACCATTGCGAAGGGTGAGAGGGTGAGTGTAGAGACCATTGAGGTTCCCCTAAGACAATCCTCGAAGCTTCCTTAGGGTTTTTACAAGAGGGAATGAAAAAACAGAGTTAGAAACACAGAGTATTCCTAGAAGCCTAAGTGGACATTATCAACCACAGCAGAGACTTTGGGGAAGGATCTGAATTAGGGGGGACCAGTGGGGTTTTGAGATCCCCTGGAGAGCCCGGGTGGAAGTTCCAAGTCCAAGAGGCAGGGAAGGCCCTGGCCTCATCACTGCCCTTGTGCCTGGGGTTTGGCTCCATTCAGCTCACAGGGTACATACATCACTGCTGTACCCCCAACAACGCTCAGGGGCCTGTGGGGTGAGGGGTTCAGGTGAAGAATAGTCAGTCAGGGCTCCTCCAGCGAACCAGGGGCACTGAGGGAGGGTCCCTTCCTGCCCTAACCTCTTTGCCTCCTTAGGGCTTCCCTGGGGCAGATGGGCCTCCAGGCAGCCCTGGCCGCCCTGGTACTCCTGGAACCCCCGGCCCGAAGGTGAGCAAGCCTTGCCCTCACAGTTCACATGGTGGGATGCTTTGCTTGAGCGGGTGGGGTGGTCTGACCGGTCTGACTCTGGCCTCCATTTATAGGGCTCCCCAGGGTGGCCCAGTCCTCGTGGAGAACCAGTAAGTTGCTCTGCCCCACAGTGTCTTCCCAGAGCCCTTTCTGCAGGGTGGCGAGCTGGGGTGGTGGAGCGGGGTTGGCTTGTAGGGGCCCACCCTGAAATGCACTGAGACCAAGCATCACCCTTTGCTCTGTTTTGTCCTCAGGGAGAGCGAGGACCTCGAGGCCCAAAGGGGGAGCCGGTAGGTGAAGGAGGGAGGGGAGGGAACCAAGCCAGGATGTCCAAGGGAGGAACAGGGTTGCCCCAGGACAGACACTGTGTGGGGCCTAAGGCATGATGAGGAATAGCTGGGGACCTCTAGGGGCTTCTCCTACCTCAAGGCTCCCATACCCTGAATCCTTTCTGCTGTTCTCTGTCCTGCAGGGAGAGCCTGGACGAGTCATTGGAGGCGAGGGCCCAGGGCTTCCTGGGCAGAAAGGGGACCCTGGACCTCCAGTAAGTTCTGGAGTATGGTGTGGGGGGGGAGTGATGTGTGATGGGGGAACCAGTGGGGTGGGTCTATGGGGTTGTACTTTATATTTTGTCTCTTCCATCAGGGTCCCCCTGGATCTCGTGGCCCATTGGGAGACCCAGGACCCCGTGGTCCCCCAGGATTTTCTGGAACAGCTGTGAAGGTGAGGGCATGACCGCCATATGGTCTCATCACCTCCATGTGATCCAGTGACCTGGTGACCTCATTCAAACCCACACAACCCCTGCTGGTCACTCTGAGCTCATGTGACCTCTTGACCACCCCCACCCATGACTCCTCAGTTCCTCCATGAACTTTGTAATCCAGTTTGACCCCAAGACTCTCATTCCTCCTGGTATCTTGGGGTGTGGAGGTGTAGTCCAGGGTCACGTGTCATGATCTCTCTTCCAGGGTGAGAAAGGTGATCGTGGGGAGCGGGTAAGTGAGGGGCAAGTTATGCTGGGGGTGGCTTGGAGTCTGATTCCCCCCGGCCATCCCCTGACCTGCTGTTCTTTCCCAGGGTCCCCCTGGACCAGGTGATGGCAGCGTTGCTTTAGGGGAGCCTGGGCTGCCGGTGAGGGAGCCTTGAGGCTCTGCTGGGGACCCTGTGGCCCATGCTCTGGGATGTGGATAGAGGAGCTGGGGGCTCTTCTGGGGCAGTGGGTGGGTGCTGGACCTCAGTTTGGGGCTCACATTTTTACTCACCTCCTCCTAGGGTCTTCCTGGAAGCCGTGGACCCCAAGGCTCAGTTGGCCCCCCTGGAGAAAAAGGAGAAAAGGTGGGAGATCTGACTTCTTGGTGTCCCAGTTCTGAGGTGAGGCCTCTGGGTGCTGGGAGCAGGGTCTTCTACCGACCTGTTTCTCCTTCAGGGTGACTGTGAAGATGGAGCCCCAGGCCTCCCAGGACAACCTGGGACCCCGGGTGAGCCGGTGAGTGTAGAGGCCAGGGATTCTGAGCGTGGTGGGCATAGCTCCAGCCCTCACCCTCAGCCATCAACCCTCTACTCCATCCTTATTCCCAAACCCAAATCTCTGAACCCCTTTCAGGGCCTACGGGGACTTCCTGGAGACACTGGCCCCAAAGTAAGTGCCATTTTGTGAGGGGTCAGGTATGAGAGGTGACACACTGGGACCCCTATAGGATTAGGGGAGGCAGGAGGATCAGGAGATAAGGGTTCTCCCCAGGTCAGAGGCTGTGATTTCAGAGACAGATGATTGGAGTTTGAGACACTTTGTCTGGGGTTCGACAGTAAAGGCCCCTCTCCTCTCTCTCTCCCCTCAGGGTGACCAAGGACTAACAGGGGCCGTCGGTGAGACTGGAGAAAAGGTAAGTGCAACCTGGGGAGCCCTCAGGGCCCCAGAGGATCTGGAGCCAGACTCAGCTCTGACCCATTCTGCTCCATCAGGGTGAACGTGGATCCCCTGGCCCAGCGGGACCAAAGGTGAGCCCACTGACCCCACTGCCGGTGCCAGCAGACCTTGGCTCCGTACCCCTCCTGGTTCTGACTTCTTGCCCTTGACCTCCACTGCCCCTGGCCCTCCACCCCTCCTCACATGACTCCTAATCTCTGCTGATGCAGGCTCTAACCCTCAACCCCAGGGACCCGCTTTTAGCTTTCTGACCCTGCTGAACTGACCTTGACTTCCACTGACCTGGTCTCTGTCTTCCTGCCGAGTTTGACCCCTGCTGACCTAAATCCTGATCTTCTGTGACCCCCATCCTGAACCTCTAGCCCTTACCTGCCATAATCCCCCTGCCCCCACCCACCTGGGTCAGCATTTCTGCTCCTCTTCCCCAGGGTCCACCAGGAGTTGCTGGGCGTCCTGGACCTGAGGGTCCTGAAGTAAGTATGTGACTGTGGGATCAGGAGTAGGGCTCTCATGTGTTCCTCCCCATCCTGGGCTCATGCTTTCTCCATGTGCAGGGGCCACCAGGACCCACTGGCCGCCGAGGAGAGAAGGTGGGTCATGGGCTGGGAGTCAAGTGCCCCCGATACCAGGGATTGTGGCAGGTGGGATACTGGGGCCTTGAGTTCCTAGGTGGGTCCCTAACCCATCCCTGTCCCTATTCTTTCTCTACAGGGGGAGCCTGGTCGCCCTGGGGACCCCGCAGTGGTGAGTGAAGGGAGGGTGTGTTTCCGATCACCGCACAGGCCCTTGAGCAGTGTGACCCGCCTGAAAACCAGCGTTCCAGGCTGTGACCCCATAACCTTGGGACCCTGGACTGGCTCAGAGCTCTGTGACTCTAATGCTGTAACACGCCTTCCAACTCCTGGCTGTGATCCTGTGAACCCATGACCACCATACAGGTCGTGAGCCCTGTGTAACCCCTGCCCTGCTCCCAGCGGTGACCCTGTGACCTCTGGGCAGAGACTTCTGATTCTATATAACCCCAACTCCAATCAAGCCTGTCGTAGTGTGATCCCTAGGCAGGGCCAAGCCGTGTCTGTCCTGTTTGTTTTCAGGGACCTGGGGGTGCTGGAGCTAAAGGAGAGAAGGTAAGTCTGGTAAGAGTGAAGGGAAGCTGTTACAGGGTTGAGATCAAGGTCATAGGGCCTGCCTCGGGGCCTGCCTGGAGGCCCCTGGAGGTCGTGACAGTTGTGGCATGATCGCTGGGTGGTGGGTTCATGGAGCCTGTGGCTGATGCTGATGGTCTTTGTCACCTCCAGGGAGACGTAGGGCTCCCTGGGCCCAAAGGAGCTACCGGAGTCAAAGGGGAACGGGTAAGTGTGGGGAAGTGTTTAGGGGTTAGGACAGGTGATGGTTGTGTCCCCTGACCTCTGATCCTTCCTCCCCCAGGGCCCACCTGGCTTGGTTCTTCCTGGAGACCCTGGCCCCAAGGGAGACCCTGGAGTCCAGGTGAGTAAATGTGGGGATGGGGAGTGTGACAGAAGGAGATGAGGTGGTGCCTGGGAGCCCCAACTAAGTCGTGCCTCCCTCCCTATGCCCTGCAGGGTCCCATTGGCCTCACTGGCAGAGCAGGACCGCCGGTGAGTGCCTGTGACCTTGGGTAACATCAAGGTTTCTGGGGTCACCTCCCCTCAAGGGCTGGCTATACGTGCTACATCACTCTTGCCTCCTCCACAGGGTGACTCAGGGCCTCCCGGAGAGATGGGAGACCCTGGTCGTCCTGGTTCCCCAGGACCCATCGGCCCCCGAGGACGAGATGTAAGAGGACTGGACTGGGGGAGTGCTGGGGGATGGGGAGTAAGGTACTGCTGGCCTCCCTGGGGGTTTGGGGACCAAGGCTGACTCTCATGTCTCACAGGGTGAAGTTGGAGAGAAAGGTGACGAGGGTCCCCCGGTGAGATTCCTTCCCACTGTGGTTTCTGATCCTTTACCCTTGAACTGTGATCCCTGGGGGGCTGGGGCTCCACCAGGTTATCCAGTCCACCCCCCTGCCTCTGGTCCAGTTGGTTCCCAGGCCCTTCTCTGTCGCCACTCCCTGAGTTAGTTTGAGCCTAACTCACCTGTTTGATGTGACGTTCTCTCCACCACCAGGGTGAACCAGGTTTGCCTGGAAAAGCTGGCGAGCGTGGCCTTCGGGTGAGGCTTTGCGGGGAGAAGTAAGGGGGGGGTGATGAGAGAACTTATAGGAGGTGGGCATGAAGCTGTGGGAAACTCTGAGGGGAGAAAGGGTGGTGGGAGAGTCTGGAGGGAGGCATGTGGTGATGGGGAACTCTGACATGGTTTTCAGGGTGATGGAGAACTGGGGCAGTATGGGGGTCATGGGGGAATCTGCAAAATGCTGGGAGGGTCTGTCTCACACCAGCTACTCTTCTCAGGGGGCACCTGGAACTCGGGGGCCTGTGGGTGAGAAGGGAGACCAGGGAGATCCTGGAGAGGATGGACGAAACGTGAGTCCTGACCTCTGATCCCTGAACTCTAACCTCAACTTCAATCTCCAACCATCCAGCTCCCAGCCTCTGACCCTGCCACCCCGACCCTGCAGCGCTAAACCCTCAGAGTCCTCATTTCCTTTGACCTCTTCATCACAACCCCCAAAGGCCACCAGGATCCCCATGAATCCTTAGGGTGTTTCCAAAGCTCCCCCAAACTGCTGCCTCTCCTCACTGACCCTGACCCTCTGACTTTCTGCAGGGGAGCCCTGGGCCATCTGGACCAAAGGGTGACCGTGGGGAGCCAGTGAGTAGTGCTGGTGTTCTGGGCTCAGTAGTGCTCTTGTTCTGGACTCTGGAGGGATACAGGGTTCTGGTGCTCAGTCTGGTCAGCACCTCCATTAAGGGCCTGGAGGTCAAGGTCGGGAGCCCTGGTGGCCACCTCCAGGCCTGACCTGGCTTCTGGGGTTTGGCACTGGGGTGCAGGGAATCTGGGAGCAGAGCTGAGCTTGAGGCAAACCTGAGCCATACCGTGGGGCCGCAGGGCTCCTGTTGACTACAGTTCTTTCCTTTCCTAGGGTCCCCCAGGACCCCCTGGACGGCTGGTAAGGGTTGCCTGGGTCTGATTCTCTGTCATCTCCCTCACCTGCCCCTGTTAGCCCCACACGGTATCCCTTCATCCCTTCCACTGACTCCCACTTCCCACACTGCCCCCTGATGTCTTTATTGATCCTCACCAACTCCTCTTCCCCTACTTGAACTATTCTTCTCACTGGCCATTCCCTCCACAGGTGGACACGGGACTTGGAGTCAGAGAGAAGGTATCATGTTCCGTGGGTGGAGTGAAGCTGTGAGCATAAGAAAGCATCCCAGCACCCCCATGACAGGTTCTGCCTCGGGCATGCCTGTGGCCCGAGTGCTATTCCCTCAACACGTTTGTCTCTACCATAGGGAGAGTCTGGGGACCGTGGACAGGAGGGTCCTCGAGGACCCAAGGGTGACCCCGGCCCCCCTGGAGCTTCTGGGGAGAGAGTGAGTGTGGCTTATCCCATGGGAACATGTGGGCCTGGGAGAGCCTGCTCTGATTTCTTCCTCCCCTTGTCCTCAGGGCATCAGTGGACTTCGGGGTCCCCCAGGCCCGCAGGTGAGTGACACACTTTGCCCCATCAGCCTAAGTTCCCATCTTGCCCTCACCTCTCACTGACCTTGTTCCCTTCAGGGGGACCCAGGTGTTCGAGGCCCAGGAGGAGAAAAGGTGAGAGGGCATGGAGGTTTTCCGGCTGGGCTCTCAGATCCATCTCATCCTTCGAGGCCTCTTACCATTCTGTTTTCCTCAGGGTGACCGGGGCCCCCCTGGCCTGGATGGCCGCAGTGGACTGGATGGGAAACCAGGAACCCCTGGTCCCCCTGGGCTGCCTGTGAGTCGTGGCGGTCACTGCCTGGTCACGCCCCTTCCCTTGCCCCTTTGTATGGCTCCAGACTCACTGGAGTCTTCTGGGTCTTGATGAGCTCTGGGGCCAGATGGGTTATCTGTGTCTTCTCCTAGTACCCTGCCTGGGTGGGGGATGTTACTGCCTGACAGGCCTTGGGTTCACAGGAACTAGTGGCCCTGTCAGTGGGCAGTGCCCCTGACCCCATGACCACTGCGGACTCCCTGACTTGAGTCTCTCCTCAGGGTGCTATAGGCAAGGCTGGGGACCCAGGGAGAGACGTAAGTAAGGGGAGATATTAGGATGGAGGGCGGCTCAGGGGTCCAGCATGAACTGTGTAGCCCGGTCTTCATAGTCACAGGACCAGCGGGAGTAGGGGGAGTTGGTCCAGCCCTGTCCTTGGGAGGGTCCCAGTCCCTGGCAGGCAGGTTTGAGCAGAGCCCTGCTTTCTGATCTTCTCTGCCTTGGGCGCTATAGTAGGACCCCCAAATCCTGAGGGTTCTTCCCTTGGAAGTTTCAGCAGGGGGCCCCCTACCCTATCGGGTCTCAGCCTCGGGACCTCAATGGCTCCTCCCAATTCTGGGGGGACTCTACACGGGAGGAGGTTCTTAGTGGGGTTCTCCAAGTCCATGGATGTGCCCCATGAGATATATCAGTGGCCCTCTCAATCCTAGCAAAGACTTTTTCCAGGGACTTCCTGGCCTTCGAGGAGAACAGGGCCCCGCTGGCCCCTCTGGTCCCCTTGGAGCACCGGTGAGTCCCACTTTCATTGTACCCTTTTAAAAATAAAAAAAAATTATTTATTTGGTTGCACGGGGTCTTAGTTGCAGCAGGCGGGCTCCTTAGTTGTGGCATGCATGTGGGATCTAGTTCCCTGACCAGGGATCAAACCCAGGCCCCCTGCATTGGGAGCTCGGAGTCTTATCCACTGTGCACCAGGGAAATCCCCTTGTGGTATCCTTTTGCCCCGTTACTCACCCCAACCCTGACTTCTGACCAATGATCTGTTCCCACAGGGAAAGCCAGGCAAGGATGGCAAGCCTGGCCTGAATGGGAAAAACGTGAGTGTCCAGGGTAGACACAGTGAAACCTCCAAAAAATGTTAGCACATGGACATGGTTCAGATGTGCCATACACATGGGGCACACACACAGACACATGCTGACACGTGCCGACACCCGAGTACATAGCCCACACGTACAGATACATCCTGAAGCACACGTCCATGTGCACACACGGGCAGCCTCACAGACACAGTGGGTTAAGTGGACGTGCCGACCTGTGCCTGGATGGGCCAACACAAGCTAAAATAACCACAGCCACGGGCACAGGCAAAGAGCCTCAGACACAGATGGAGAGGTGCCAACACACAGGTGTGAAGCCCACATTCAGGGATACTGAAGACATGTTGACACACAAACACTTCCACCCATACACGTGCTATGGCTTGGCCCCAGGGCTGCACGTGTACCTCTGTGGAGGTGTGGTGAGACACATATCCAAGGCTCTGACGTGTGATACATGTGGGGACAGACCGACATATGCATTTGTGTCCACAGTCACTCATATACATACGGCCACACATAGTGAGGTAGACACAGGACTTGCAGACGGTTACCAAGACACACAGACAATTCTTAATTCTTAATTCTGTTGGGTCTGATGTGAGTCCTCTGCCCGCAGGGAGGACCTGGGGACCCTGGAGAAGATGGGAGGAAGGTGAGTCCCCTCACTTGGAGTCTGCTCTGGCTCAGATTGGGGCCATGTCTGAAGCACCCTTGTCTTCCTTAGGGAGAGAAGGGAGATTCCGGCGCTCCTGGGAGAGAAGTGAGTGTTGGAGTCTTCTGCAACCTCTGACCCCTGACCCTGACCCTGAGATATGTGGCTCCACTCCTTTCTGGGGTCTCAGGGTCCTGATGCTGGCTGCATCCTCCACAGGGTCATGATGGCCCCAAGGGTGAGCGAGGAGCTCCTGGTAGCCCTGGACTCCAGGGCCCCCCGGGCATCCCAGGGCAAGTTGGCCCTCCTGGCCAGGTGAGTGTCCAGGGTAGTTCCAGGACTTGGGAGCAACAGGGGCCATTATGTTGTCACCCTGGGATGCCATGATCCTGGGTGACTTCTTTGTGTTCTGACATATCTCAGGGTTTCCCTGGTGTCCCAGGAGGTTCGGGCTCCAAGGTGAGTGGGCAGATGCTGGGTGGGGGTATGGTCAGGGGCTGCCCAGAGTGGGGGCATTTTCACCACTGGTCATTCTTTTTCTCAGGGTGACCGTGGGGAGACTGGACCCAAAGGGGAACAGGTGAGGCCCCCATCTTTTTCACTTGCCCCGGTAGCCATAGCACTCACGCATGCGCGCACATGCCCCCAGCCCCAACCCCAAGCTGGGTCCAGCGGCTTGTCTCTTGGTGTCTCCAGGGCCTCCCAGGAGAGCGTGGCCTGAGAGGAGAGCCTGGGAGCACGGCGGTGAGTGAAGCCTGGGACCTGGCCCTTGACTGTTATGTGCACGCCTGTAGCGGCCACCTCTGTCCCCTTCCACTTGCCGTGAGGCCCCACTGGAGCTGTGCTGTGTGCTCAGCCCCCTGCCCTGTTGGGATTCCTGTAGCCTACACTGAGGGGAACCTGGGCAACGGGGACATGTCAGGGAGGGGCTTCCAGTGACCTCGAGCCACCTCAACCAAGGACTAAAGGGTCCTCTGGGCAAGAGGCCTGGGGAAGAGGGTAGGGAGGCTGTTTTGGGGGGCAGTGTGGGGCCTTCTCCTCTGTGGGCAGCCCCTCACCCAGTTTGTGTCCCCAGAATGTGGAGCGGTTGCTGGAAAATACTGGCATCAAGGTAGGTTGTTTGGGGGCTGGGCATGGGGGCTGGTGGGAACCCCACGGGACAAGTAATGCCCATGGGGCCAGGCCAAGGCGTGGGAGGCTGCAGTAATGGCCCTGCTCTTCTGACCCCTCACTGTCACTCAGACGTCCGCCCTGCGGGAGATCGTGGAGAGCTGGGAAGAGAGCTCTGGCAGCTTCCTGCCTGTGCCTGAACGGCGTCGTGGCCCCAAGGGGGACCCAGGAGAGCGGGGCCCACCAGGCAAGGAGGTGTGTGTTGGCTGCTCAGGGGGCATGTCCTGTGGAGGGTGTGGCTGACACCAGCATTTACTCTTCTGTTCGTCCAGGGCCCCACTGGCTTTTCTGGAGAACGCGGGCCGAAGGGAGATCGTGGAGACCCCGGCCCTCAGGGACCACCTGGCCTGGCCTTTGGGGAGAGGGGCCCCCCTGGACCTCCCGGCCTTGCTGGGGAACCTGGAAAGCCTGGTATCCCTGGGCTCCCAGGCCCGGCTGGGAGTGTGGGAGAGGCAGGGAGACCAGGAGAGAGGGTGAGCCTGGCTGGGATGGCCGGGGAGGTGGGCTCAGGAGGAGCTGGACTCCCCACGGGCATAACCCCCACCCTCGATTTGCACTTCAGGGAGAGCGGGGAGAGAAAGGAGAACGTGGAGAACAGGTGAGCTGGAGGGGGCTTTACTGGGCGGGACTGCCTATGGGCTGTGTTGGGGTGGCCACCCATTTTCTTCTTTTCTGCAGGGCAGAGACGGCCCTCCTGGCCTTCCTGGCCCCCCTGGCCCCCCTGGCCCCAAGGTGATCACCCCAGCTCTGCCCAAGCCTGTGACTGCTGTCACCAAGAGGCCACCATTGGCTTGAGCCCCAGAAATTCCATGTGGTGACTCTGACCCTACAACCCTCTGGCACCCTGTGATCTGGGATGACCCCTCCATGCCTCTGTGACAGACACACCTCTCCCCTGTGACCTTGTGCTTGTAGGTGGCCATGGACGAGCCAGGTTCTGGACTCTCTAGAGAACCAGGACCCCCTGGACTCAAGGGTGCTAAGGTCAGTGTGTGGTATCAACCTGGGGGCCACCCTTGCCATGGCGCCAGCGCCTGGCTTGACATGTCATCCCCACAGGGGGAGCCAGGCAGTGACGGCAACCAAGGCCCCAAAGGAGACAGGGTGAGGCCTCCCACCCCACCATGTTTCCCCTCCCCTGCAGGAGGGCATGCGGGGGTGGCATGTCTGTGGGCACCTGGCAGTGATGGGGGCTCAGGGCATGACACTCTGCTTGCAGGGTGAGCCAGGCATCAAGGGAGACTGGGGAGAGCCTGGACAGAGGGGTCAAAATGGCATCCCGGTGAGTCCTTGCCCCACAGGCCATGGGTGCACAAGTACACGGCTCTCACTTGTGTTGTCCGGGCTGGAGTCTGCTCTGCCTGGGGCTGTCTAGGGGGAAGCTGGGATGGGGAACAAGGACAGTGTGGCCTTAAATGTGTTCTCTCTAGGGTCTACCAGGAGAGCGTGGCGTGGCTGGGCCTGAGGGGAAGCCGGTGAGTGATGACAGGAACAGCATGGCCGAGATTCTGGGGGACAGCTACCCTTTGCTGTGTGCTGGCCGCCGTATGCACGTGTCACCAGTGATCGGTGCCGGGGTGTGGTGACTGGGTGCCCAGGTCTGAGTGCAGATGCATGATAGCTGTGTACCTGTACAGGCCCATGTGTATTGTCTATGTGGAGCAGTCTGTGGGTATGGGGTGATTTGTGCCTGGGAGGGGTAGAGGTGCAGAAGTGGGGCCCCCAGGCAAAGGTCTCCAGAGGGCAGGAACAGGCCCAAGTGAGGCCAGACTGAGGCTCAGAAGCCCCCTTCTCTATCCAGGGTCTGCAAGGTCCAAGGGGGACCCCTGGCCCAATGGTGAGTATCCCAGAATCCCGCTCCCTCCTGCTCCCATCCTACAGTGGGTAACCCCTACAATGGGCAGTACTGCCTCAGTTTCCCTGGGAGGGTGGGATTGGCTCCCACTCGTCTGGCTCTTTCTCTCTCCAACAGGGTGGCCATGGAGACCCTGGACCACCTGGTGCCCCGGTGAGTGATGGGGAAGCACTGCCTAGTGGGGGTGGGACAGGCATCAGTCCCCACTGATGACTCAGTTGGATAACTTGTTTGTGTTAGTCCATGAGTCCAGGTGGATAACTCTGACCCCAGTTTCCTGCCCTTGATACTTTTTTCTAGGGTCTTGCTGGCCCTGCGGGACCCCAGGGACCTTCTGGCCTGAAGGTGAGTATAGGCTTGTGTAGGTGTGTGGCTGGAAGGAGGTGGTGGCTTGGAGCAGCCTGTCTGCACCAGGATAACATCTGCCAACCTCTGGGAATGTCACTGCCCTGTAATGCGACTGAGCACCAAGGTGCTCCGTCCATGTGGGCTTTGCTGTGGATGGAGGCTGAAGGGCCTGTCATTCATCTGTGGGGTCATGCGGTCTCTGGGGTTTTGGCAGGGGGAGCCCGGAGAGACAGGACCACCAGGACGGGTGAGTGACCCAGCCCATGGGTTAGTCACAGGGAGCTGGGTGGGGTTGGCACTGCCCTGAACTTTTTCTTCCTCCAGGGCCTGCCTGGACCCACTGGAGCTGTGGGACTTCCTGGCCCCCCTGGCACCTCAGGCCTTGTGGTGAGTGAGGCCCCTGCAGAGATAGCATGTCCCTGCCCTCTGGGTCCCGTGCTCTCCATGTCCCTCTCACATCTGACTTGTTTCCTTCAGGGTCCTCAGGGGGCACCAGGTTTGCCTGGACAAGTGGTGAGTCCTGGGGATCAGGGCTGGACTCCGGGGATCAGGAGTCAGGGGGCAGGCCCCTGACAGAGCTCTCCCTTCTCAGGGGGAGACGGGGAAGCCGGGAGTGCCAGGTCGTGATGGTGCCAGTGGGAAGGACGGAGACAGAGGAGCCCCTGGCGTGCCGGTGTGTGTTCTGAGGGGAGCTCGCTGTGGGCATGTGATGGGGCCTGTGCCAGCCGCCGTGTGCCTGGAGGAAGAGGAGGGCTGGGCAGTAGGGACAGGGGGTGGAGAGGCACTGAGTTCCACCCACCGTTCTGCCATAGGGGTCACCAGGTCTGCCTGGCCCTGTCGGACCTAAAGGAGAGCCTGGACCCATGGGCACCCCCGGACAGGTGATCTTTGACCCTGACCGCCACCTTCTGCATCAGCTCCTCTGCCTCACTCCCAAACCTAGTCTGTCCCTTCCGTATGGACGGCGGGGTGGGGATGGGGAGGTGGCAGGAGGCGAGGCAACTCACCAGGAGTTCCCTGCAGGCTGTGGCCGGGCCCCCTGGAGCAAAGGGAGAGAAGGTGAGTGGGGGGGGGGCCTGGTTTGGGGGGCACAAGGGTTAGGGGCTGAGGAGCCCCACTGACCCCTTTCCCTCATCAGGGCACCCCTGGAGGCCTTGCTGAAGACCTGGTGGGAGAGCCGGTGAGTGTGGAACCTCCACAGCATAGTTCCTCCACCCCTGTGACCCTCACCTTCCATAATATGCCCCACATGGTCCGGGCCTCAAGCTCCCTCTTTGAGTCTCAGCTGTCTGTGCCCCTGACACCCATGTGTCCTCCTGACCCCTGTATCCACAGGGAGCCAAAGGTGACCGAGGACTGCCGGGGCCGCGAGGCGAGAAGGTGAGGTGGGCCTGGCCGCGGGGCCTGTGCATTGGGCAGGGAGGGGTACAGTTGGGTGGCTAGACACCCTCACCACCCTCTCTGTGCAGGGTGAAGCCGGCCGTGCCGGGGAGCCTGGAGATCCTGGTGAAGATGTGAGTCTGGGGTCTGGGCGAGTCTGAGTCTGGGTTGAGGAGTGCAGTTGCGGATGTGAGGGACCGTTGCTGGGCGTGGGCACATCTGAACCCGAGCCTGGCTGAACATTCCAGCATTCAGGGTCCTGCTCTGGGAGCATGCGGGGGTCACACCTCCTGGCTTCCCCGTGCCTGTCCTAGGTCTTCTGTTCCTCCCTGTGTCTGAGCACATGTGCTCCTGTCTGATCTCCCAGGTCTCAGGACACATGGGAGTTTTTGTGGGCCTCTCCTTGGTCATGTATTGGTGCTGCCCCTCTCCCCACCCTGTCTGTGCTCCTGTATCTGAGCTCATGTCTGTGGTCATGTCTAAGCTCCCTGGAATGGGACATGTCTGAGTTCCTGCTCCTGTCTGCACTCCCACATACCTGCACTCACATCCTTGGTGCCAAATGTCCGTGGTCACCTCTGAGCTCCCGTGGGAATGTTTTGGGGCCATACCTGAGCTCTGGGTTCATGTTCCTACTCTCAAATGCTGTTTACTTTGTTTTAGGGTCAGAAAGGGGCTCCAGGACTCAAAGGTCACAAGGTATGTGTGCCCTAAAGCATCCCTGCTGGGGGTCATGGTCCTGAGACTCCCTGAGCCTGATCTGACTCTTCTTTCCCTTGAAGGGTGACCCAGGAGTTGGGGTCCAGGGGCCCCCTGGGCCAATTGGTCCTCCAGGTCTAAAGGTAAAACAATGCCCCATCACTAGTAGTGGGGGCAGCAGGTGGGGCGGGGGGCCTGGAGGTGGGAGAAAGAGGGTATCCTGGGGCTAGTCCTGGGAAGGGGTCCTGCTGGAGCCATTCCTCCCTTTGCTATTTTTGTTCCAGGGAGACTTGGGCCCCCCCGGCACCCGTGGTGCTCCTGGTATTGTGGGGTTCCCCGGTCAGACAGGCCCTCGAGGAGAGATGGGTCAGCCGGGCCCCAGTGGAGAGCGGGTAAGTGTGCTGAGGGCTGCACATGGGGACTTGGTGACTTGAGGACCTCTGAATCTGGTACTGGGTGAGGAGGAGAAGGGGGCCCAACCCTGCCGAGGGGGCTCCTGGTTTTGTGGGGACAGCACGGGAGGAAGGTTCCCAAGTCACCCTTCGCCTCTCTTACCTCATTTTCACTATAGGGTCTGGCAGGCCCCCCAGGGAGAGAGGGAGCCCCAGGTCCCTTGGGGCCACGTGGACCCCTTGGGCTAGTGGTGAGTAGAAGTGCCCCAATGCCCCATGTCTCTGACTGCTGTGTGTTGGAGTCTGTCCATGTGGGGACTTAGGCTGGGGACTGTGCCACACTGTGTGGCTAGATGTGTGTGTACCTTTGAGGGGCACAGAAGCCTCACCTCACTCTGCCCACAGGGAGCGCCTGGGGCCCCTGGACTCAAAGGAGACAAGGTAGATGGGACAATGCTGCTGGCTCTCTCTTGCACCCCTGTCACCCCCTCCAGCTTCCACTAACCCCTGTCACCCCCTCTAATCTCCACTGACCCCTGTCACCTTCTCCAATCTCCACTGACCCCTGTCACTCCCTCCAACCTCCACCGACCTCCCATGACCCTCTGTCCTCCACCAATTCCCCTCACTGATCCCTGGTGTCCTGTTGATCTCCAGGGAGACACTGGAGCAGGGCCGCCTGGGGCCCGAGGCGAGCGTGGGGAGCCGGGTGTCCGGGTACGTATGTCCTGCTCTGCAGCCATGGCCATTCCAGGGAGCCACCCTGGGACTCCCTTCATCACAGTTCTCGCCTCTGATTTCCAACTTACCGAGTCACTGAATCTATTGTCACCAACCAGGGTGAAGATGGCCGCCCCGGCCTGGAGGGACCCCGAGGACTCGTGGTGGGTCTCCCTGGGGAAAGAGCCAGTGGTGTGACTCAGTCCCCTGTCTGTGCCCTCTGTGCCCTTGTGACACTCTGCAGCCTTCTGCAGCCCTCTGGTTCTCCTTGGCTACTCTCTGGTCCTTTGTCTCCCTCATTCACCTGGGCCCCCCGGTCCTCCCCTGCCCCCTGACCTGTCTCCCCAGTAGTCCCCACAAATTCCCTTAGCTCACTATTTTCTTCTCTCATACAGGGTCCCCCAGGCAGCCGGGGGGAGCGTGGGGAGAAGGTAAGGATATGGGGAAGAGGTCCCGGAGTGTGGGTGGGGATGGATCTTGCAACTCAGGATTTGGGGCTTCTCTATTTGGGTGAGACTCACACTCTTCCACCCAATAGGGTGACACTGGAACCTCAGGGCTAAAGGGTGACAAGGTGAGTGTGTGCATGGGGGAGGGCAGGGGACTAAGGGTGCTCCTGACTCCTCTGACTGCCCCCTGTCCACTCAGGGTGACTCAGCTGTGATTATGGGGCCTCCGGGGCCACGAGGTGCCAAGGGGGACATGGTGAGTGGGTCTGGTCCATGTGCAGATGGGTGTGGGAGGGGCTTCTGTGTGGGCTGGGCCAGGGGATCTGAGAGCTCAAACCCTCAGAGGGTAAGGGACTTTTAGCCCCTGACCCTGATTTCTGACCCTGACCCAGGGTGAACGAGGGCCTCGGGGCATAGATGGTGACAAAGGACCTCGGGGAGACAGTGGGGACCCTGGAGAAAAGGTATGGGGATGAGGTTGGGATATTCTATACAGGGTGAGGAGGGGGGTCCTACAGGCTGGGGGCTCCATGGAGGGTCTGTGAGGACAGGAGGGGAGGATGGGAGGGGGCTTTCTGGGGGTCAGAGGGGAGGGGGTTCTGTCAGCTGTAGCAACTCTGTGGGGTGGCTGAGAGGATGGGGGCTCTATGGGGGGGGCCCAAGGGCCTGGATAGGAGGTGAGAAGGGGTGTGTGTGGACTGTGGCTCTATGAGAGTGCCTGTGGGAATGGGAAGGGGGCTCCTTAGCTGTTAGGGGTACTCCAGGTAGGGGTAAGGGTAGGGGCCCAGTGGTAAGAGGAGTGGCAGGAATCTGGGGGTCCTGGGGTGAGAAATGAGCCACCCCACGAGCCACAGTCCCCAGCTCCACCCTGCTGGGGCGTGGGCTGGAAGGGAAGGGACCATGGGGAAGTGCGTGGGAGCAGCACTGGCCAGCTCCACCTCAGCCAGCAGGTTCCAGTCATTCTCTGAGCATGCAGCCTGGTCTGGTCCTGATTGTGTCCCTCTCCTGGTCACTCCCACAGGGCGCCAAGGGACAGCCTGGAGACAAGGGCGCAGCCGGGTTGCTGGGAGTGCGTGGACTCACAGGACCCAAGGCAAGTCCCGCCCCAGGTACAGACCCAGAGCCATGCATCACACACCCCTGTCCCAGGGGTGTCCTCTGAGCATTGGAGGGTTTCCTACCTCCCTCGCTGTTGGCCCCATATGTGCTCACACGGGCTCCTTGTGCAGCCTGGGCCCTGGCTGCAGTCACCGAGTGGCTGCATGGGCAGCAGACAGGCCAGTATAGGGGACAGTCACACTGAAGGGCTGCCCTCCCCCATCTGTGTTTCCCACAGGGTGAGCCTGGTGCTGCAGGGATCCCTGGTGAGCCGGTAAGATGCCCCCACGCCCATGTAGTGGCCTTTGACCTTACAGTGAACCAGTACTCTCATGTTGTCCAGGGACCCTACCTTCACAGTAGCCCCCATGATGGTTCCACCCACATAGTGACCCCTGCCCATGGTGACCCTCATCCCCATGGAAAACCCTGCCCTTCCAGTGGCTCTGGCCCCTAATGATGATTCTCACCCCTATGGTGTTCCTTGTCCATTACATCCAAAGTGATTCCCTTTGATCCCTCACTGACCTCCCCTGGCCTCACCTTGACCCCTTTCCCCCCAGGGATCCCGAGGAAAAGACGGAGCCCCTGGTGTCCGAGGAGACAAAGGAGATGTTGGCTTCATGGGTCCCCGGGGCCTCAAGGTGAGAAGGGGACTGCTTTTTTCCCCCTAATCAGGAGGACCTGATGTTGGAGGGTGAGGTATCTGGGGTCAGAGGTCAGGTATTTGGGGTCAGATGTGGAGGTATCTGGGGTTGAATGTGAGGTGTTAGGTTAGAGGTTGGAAGGTCAGAGGTTGGAGTATCTAAGGCCAGTTTGGAGAGTAGTTTCAGTGTCAAGGGGTTACAGGGTGAGGTATCTGGAAGTCATTTTTCACTTCTTTTCTCCCGCAGGGCGAACGGGGGGTTAAGGGAGCCTGTGGCCTTGATGGAGAGAAGGGAGATAAGGTACAGGGGTGATGGGGCATATGCGTGGGGATGTGGGGGGCTGTGAGGCCTGGGGCCTAAGGCTGATCCCTCCACCTGATCCCTGCAGGGAGAAGCTGGTCCCCCGGGCCGCCCAGGGCTGGCAGGACGCAAAGGAGAGTTGGTGAGAGTGGGGCACCCCCAGAATGAGGAGTGGATGGGTGGGCCAGGGCCTAGCTAATGTCTTCTCTTCTCCAGGGGGAGCCGGGTGTTCCAGGCCAGTCAGGGGCCCCTGGGAAGGAGGGCCTGATCGGTCCCAAGGTATGGGGTCTCTCTCAACAGTGGACATTGGGGGTTTAGGATTGGGCAGGGAAGGGCATGGTTGGGTCGTGAAGGTTTTGGGTCGTGAAAGGTTGGGACATTGGGGGGTGGAGTGGGGCTGGTCTTAAGGTTTCAGGGTGGGTTGGGGTCACAATGTGCTTTTTTATTTTTTCTTTGGCCGCACCGTGTGGCACGCGGGATCTTAGTTCCCCGACCAAGGATTGAATCCGTGCCCCTCAGTGGCAGCGCAGAGTCTTTTTTTTTTTTTTTAAGATTGATTTATTATTTCTTTATTTTATTTTTATTTCTCTTTGGCTGCGTCGGGTCTTAGTTGCGGCACGTGGGATCTTCATTGAGGCACGCGGGATCTTTCGTTGCAGTGTGCAGGCTCTTCGTTGCGGCGCACGGGTTTCTCTCTAGCTGTGCCATGCGGGTTTTCTCTTCTCTAGTTGTGGCACGCAGGCTCCAGGGCGCGTGGGCTCTGTAGTTGTGGTGTACGGGTTCCAGAGCGCGTGGGCTCTGTAGTTTGTGGCATGCAGTCTCTCTAGTTGAGGCGCGCAAGCTCAGTAGTTGTGGCGCATGGGCTTAGTTGCCCCGCAGCATGTGGGATCTTAGTTCCCTGACAAGGGATCAAACCCACGTCCCCTGCATCATAAGGCGGATCCTTTACCACTGGACCACCAGGGAAATTCCGAAGCGTGGAGTCTTAACCACTGGACTGCCAAGGAAGTCCCCACAATGCACGTTTAGGATTAAGGGATGGGAGGTGGAGCAGCACATGCCTCAGGGCTAAGGGGTTACAGTGGGTGGAGGTCAGTGGGGAGGCTGGAGTGTCAGTGTAGGGGAAAAAGGTGGAGTCAGGGCAAGGGGCATCACAGTGGGGTCAGGGTCATGGGGATCATGGCAGATTGAGGGTCTTCGACTGGTAGGGCCACAGGTACTTGAGGTTATGGCCATTGGGCCTGGGGGCTTATGGGGGTTGAGCTGAGGTAGGCCAAGGCAGAGGGACTCTCATGCTTCTTTCTGTTCCCAGGGTGACCGCGGTTTTGATGGGCAGCCAGGACCCAAGGGTGACCAGGGCGAGAAAGGGGAGCGGGTAAGTTGAGGCTAAGGTCACGGTGAATTGAGGAGATTGTACTCTCTGGAAGTGGGTCCATCTTTGGAAGTTCTCATCACTGACCCTGACCTATCTCTCCTCAGGGGCCTCCAGGAATTGGGGGCTTCCCAGGTCCCAGGGGCAGTGATGGCTCTAGTGGTCCTCCCGGGCCACCTGGCAGTATTGGCCCCAAAGGCCCTGAAGGACTTCAGGGCCAGAAGGTGAGGGGCCCTGACTCTGATTCCAGACCCCTGAGCCTCACTGACCCTTCACACCTCATTGACCTCTAGCTCTGCAACCCATTCCCCCAATATCTTTGCCCCAACCTCTGAACTTATGATCCCAGTTTGTCCTACTTCTGACCCCCAGTGCCTCTGACCCTGCTTACTTGGTCCTGTCTGACAGGGTGAACGAGGTCCCCCTGGAGAGAGTGTGGTGGGGGCCCCTGGGGTCCCTGGAACCCCAGGAGAGAGAGGGGAGCAGGTGAGTGGGGATTCCTAGGCTTGGGGTTGGGGTGACCTCTGGTGTCCGTGAGATCAGAGGTCACAGCCTGGTCCTATCCATTGCACATAGGGGCGGCCAGGACCTGTGGGGCCCCGCGGCGAGAAGGGAGAAGCTGCACTGACAGTGAGTGTGGGGTATGGGGGTTGTGGGCTCTGCCTCCTGCACCCAACCCCCGACCCCCTGGACCCTGGACCCTGACTCAGCGCTGTCCCTCCATGATCCCTGCATCATGTACCCTTTGTCCTTCTGTGATCCATTGGTTCTTCATGACCCTTGTGGTCTTGGGCTCCTAGGAGGATGACATTCGGGGCCTTGTGCGTCAAGAGATGATTCAGCATTGCGGTGAGTGGGGCTCAGCCCACAGTCTCTTGGGTACCACCCCACTCCATCCCCGTACCCCTAGACAGGGGCAGGCAGCATCCCCAGAACTTCCAAGGGGCAAGCAGTCAAGGAGATGGGTGGAGACAGATGGATACAAAAAGCACACAGGTGTTTCAGGACAGACATGCTGACGGGACTTCCCCAAATGGAGACCCAGGCAGAGGTGGAGGGACTCATAGTGTTCCTGGGTGCCCAGGATGGTGGCGTGTGGAGGGGCTGGAGGTGTGAGCAGAGCCGGCTCCTCAGGGCCTGACGTGGAGCCAGGGTGTGGGTGGAGGGCTCTGGTGGCCCTGGGGGGCATCAGAGAGTGAAGCTGGTCTCCTTCCGCCTCTCTCTGTGGCTGCTTTCCCTCTGTCTCCATGCCTGCGGCTCCTGACTGGCTGTCTCTCCCTCTCTCTCTTGCCCTTTGTTGGCCTGTTCCCAACTTCACTCTCGCCCTCTGTTTGCTTCTCCCCTTCCCTTCTTTCTCTTTCTCTCTCTCTGCCTCTGCTTCCCTTCCTCTCTCTCCTGTCTGTCACTCTCTCCTGCTGTCCCTCTCTGTATGTCTCTGCCCCCGTGTGCGTCTCTCTCCCTGCCTCTTTCCATCTTTGTCTCCTGCTCTGTTATCGTCTCTCTCGCTGCCCCCTCTCTGCCCCCTCCAGCCTGCCAGGGCCAGTTTATCACATCTGGATCACGTGAGTAGTTTTCTGGTATTTTCTGCTCCCGGAACTTTCCTCACCACAGGCCCTGCTGTGCCCATCACCTGGGTCCTCGCAGCAGGGGCTTGGCTGGGGTGGCCACCATGCTGACCCCAGGGCCCTGTGCCCCTGCTTCTGGCTCTAGGACCCCTCCCTAGTTACGCTGCAGACACCGCTGGCCCCCAGCTCCATGCCGTGCCCATTCTCCGCGTCTCCCATGCAGAGGAGGAAGGTGAGGACGGCTGGAGCCGTGGGGCGTGTCGGGTGGGAGAACAGACACACACGGGGCTGCTCATGTGTGCAGGTCCCACGCCACGCATGTAGGGTCCACATTCAGGGAACACTCTTGTGTACATGTGGGAGACCAGTGCTGCCCACCCCATCCAAGGGCCAGGGTTGGGCAGCATGAACCCGGCCCTGCTGGGGCCCTGCTCACAGCACTCGCCACCATGCGTGCAGGCCAGGTGCCCCCTGAGGATGATGAGTACGAATACTCTGAGTATTCCGTGGAGGAATACCAGGACCCTGAGGCTCCTTGGGATGGCGATGGTGAGAAAGGGGGCTGGGCCCAGAGGGATTGGGGGAGGGGCAGACAGAGCCCATCCCTGCTGACCTCTCTGACCTCCATCAGCCCCGGACCCCTGCTCGCTTCCACTGGACGAGGGCTCCTGTACTGCCTACACCCTGCGCTGGTATCATCGGGCTGTGGCAGGTGGTACGGAGGCCTGTCACCCCTTTGTCTATGGTGGTTGCGGAGGGAATGCCAACCGTTTTGGGACCCGTGAGGCCTGTGAGCGCCGCTGCCCGCCCCGGGTGGCTCAGAGCCAGGGCACAGGTATGGGCGTACCTCCCATCCCATTAGGGGCCTACCCAGATCATGTCCAGGGTCAGGGTCCTGGGTCAGAAGTCCCCTCAGACTGGGGGACCTGGGACAGAATCCCCCCAGACCAAAGAGCCGAGTAGAGAACCCCAGCTCTATGTGGAGTCCCCAGTGT
Source organism: Monodon monoceros (assembly GCF_005190385.1). Taxonomy (NCBI): domain Eukaryota; kingdom Metazoa; phylum Chordata; class Mammalia; order Artiodactyla; family Monodontidae; genus Monodon; species Monodon monoceros. Next base: position 63,501,230 of record NW_021703780.1, on the reverse strand, counting down.
GGCCCCCTTCAGTGCTCCCTCCCTTAAAGACCTGAGTGAGCATCCCGCTCTGCGGGCAGAGCCTCCACACCCTATGCCCCCATCTTCCCCATTCCCCGTGGCTGATGGGATGGGTAAGGTCAGATGGCTGAACCCAACCTGCCCCACGCAGGTGCTGCCGGGAGCTTAGGCAGATGATGAGCTGAAGCTCAGCATCCCCTGGAGGAGTCGGTGTCTCAGCTGGACCCTGCTGTCCCTCCCCTTGGTGCTAGAGGCCTGCGTGCACGTGAGCGTGCATGAGCGTGTCCATTAATTTCAGTGACTTGTTCCATGGGTCTAGCCTTCCCCCCTGTGGACAAACCCCCACTGTGGCTCCTGCCTCCCCGGCAGATGACTCAGTGTGGGATGGCTGTGGGCAGTGAGCGGATGTGACTGAATCTGACCGCATCTGACCTGCCCCTTGACCCAAGCCTGTGATGACATGGTGCTGATTCTGGGGGGCATTAAAGCTGCTGTTTAAGGCCCCTGTTGTGACTGTTTGGGGAGGTGTGGGTGTCAGGGGGGCAGTACCATCCCAAGTGGGTACAGAGTCCCTCTGTCCAGCCGTGGTCACTGTCCTGTGACCCTCAGTCTCCAACTTGTCCCCAGAAACAAGACAGGGTAGGGGCCGAGGATATGTCCTCACTGCTCCCCAGGAGGGGATGAATCATAGGTGGGGGGCTGCCTCAAGCCAGGAGACAGGGCCCAGCTGTCAGCCCAGGGGCTGAGGGAGATAAATGGGCCCTGAAGAGGGCAGAGAGGCAGACCACAGCACAGCACTGCCTGGCCCTAGCTTATCCTAGAGGAGGCTGCTACTGGTAGGACTGGGGTCAAGGGGGGTGGGCAGGGCCTTTGGGGTTGAATGGATCTGGGATTTGGGTCAGTGGAGGTCTCTGAACCTGAGGTGCCCTGGGATCTCTGGCTGCTTCTCTGCCTCAAGGACCCCCATTCCTGCCTTTCTTTGCCCTGGATCTACTACAAGCTTTCTCGCTCAGACCTCAGGCTCCCCTTTGGTCCCTCTGTGTTTCTCTCTCTTTGCGTCCTTATTTCCATCACACTGTCTCTGGGGCAGTTTCTGTCTCTTTTTTTTTGTTTGTTTGTTTTTTGCGGTACGCGGGCCTCTCACTGTTGTGGCCTCTCCCACTGCAGAGCACAGGCTCCGGATGCACAGGCTCAGCGGCCATGGCTCATGGGCCCAGCCGCTCCGCGGCACATGGGATCTTCCCAGACCGGGGCATGAACCCGTGTCCCCTGCATCGGCAGGCGGACTCTCAACCACTGCGCCACCAGGGAAGCCCTCTGTCTCTTTTTTCTTCCACTCTCCATTTGCTCCGCCTCCCTCTCATTCATTTCCATCTCTTTCTCCCTCTCCCTCTCTCCTCCCTCCCTCCCTTTCTTCTTCTTGTTCTTGTTCTTCCTCCCTCCCCCCCATCTCTCTCTCTATAAAATATATCCATATCTAGATGTACCTGTGGCTCTCTGTCTCTGGGTTTCTCCATCACTTTGTATATCTCTGTCTCTCTCACTCACTTTCTCACTCTTTCTGTCCCTCTGACCCCTTCTCTGCCTGGCTCTGTCTGTTATCTGTGTCTCACTCTGGCTCTCTTCTTGTTCCTTCATCTCTGTTTCTGTCTCTCTCTGTCCCTGGCCTGGCCGCTCTCTGTCTCTCTGCTTTCCCCATCTGTCTCTGTCTATGGGCCATAGCTGACCAGGGCCCCTGCCCTGAACCTGTTTTCTCCTCGCAGCCTGACCACACGATGAGCAGGTGGGCTCTGCTGGTGCTGATGGTCCTGACATTGGGCAGGACTCTGCTTGTCCCAGCAACCCCTATCCCAGGCTTCCAGCTTCTCCCTCAGAACTTTCCCCAGGCTACTCCCCGCCCTGTGACCTCGGAGAGCCTTTCAGCCAGCACCACAGGCCCCTCCACTGCTTGGGGCCGCCCCGGCCCTGGCTTCCGCCGTGGCCCCCGCATCACCCTCTCGCTGGATGTCCCCCTTTGCCTCCTGCGGATCTTACTGGAGCAGGCCCGGGCCAGGGCAGTGAGGGAGCAAGCTGCTGCCAGTACCCACATCCTGGCCCATGTTGGCCGCCGCTGAGCCTGAGGGAGAGGATCACAATGATGGAGCCAGTGTGGATGGGGAGACCTGCAAGGCAGCAGCAGAGCTGGACGGTGCTACATCTGGGCACGGTGCATCAGGACTCCGCCACGTGGGGTCACTGCCATGTGGTGTCATATCAGAGTGCCTCACAGAGTCACAGTGTGTCTGGACAGCCTGGATGTTGCTGTGTCAGGTTGCCAAGTGGAGTCTTGCCACTCCTAGGAGCCCCACAGGCTTACAGTATGTCTGGACAGCTTGGACACTACCATTGAAGGTCACTACCGCGTGGAGTCTTATCATGTCTGGGTCCCACTTGTGTCCAGTCACAGAGCATCTGGACACCATCACATGTGGTCACTGTAATGCTACTTTCAGGCACCTCAACACAAGAGACCATCACTGCATCGGAGACCAGCCCACCTAAGACCAGACCCACAGGTCTGCCCTGTCCTCCCACGGGTCACCACACAGAGAAATGCTGGCGGAGGGTCACATGCATGAGACAGCACCCACCCCAGATGGATGGGGCTATCAGGGGCATCTCTAGGCAGAGTGAGATGGTCGTACGTGGGAGGTCTGTGGCCGTGGCAGCCTTGCCCTGTGTGTGTGTGGGGGGGGGGTGTGCACGCATGTGTGGCTGCATCTCTGTGTATCTAACAGCTGTGAGTACGTGTGAGCAAGGTGAGGCCATATGAGGGAGCTGGGAGGAACAGGAGCTTGTCCCCCAAACCTACATGAAGCACGCTCAACACATAGCCAGGGACTGTCTTACCCACACCCCTGCATACACAGCCTCTGCCCTTGGACACACATGGCTCAGGGGAGAGGGAGCTCAGGCTGCTGGGGCTCTGGCCCAACTGCCCCTCCTTCATCGAATTGTCCTGAGCAAACCTCCTCACCTTTCCAAGCCTGTTTTCTCCTCTGTAAAGCAGAGTGATGCCACCAAGCTTCTTGTGAGCACTGAGTGATGTAACGTACATGAAGGTTCTGGCACGCAGAAAGCGCTCAATACATGTAGTGACCGGAGAATGGGATAGACAAGAATCACACAGTCGTGTGCACCCAGGCAGTGACACACGAGGGCGGAGTCATAGCTGGCTACGCTGCTCCTCTCCCCGCTCCTCCCGCCCCAATTTCACTGACCTGTCCCTTGGTGTGCAGGGCGTATATTTTGCCTAATCTCAGAACCCCAACTCCATTGCTGTGCTGGGATGGGACTGACCTTCTGGAGAGTGTGGTCAGGCTTGCCTGCAGATGAGGCAGGTGTTCTGGGTAGTGTAGACAACTCCAGCTGGAGACGAGGGCTGGAGAAAGAGATAGCACTGTCGGAAGTGTGGCTGCCCAGGGCCGGGGTCACTGACGGAGATCTCACAGTTGTCAGCAGCCCTGGGGGTTGGGCCCAAGGCGGGGCTGGAGAGGCGGGGCCACCCGGCCTGCTGGGCTCTCTCCGGAGCCTGGAGGGCGGGGCTGCCCGACTCCGAGCTGCAGGGGGCGGCGGCCCAGGCCAGTTTGGTTGCAGGATGAACAGAGGCAAGGAAGGAGGCAGCTCCTTGACGGACCCCTGGTCAGGGAGCAGCAGACAGGGTAGGCACGGGGCAGGGTGGACAGGGTGGGGGGATTGGGAAAAGACCTGGGCAAAGTGGAGGTGGTGCTAGAAGGGATGTGAGAGTGTTGGGGGTCTCTCCAGGAATAGGGGTGCTCTTAGGGGCATCAGTCTGTCAGTGGCATGGAGGAGGGGGAACACTGGCGTCTTGCCGGGGAGAAGGAGCTGGGCCAAGGGGGAACTATAAATAGCTTCTTCCACCAGCCCAGGGGGAGGGACAGTCAGCTGGAGCTTCCCAGGGGGCCTCCTGCTCTGCCCTTTGGTGGCCTCCAAGGGGTCATGTTTATCCAGGTCCCCCCTCAGGGGTCATATCCAGAGGCTCATTTGGGAAGTTTTTCATGTGATGTTACTTTAGCCCTTAAACCAGCATTTCTAGGGCAACTACTGTGTGCCTTGTGCCGGTCCTGAGCTGCTCTAAGCACCTACTGTGTGCTCTGTCCCAGTCAGGAACCTCTCTGAGCACCTTACTGTGTGCTCTGGCTGGTCCTGAGTCACTTTGAGCACCTACTGTGTGCCTTGTGCCAGGCTGGAATCAGCAAGTGCCGACCAGGGTTCACGGGCTGCTCGGTTACACGGCTCTCTACCCCCAAGTTGGAACCTCACACCCTGTGTGAGCTCTGGACCCAGGGAGACACAGGATGATCCTTGGCTAGAAATGGCCAGAGGAAGCTGGAACTCCTAGGAACTCCCCAACGTCCCAGTGACAGCAGAGGGGAGAGGAGGAGGGAATAAAGGGGAAGGAAGACAGCAGAGAGCAGCAGGCCTCACTGCAGCTGGCCTGTCTCTGCACCAGCCTGGGTGCAGGGCCTGTTAGTGTGTGTGCACCAGTGGCTGTGTGCATACCATGCTTTCGTGCAGTGGTGTGTGGGTCTGTGTGGGATGCACTGAGGTCCCTGGGCCCATATGCTGCACAGGGTGGCTGTCGGTTTGGCCAGGTCTGGCCAGCAGATACGTGGACTGGGAAGAGTTTGAGCATTGAGGACTGAAGACTGAGGACACCCCACAGCTTGTAGTCTGGAACACTGGGAGGAGGTCCAGTGGTCAGTGCAGAGGGCACCACAGGAGCCAGGCCAGGCAGGTTCACGGCGAGGAAAAGCTGAGCAGGATGTGTTCACACACAAGTGCACAATGACATCCTAGTACACCTCCCACCCTTGGGCCAGGAGAGCTGGCTCACTCTGGGATGGCCCGAAGGAGGGAAAGCCATGAGGGCCAGTTATTCTATTGGACATATTGGCGCTGAGGGAGCAGAAAGTCAGGAGAGCATTTCAATGGAGGGAACATGCAAGAGTGCAAGTGTGGAGGTGGGATGTGTGGTTATAGTACAAGGTGTGGGAGGTGAGGTTCTGAAGGGCTGGGAGCTGAGCTGAGTCCATCCTGCACTGTGGGCTGGCGGTTCGGTGACACTGGGCCCTTCTCCCCTTCCTCAATTTCCTACCTGAGAAATGGGGCCATGGGAGAGGAGTATCCTCAGAGCAGATGTAGACCCTGGCCTTGGGGAGGGGCTCCAGGCTCCTCCTGCTGTTGACATGTGGCCTCACACTGGATAAAGAGACTTGGGAAGGTATGTCTGGGTCAGCCCAGGGTCAGACAGGAAGAGTGGGAGGTACAGAGCCACTGATTTTCCTGGGAAGCCAGACTCAGACTTCTGGAGGTGAGGATGGCTTCCCAGACATGGCCCTGGCCTCCTGCCCTGCCCTGGCTGTCCCCTACCCCCAGCCTTTGACTAACATTCCGAGAGGGTTGGAGAGAATGGCAGGCCTGAGAAGGTGCAGGGTGTCTGTGGATGTTAGATGAGGTAGACTTTGCAATGACTGCTGGGGGTTGGACAGGGTGTGGGTATGTGGTGACAAGGTCTCTGAGGCTAGGGTGGCCCCAGGATGGCCTTGGTAGTGGCCAGGAGACAGACAGGAGGGCTGACTTGTCAGGAACAGAATGAGTGGCTTTGGAGAAGTAGGAAGTGGGTGGAAGGTCACTAGGGGCATCCTGCTCATCAGGAGCTGCCTATGGGTGTGCCAGCTGCTGGGCATGAGGTGCGGAAGGACGTGGACGGTGGACACTGAAGAGGGAGGTTGAAGAAGGAGGAAGTGGTCGACTCTGTCTGAGGCAGGGCATTTCCTGGGGAGGCAGCTTGAGCTGCTTCCAGGGAAGTTCTGCGTGGGCTTCTAGCACGTGGACCTCCTTAACCTTCATTTCCTGTGAAGTGGGCAAGACATCTGTATCAGTCATCTTAAGGGTCCTTGCCAGGCTCTGAAGGGCTGGGCTGTGACTTGGAGGACTGACTCAAGGCAGGGGTGTGACAAGGAGGGCAGAGGGAGGGGTGCTGCCCCTGTGGAACACTGGGTGGAGACTTTTCTCCATGCCCCAGCCCCTGGATCCTGGCTGGGCACACATTAAGCAGAGAGAACTTGGGGATGCAGTGATCCTGCCAGGGGATGTGGTGGAGGACATCGCTAGAGGGCAGTGTGACCCAGACTCGAGCAGTGTCAGCTAAGGTCGGGGGCAGAAAGTGTACAAAGCTTAAGAGGTTGGGCTGAGGAGACAGGAGGTAGGCCAAGTGTTCCCGAACTCAGGCTCTCTCCCTTTCCCCTTGCCTCCACTGCATTTTTAGAGACAGGAGGAAGAGAAATAACATAATAAATGATAACATTAATGTGCTTTAGAATGGATTTCTCAGACACTGACACTTTTAACACATACCAGAATCTTGTAAGATCCGTGACAGTGTGTATTCCATTTTCCTGATGAAGAAGCAGAGGCTCATTAAAGAAAAAAATGTGTAAACTTATGATTTAAAATTTAATTGGTAAAAATGAAATCCTGGAAGGAGAAGTAAGATACTGTCAGGGTTTGGGGAGTCCCCAGGGACCTTGGTTACTAGGTGCCGCTCACGTGCTCCAGGTGGGCTGGGGTTTAGCCCGAGCTCCCCAGCAGCTAAGGCAAAGAGAGAAACACGATTAATTTTGAGATTTGTCCTCTGTCCCTGTCCATGAGATAAAGGAGCTTTTTCAGCGTGGTTGAGCAGGCTGCTCCTGTGGGCAGTGGAGAGTCCCGGGACTCGGAGCAGAAGAGAGGGTCGGGGCACAAGGCCGGTGGGGCGCGGCGGAGTTGACAACCGGGCCAGTGATGAGAGTTACGCAGAGGCCGCCAGGCTGGTCCTGACCAACTAAGCTCTGCGCGTCACGCAGGCCTACCCCAACGCATGCAAACCCCTCCTCCTGGGGGCCCTGAGGTCACGCAGAGCGGGAAGCGGGACCTCGGGTGTCCTGGGGGCAAGCCTGGCACGCCCAGGGCGAAGCCGTGGGTGAGGTCTATGCAAATCATCAGGGTCGCGTTGGGTGTGCTGGGCTCCGGCATCCAGGGCGGGGCCTGCACCATCCAAGCCTGGAAACTGGGGAGCTGGGCATGCGCTTCCCCCATCCTGGCATGCAGGGCGGGCCCGCTTGGTCCAAAACGCGCAAGTACGCTAGTAGGCGAGCTGAGCATGCGTGGTAGGAGGCCAGGCGCTCTTCAGTTGGGGTGGAGCCTACTCGTTCCGGGGCGGGGCCTGCGGGGAGTTGGAAGGGCGTCATCGCGGCTTCAGGAGGGGCGGGGCTGAGGGGCAGAACTGGGGGGCGGGGCATCGAGTGGCCCGAGGTGGCCGGGCTGCTGGGTTGGAAGCAGCGCAGTCCGACTCATTCTAGCCCCAGGATGGCGTCCCCACGGGAACTGACCCAGAACCCCCTGAAGAAGATCTGGATGCCGTACAGCAATGGGCGGCCTGCTCTGCACGCCTGCCAGCGCGGTGGTGAGGCGGGGTCCGCGGGGAAGGGGGAGGGCGGTGCATGGGCATGGGTATTGGTCTTACGTGGAGAGGGAGCCGGGAACAGGTGGGGAACCGGGGACAGGTGAGGCAGCCGTGACTGGTGGGAGGGGAACAGGAACAGGTGGGAGGCCTGGGACAGGTGTGGCAGAGCGGGAGGCGGGGACAGGTGTGTTGCGACGTCTCGGCTCAGCGGGAGCTAGTTCTGGCCGCCATCACCTAGGGGAGGGCTTAGGACCCTTCCCACACCACTCTGTCCCCACCGCCTCAGGTCAGGGGAGGACTTGGAGCCTCGGTCCTGCCCTCTCAGCTGGCCAGAGAGCGTGGGCCGGGTGGTCAGGCCGGGGTCTGAGCTGTGTTGGCCCTAGGAGATTCGCTTGGTCTCTCTGAGCCCAGAACTTTCAAAGGCCCAAGGCGGGGAGGAAGGCCCATCTCTGGGCCTGAAATCGAGTTTTGGGAGGAATTTCAGGGAAGTGCACATGTGTTCAGGATAGAGACAGTGAGACCACTTTGTTATATGGGCCTGTCTTTGTGTCCATGGGTGTGTAAGCATCCAGGTGGGGTTGTGGGTGACTGGTAAAACTGGAGGGTGGAAACATCTAGAACATATGCTGAAATTCAAGGAATCGTTAAGGGGATTACTTTTCCTGTGGTCCTAGGTGTTAAACCCACTTCATTGATTTTCTGCTTGTCCTTAAATGAGTCTGCAACTTTTTTATTACCAAGAAAAACAAAGATTTATTTTAGGAGTAACTGAAATGTTGTAATAAATTTGGAAGTTGGCAAGGTCCTCAGAGAACATCTAGTCCAGCTTCTGATACAGATTTGGAAATGGAGGTCAGGAGATTGTGTTATGTGCTGGGGTCTCCCTGCACTCCTGACCTCTGCTTGGGCATGATAGGAGAGGAGAGAGTGCTTGGTGCTTGTCTTGCTTTGAGGGTATCCTGGGGGCCTTGGCTTTGACCAGGATGTGAGTCCTAGGTGAGGAGTGTGTGCATCTCTTAGCACACTGTGGAACCTGGTAGGGGTGGCCGTGGTTTTGACCAGACATTCTGGTGGGTCGTTACTCTGACCATAATGTAGGTCCTGGTGGGCTGCTGAAACTGTGAACCTGCTTTTAGCCCTGGGGCCATGGCTTTCCAGTCAGTATTCAGTCCTAAGGGACTATGGCTACACCCTAGCCAGTTTTCCTTCTAGACTTCTGGAGATGTGGAGGGCTAGGCCCCTTTCTCTTGTGCTTCTAGTCAGTCCGTGTTAGGGCTGTATTGTCCTAACTAGGGGGTGGCCTCCGTTGTTACATAAAGGAGAAGGAGTGAGAACATGGACTTTGGAGGCAGGAGCACTCAAGCTGCGTCGTGGTTCAGCTGGGTGACCTTGGGCAAAGAGCTGACCCTCTAGGTTCCTTATCTGTGAGACTGAGACAGTCATCATCCTTGCACTGTGAAGCTGCTGTGAGCCTCTTTTTTTAAAGTTTATATATATATATATATATATATTTATTTATGACTGCATTGGGTCTTTGTTGCTGCTTGCGGGCTTTCTCTAGTTGTGGCGAGCGGGGTTTACTCTTTGTTGCGGTGCACGGGCTTCTCATTGCGGTGGCTTCTCTTGTTGTGGAGCACAGGCTCTAGGCGTGTGGTCTTCAGTAGTTGCCGCACGCAGGCTCAGTAGTTGCGGCGCATGGGCTTAGTTGCTCCATGGCATGTGGGATCTTCCTGGCCCAGGGCTCGAACCCATGTCCCCTGCATTGGCACCAGGGAAGTCCTGTGAGCCTCTTGATAAGTGCTTGATAAATGGTAGCAGGTAATTTTGTAATTTATCATCACTGTTGTTTCTTTGCTTCTCCATACCTCAAAGTCAGGGATTGAAGCTCCAAGCCAACCCCCTTTCAGGTGGCAAAGGAGTTGAGGCCCAATGGGAGGGGACTTGCCCAGGTCTAACTACCCCTGGGGCAGGCCTGTGTTTCTCCAAGCTCCAGGTATGCAACTAAAATGTGGCTCTGGCCTGAGCAGAGGGGCTCGTGCCATGGCACTGCCTCAGGGTGTTGCAGTGGGTGGGACTGTGAGCTGGCCTGGCACAGGAGGGCTTCCTGGAGGTAGCACCCAAGAGGCTAAAGATGAGACCTGCAAATCGTGTGGGGGTTTGGACCACAGGCTAGGGTCTCACAGTTCACAGCAAGGAGGCAGTAAGCAGGGAATGAACAAGGAACCAGCACCTCAGGTCCCAAGCCCGTATTCATGCAGCATCTTACCCTTTGCGTAGTGGGCTTCTAACTAGATTGGAGGACCACAAGGACAGGTGGGAACCTGAGGGTCAAGGTGGGTGGAAGTTGACTTGATCACAGGGCTTTATAGAGAAGAGGATGAGGAGGGACCCTAGTCTGTGCTGTGTGGTGGGTTGTCTTTGGGGTCTAGTCTGAGCTCCTCAGGGCAACAGAGGCTGGTTGGCTGAGGGATGTTCCCTGCCTTCTCCTCCCCCACTCTTCATGAGCAATTCTTCCTCCTTTTGATAGAATTCAGGGCTACACAGAGGGCCTGGAAGCTGTTACCTTTCTGGTCATTGACCTGGAGGAGCTCTGGGGGCAGATGGGGTAGGAGATGGAAAGGGGACTCGGGGAACATGGCAGAAAGGACAGTATTTGATAGCTTTTCTTAGCCAAAAGGTGGCAAGACTGCCTGGGTAAGGCTACGACTGGTGTGTGCACAGGACAGTAGGAGAGACAACTTTCTCTCCCCTCTGAACAGGACAGTAATGCCAGTTTGCTTTATTTTAAATAACTCTCCCTTCCCCAGCCCGGCCCACGGAAGTCGGGGCAGGTGCAGTTCAAGACTTAGTTCTAGAACCCACTCCAGGGACTTGTGGCTGCCCCTGCGGAGGTACCACCAGAAAGTAGTCACCAGCACCAGGCTTGTCTCAGCCTCTCGACTCCTTGGGCTCCTGTGGCCTTGAGCAAATTTACAGATAATTTACAGGAACTAGTGAGAAAAGCTGAGTTGACATATCTTCAGATTTCCTTCCGCACATGCCCCATGTCCTGAACTGTGTGTTCTGCTGTCCTTTTGCTCAATGTTGAGGTCCTGAGGGCCCAGATCTGCAGCTCCAACTGCACGCCCCCACTCACCTGGTCTACCTGCCCTTGGTTCAAGTGTGTTTCCTCCGTGTGGGCCTCGGTTTGCAATTTCTCCATTGCTGGAACTTCCCCAGTGTTTTGCTGTTGCAAGCAGGGCGGGTGTGAATATACTTGTACTTTGAATTTTCTTTTGTATCATTGACTTGGGACCTTATCTTGAGGAGCAGAGGTGATAGGTAATTTATTGCTCTCGTTTTGTGCCCAGCCCTGATTTGCTGCCCTGACTGCCCACCATGGCTGTGCATGGGGCGGGGGGATGCTGTCACCAAACGCTGTGGGAGGAGGCCAGGGACATCTCTGGGAAGATGGAAGCTGTGAAGAGGTGATGCAGAACCTCAGCCCTGGGGTCGTGGGAGAGCCCTTCAGGGAGCAATGGGAAGGGGTGGCCTCATCAGAGGGAGCAGGCTGGGCGCAGGTTTTCCCCACAGTGAGTAGCTGATGCACTGCGCTATGGTTGCTTGGGAGCCCTGACCAACCGGCCAGAAATTGTGCAAACAGCCCAGGACTCAGCAGCACTGGCCTGGCCCTCAGGCCCTTGTTTTTCTCTCAGCTTAGCCAATGCTGAAGTTTTTGTTTTTTTAAAAAATAAATTTATTTTTGGCTGCATTGGGTCTTTGTTGCTGCATGTGGGCTTTCTCTAGTTGCAGTGAGCGGGGGCTACTCTTCGTTGGGTGTGCAGGCTTCTCATTGTGCTGGCTTCTCTTGTTGTGGAGCACAGGCTCTAGTCGCACAGGCTTCAGTAGTTGTGGCACGCGGGCTCTATGGCGCAGGCTCAGTAGTGGTGGCACACGGGCTTAGTTGCTCCGCAGCATGTGGGATCTTCCCGGGCCAGGGCTTGCACCCGTGTCCCCTGCATTGGCAGGCGGATTCTTAACCACTTGCGCCACCAGGGAAGTCCCAACGCTGAGGTTTTTCTGCAAGTTTCCTCACTCTTACTCACCATCAGGCTGTGTCTGCAGGATCCCCTCCTTCTCTCCCCTGGGACTTGCAGAATGGGTCACATTTGCCCAAAAGTCATGCACAGGAGTGACGGAGCCCCCACTGGCAAGCAGGGTCTTTTACTTCTATTCGGGGCCTGCCTGGAGACAGACAGTTGCCTCTGCACCCCAAGTCCCAAGGGCAGTCCTGAGATACATCTGTGTCCTTAGCCAGGCGGGCTGCCAAGTCCAGGCAGAGGGCACAGCTTCCTGGAAGTGTTCCAGCTCTTACATGGGGATATTGCTAGGCGTCGCTGAGGGATTATCATCCCATTTTACAGGTGAGGACACCAAGGCTCAGAGCTGCCAGTAAGTGTCAGAGTCAAGATAGGAACCCAGGCCTGACTGACTCTGACCACCTCTGCACTCCATCTCCAGTGAGGGAGACAGGTTGAAGGGTGGGGTCCAGCAGTCTGTCTGAGGAGGGCTACCAGGTGAAAGCACTTGCAGAGCCATGTGGGCAGAGGAGGGGTAGTGACAGGTCCCCACCTCTGTCCATCTGTCTGCTGTGGTTTTACTTGGCCCAGGTCCTGAGGACGATGAAAGGGAAGCTTCCTGAGGCTTCTGAGGTGAGACCACACTGAAAGTGGAGCTGGATCCCATAGTCTGGCAGTTCTGCTGCCTTGGTGTCTGTCTTAGCGGGCCATGGATTTGGGGGCTGGGTGCAGACTCTTCCCCGCCTCTAGCCTTGGCAGCTTCTCTTTTTGGCACACCGACCTGGTGGCACATGGGATGGCAGTGGCTGGCTATCAGAGGGACCGCCCTTGTGGCATTGGCCTGGATCTCTGGTCTCAGCCCCCTGTGGCCCTCACCCTGGTGGGTTTTGAGGTGCCTCCGTCTCCTTCCCTGCCCACAATTTTTGAGCACCAAATCTGCCAGGGCTCAGGATCCTGAATGGCTCAGACACTGCAGGGCTGCTTTCACCCCAAGTAATCGGTTGTGGAGAGCAGACTCATTGGTGAGATGACTGGGTTGAGGGAGAGAGCGCAGCAGGTGGGCATGCAGGTGCCTTGGAGGAAGGACTCACTGCAGAAGCTGCTTCCGGGCTTTGTAGATGAAGAGAAATTCTCCCTGGGGAGCGGAAGCAGTGGTGCTGTGTGAGCAGGAATGCTGAATGACGGGTTCCTGGATGACAGGCAGGCATTGAATACCCCACTGGGTTTTGGCGCTGTCCCACCTGCCAGGGGAATTCCCCCGCAGAGTTTAGCCAGGGCCGTGGCAGCTCCAGCTTTATATCTGATGGTGCACATCAGGGTAAATGCTGGCGAGATCCCGCGGCGCCTCCCTGAGCACTGACAGGCCTAGGGAACTGGACATGCCAGCGCTGGTTAGAGACCACGGTCTGTGGGTGCCCAGGGAGCTCTCTGCTGCCAGGAGCCTGGGAAGGCACATCTGATGCTGGGCCTGGAAGGAGGGGCCCACTGGGAGGGGTCCGGCCTTCTCAGACACTGCTCCTTGCCTTTCAGTTTGCATGACCAACTGCCCGACGCTCATTGTCATGGTGGGGCTGCCTGCCAGGGGCAAGACCTACATCTCTAAGAAGCTGACCCGCTACCTGAACTGGATTGGCGTGCCCACGCGGGGTGAGACTCAGCCTTGGCTTTCCAAGGGGGCTTTGGGACTTTGTGGGGGAGCGGGGAGGAGTGAGAAGGCTGGACTGCCACAGGGCCTGGGGGTGGGTCAAGGTCAGGGGTTGGGGAGGGATGCTGTTGTGTGAAAACTGAGCCTCTCCCTTCCCCCAGAATTCAACGTTGGCCAGTATCGCCGGGACATGGTCAAGACATACAAGTCTTTTGAGTTTTTCCTTCCAGACAATGAAGAGGGCCTGAAAATCAGGAAGTGAGTTTGTGTGCGTATGTGTGTTTGTTTATGAAGAAGGCCCTGGAGCCCAGTTGCTAGTGATGACCAAGCTGTTCCTGAGACCCAGCCTTGCCCTACCCTGTGGGCTGTAACAGGGCTGGTTTCTTGACCTCTCAGGATGTGGTGGGGGTGAGGATGTGCTGGGTTTGGGGACAAAGGGAGTGGGTATTTAGCCCCTTGGTGGCTCGCCCTGCCCTGCCCTGTGGGATGTCTGTGGGAGGGGAGCGTGGAGCTTCAGGGAGATGGTGGAGGCTTAGCCAGGGCCTGTTGGCTTACCCCAGGCCATCCATGGGGATGGGCTCTGATAGGGAGGGGAGCCCTAGGTGAAGCAGAGATACAGGCCTCAGGGGTATGGCAGAGTGGGACTGGGACTACCTCCTGACACCTTCTCGCAAAGCCAGAAGGACCAGACCCAGAACTGGGGCGTTTCCTCCCTTGCCCCAGGATAAGCCTCCTACTGATATTTGGAGGCAGCTTGTCATGTTCTTGGCATGTGTTGGGTAGGCCTTGGCTTTCCTTTGAAGTTGCCTCAGTGTTGCTGGGTGACGAGATGGAAATTTGCATATGATACCCACTTTCCCTCTCCATTCAGACTTGAATTGATTGCTTTCTCCAGAAAAACTGAGCACCAGCTGTGGTCTGAGGAGCTATGCTATGCTGTACTCGGCAGGTGTCAACTGAGGGATCAAGAAGCTTCCTGCCCTTGTTCTGGGCCCAGCCGTTGTGGGAGGGCTTTGAGCAGAGGTTGGCCCAGCTCTAGTGACCTTCCCAAATCAAGCCCCAGGCCAGAAGCCCCTGGTTATTGCCGTGGTTGACCTGCTCCCTCTCTGGCCACCAGGGGGCAGGAGTTCCCCATCGTGGGGCTTGGCCCTTCCGTGCCTCTGCTGTTGGGTCAATGGGGCAGGGCGGGCTGCTGCACCAAGAAGGGAAGTGGAGTCTGACATTCAGGCCTCTGGGGCCGAACTGTGAATTGTGGGTAAAACTCAAGGGGGGGCCCTCTGTGATAACGACCCAGACAAAAGTGAGGGTACTGATATTTGAACCTACTGTGTGCTGTGTGTGTGTGATGCCCATTGCCGCCCCCTGCCCACCAACTTAAAGATGAGGAAATTGAGGCTCAGCAGTCTCACACAAGATCCCAAGTAACTTCACAGAGTCCAGACTTAAATCTAACCCCATGTACCACTAAAAACTGTCCGTCCATCATTCCGGAAGTAGTCAATTTGTAGATCAAAGGTTGCATCAGATGCAAATTCTGCAACAACCTCAAGCTGTGGGCACTCATTAGCTGCTTTGATCTTCCCTACAGTGGGCTGTGGTGCCTCACTCCCCTAGATGCTGAGACTGAGGTCAGGAAGTGGTGGTATTGTCTGGGATCCCTCAGGGTTTGATTTGAAGCCAGGCCTGTCTGAATCCAGAGTGTTTGTGGGGAGAAGAAGGAAGCTAGCCTTCCCAGAGCTCGCTGGTCATTCTGCTTAGACTGCCCATTGAAGGTAGGAACATTGGGATTAATTCTCATGGCGAAACCCAGACTCAGAAGAGGTAAGGAAGCTGGTCTAGGGTTACCCAGCTGGAACAGAGGCCCCAGCAGTAGAAGCTGGGGGCAGATTCACGTGTGCCTCTCTGTAGGCACACCCTCTGGCTGTTCCTAGAAAGTCTCCCTCGTGTATCCAAAGCCTGGGTCTGGCCCCTGGGCCATGGGGCCATTTCCCATTAACCAGCCCCAAATGTCCCACAGATAATTGGCAAAATAGAAAGATCAGACTTTTTAAAAATGGGAAACCTGGGAAGAGAAGCCTGCATTTCCCAGAGGCCCAGGTACGTACACATTGTTGAGCTTCCTAGAGCTACACAATGTGGAGGTCTGTCCCTAACACTGGGCACAGTGGAAGATCTAGAAGAGGGCATGTACAGCCATCTGTACATGTGCAGGTGCTCCCTCTTTATGTACACATGGGTATGTGTGTAAATACACACCAGGCACCCTCATATATGTGCACACAGTCACATACTGCAGGAAGGTGTGTACACATACCGTATGTACACACGTGGGCGTTCACACACGTGCATATCCTCCTGACACCAACTGGTGTCCAACAGTTCAATTCAATTCAATTCTGACCCTGTCTACCTGCAGTTAGCATCAGTTCCCACAGGTTAAGGACTCAGTCCCTCAAGACTGACCCCACTTCACACATCAGTGACAAGTCTCAGCGGGGGGCACCCGTACTTCTAACTGGCTATAAATTGGGGGTTCCCACAACCCCCTCTTCTGCAGGTTACTGTTCCAGCTCACAGAGCTCAGGAACATACTTGAGTTGTGTTTACTGGTTTATTATAAAGGATACAACTCGGGAACAGCCAAGTGGAAGAGGTGCACAGGCAAGGAAGGGGGCAGTGCGGGGAGCTTCCAGCCGTCTCGGGGTCTGGCACCCTCCCAGCACCTCATCTCGTCAACCTGGAAGCTCTTCAACTCTCATCTCATCATTCAATTCATCTTCAGCCCCCACCTCCCTTCCTGGAGGATGGTGGCAGGGCTGAATGTTCCAACCCTTTCATCACTTTCTGGTGATCAGCCCCATGCTGAGGCTGTCTAGGGGCCCCAGCCTGAGTCGCTACATTAGCATCAACTCAGGTGTGATTGGAAGGGGCTCCTTGTGAATGACAAAAATCACTCCTATCACTTAAGAAATTCCAGGGGTCTTAGGAGCTCTGCCAAGAACCCAGGACAAAGACCAAATGTATTTATCAAACCACATACACCCTCTTGTATGTGCACAGCTGCACTTCCACAGGGGCCCAAGGAATGCTCACAGGTGCTCACTCACAGACTTACACATACACATATCCACCCGTGCATGCACGTGTGTGCCCATCCACACTCACACCCACACGTGTGCAGGCTCCCAGGCTGTTCCCCAAGCATCTCCACCTGGGCCCTGAGGTCCCTCCTACTTGGTGCAGCCTCAGCCAGAGCAGCCCACAGAGATCTTAGCCCAGAACATGGGGCTCTAAATGTGGGTGGCAAGAAATGGCCCCAGCCATGCTGAAACTGTAGAAATGTGTCTCGGGGATGTGGGGGGCTCTGAGAAGCTCTGGTTCTTTATGTCTCAGTGCAGAAAGAATTCAGCGAGAGACAAAGTGATAGATAAGTGATTTATTAGAATAGGACACTTGTGAGGTTTACAAGTGGGTGGGCAGGAGGGCACTGTGCCCAGAACTTAGTAGGCTACAGTTTTATAATCAAAGGGAGAGTGAGGAGGGGGAGAAGACCACCTGCTTCCTCATCCTTGAGTAGACATCAGGCTTCCATCATCAGCTCTTCCTCCACGTGGGGGTGGGGGGCGGAGTTTTCTTGTCCCTAGTGGTCAAACTGGGACTGTCATGGCGCAATGGAAACGAGCAAAAAGGTGGTAATATATACTAAAACATGGTAAATCAGCTCAGGTTTCAGTATAATGTCACCCTTTCCTTATACTTTTGTTTTTAGTGAGCACAAAGGAGCATGTCCTAGGAATCATTAACTTACCACTGAGCAGGAGGTGGGTTTCATTCCACCATTGTTTTATTGTCTGGGGGCATGTCTCATGCTTCTGTTGCATGGTTTTGTGGTTAAGCAAACCTGCTTTCTTGAGTGATCATTTTCTTATAGAGGTCTCCCATACTTTTTCCTTATGATCCCTTAGTGGGATTAACTAGTCACCTACTTTGTCCCTTTACTCTGTCCTTATCAATGCCAGCTTCCTGGACTTTCAGAATTCACGTTTTTTGGCAGAAGAAAGCACTTTGGGGTCTTAATTGAAAGGCCTAATAGAGCACAGAAGGGTCACAAGGAGGCATAAGAGCAGAGCTCCTTCCAGTGACCTGGACTCAGCTCTGCCCCCAGTTTCCTCATGACCCCAGCAGTCTGGTCGGCCTCTGTTTCCATGCTTGGGCACACTGGCCTGGCTTGGCCTGGCACAGTCCTTTGATGCACTAGGGGTTTACACACAAAATCCCAAGATCAAACAAATGGGAGATCTAACTTTTACATCAAAAAAGTACAGGTAATAGTGTTTGGGAGGAAAAATTTTCCCTTCTTACCTTCTAGGTTCTTTGGCTGGTCTAATAATTAAATTGACATGACACAGATTAACAGGACAGAAAAAAAGTTTAATAGCACGTATACCTCCTACACACATGTGAGAGACCTGGGAAGCCCTCCCCTTAAATACCGTCTTCAGCTGAAGAGAAAAGAAGATGTTGGGGGTGAGGAGTCAGGAGAATTTACCCGGAAAAGCTCAGTAAACGAGGGTAAGGTTGTTATGCAGATTTAAATCTATGCCTTCAGGGAATTCCCTGGCTGTGGACTTGGAGCTTCCACTGTCGGGGGCCTGGGTTCAATCGCTGGGAACTAAGATTCTGCAAGACGTCTGGCATGGCCTAAATCAATCAGTCACTCAATCTGCGCCTTCAGGAGTGATAATAGTTTCTAGAGATAAAGATCATCTCCCTCCTCCTGGTACAGCGATGGAGACCCCCTTACAAATGGAGATTTCCCTTATACTTGTAAATGTCTCTCAAAAAAGGGTAACTTCTACTCATGTTTTCAGAGCTGCTCCCGTGTCTGCAGTGTCTTAAAAATAATCAGCCTAAAATAATCCTTATGCCAAAGAGACATATTTTGGGTGGCAAATTCTGCTCCCCTGCATAGATAAAAAGTCAAAGTGATTTATCTATCTTCGGACCTTATAGGGGAAATGGATAAAGTCAGAAAGATCCTTATATGTGGCAATCCATTTTGCAGCAATAAACGGAAAGGCTGAGATGTCTGAGGACAGACAGTGTAGTCAGTGGTCAGTCATGGTGAGGGTTTTGCCCTTCCAGAGCACCTGTGGACCCGGGTGCGAGAGGCAGAGACACGGCACCCTCCTCCAGAAGGGATCATGTAGGGCGTTCTTGGTCCACTGAAAGAAATGAACAGCCTAAAAGTTGAGACTTATGTTTTATTCAGTGAACAAAACTGAGGACTTAAGCCTAGAAGACAGCCTCTCAGATAACTGAGGGACTGCTCTGCAGAGGTAAGGTAGGTGCCATGTGTGGGCTCATTGAAATCATTCCTTTGATATGCACCTCAGCTCTCTGGGGCCAGTGTCCTGTTCTTTCCCATTCTGAGTCCCCTGAGGGGGCCCCTTTGGGGGTGGCTGCAGTGGCTGATAGCTTGATGGCTGCAACACCCTTTGTTTGCTGATACACCAGGTGGCATTCTTAGTCCGCATCTCCCTTCTAGAAAGGAAAATTGAACATTAAGCTTAATGCTGCCTTGGGGGCCAGCAGTACTGTCTCTCCTTTCCCACCACCTGCACCGCCTGCTTTGCCCCCAACACACACACAAGGGAGTGTCTGGTTTTAAAAGCGCTTATTTTGATAGTCAGGGGAAATGCATGACACTTAGAAATCATGAATATGGCAAAATGGTAGGCTGGATTTGTACATGATGAGATGAAGAAGGAAAGTACAGAAAAGTGGTATTTCAAAAAGTATTCCTGTATGTATACCAAGGGGGAAAGGGGGTGGTGGGATGAGTTGGGATGTTGGGATTGACATATATACACTATTGATACTATGTATAAAATAGATAACTAATGAGAACCCACTGGTATAGCACAGGGAACTCTACTCAATGCTCTGTGGTGACCTAAATGAGAAGGAAATCCAAAAACAGGTGATATATGTATACGTATAGCTTATTCACTTTGCTGTGCAGTATAAACTAACACAATGTTGTAAAGCAACTATACTCCAATTAAAAAAAAAAAAAAAAAGTTCCTGATGGCCAGAAACACAGAGCCTTCCACCTACAGGAGCAGGGTTGCCAAACACTGAAAATCTTCCCAAGGAAAGAGAAACCTTGAGAAGAGAGAAGGGGGCCCAGGGGCTGCCCCGTCTCCTATCTGGCATAGGATATATCCCTGACCTACTGCCCTGCAGCAACAAGTCAGGTGCTTGGCTGACCTGTGTTTTCTTTTCTGAAGGCAGTGTGCCCTGGCAGCCCTCCGAGATGTTCGGCGGTTCCTTAGTGAGGAGGGGGGGCATGTGGCGGTGAGTATAACACCCTGGTGGTATCTGGGAGTGACATATGGGAGCCCACATACTTCTGCCCCTTTACTTATCAGGCATCTGGAGGGGAAGGCAGGGTGTATGTGGCCCTAGATACCCCTGGGTGCCAGCCCCTGGGAAGAAGTCTGCAGCTGCTGTGCTGGAAGAAGCCAGAGGCCAGATGTGGGCCAGGAATTTCCCTCTGGGCTTGTGGTTGTGTTTGACCCTGCTGGACTTCCCTCTGAATACTCACATTCTTGGCCACTCCACAAGTTAGAGGTGTCATGTTACCTAAGTCTTTAGCAAATGTGATTTCTCCTGGTATGGAGAGCATCCAGCTCAACATTTGGTGGCTATTCCAGGAATCAGTTGAATGCTGGGCAAGGGAATTCCCCCTCTGTGTTGGCCCCTCCAGTCAGACGGACAGGTGGGACAAGGCTGAGCAAGGGTGTCTGCAGGAAAGGGCCCTACCCCAACCCTATGTAGTCAAACACGGGCTATTTTTTCCTTCCTTTTTCCTTTTGAAGGCATGCATCCTGGAGCTCTGTCCCCCAGCCCCATCTAGATCAGTTGCCCTCTAGGTCTGTCTGTGGCACAGCTGTCACCCTGGGAATTTCCTTCTCTTCCCTCCTGAGTTGAATGCCCTGCTCTTGGATCCCATGTCTTGCTTTTCCTTGCTTTACTGACTTGTTTTGTTGGAGCACATCCTCTAATAGCTTTCTGAGAAAGGTACTTGGGAAGTAAATTTTGTGAGACTTTGCATGTCTAGAAATGTCTTTTCTTTATCCTCACATTTGATGGATGGGTGGAAAGAACGTTTCCTTTAGAATTTTCATGACATTGCTCCATTGTATTATGGCTTCTAGAGTGGCTGTGGGAAAGTCTGATGTCATTCTGATTTGCTGATCCTCCTTAAAAGTTTTTTTTCCCTAGGGAATTCCCCGGCAGTCCAGTTGTTAGGACTCCATGCTCTTTCTGCTGAGGGCCTAGGTTCAATCCCTGGTCAGGGAACTAAGATCCCACAAGCTGCACATTGCGGGCAAAAAGACGTTAAAAAAAAAAGAAAGAAAAGGGCTTCCCTGGTGGCGCAGTGGTTGAGAGTCTGCCTGCCAATGCAGGGGACACGGGTTCGTGTCCCGGTCCGGGGAGATCCCACATGCCGCGGAGCGGCTGGGCCCGTGAGCCATGTCCGCTGAGCCTGCGCGTCCGGAGCCTGTGCTCCGCAATGGGAGAGGCCACAACAGTGAGAGGCCCGCGTACCGCAAAAAAAAAAAAAAAAAAAGAAAAGTTTTATTTCCTAGGGGAAACTGGGGGCTTCTCATGCCCCTTCCTCTGGGGAAGCTTTTAGGGGTCTTCAAGGTGATGTGCTTTATGGTGGGTCTTCTCCACAATGCTGGGTCCTTTGGGGGACCCTTTCCATCAGGAAACGCCTCTCCAGCAGCTCAGAGAAATGTCATATATTTTACTTTGTTAAACCACCCCCGCTGCTTTCTCACAACTGAGTCCCCACTCCCCTCCCATCTTCTTCTTTTTTTAAAAAAAATGAATTTATTTATTTTTTATTTATTTTTGGCTGCATTGGGTCTTCATTGCTGCACGCAGGCTTTCTCTAGTTGTGGTGAGCGGGGGCTACTCTTCATTTTGGTGCGCATGCTTCTCTTTGTGGTGGCTTCTCTTGTTGTGGAGCACGGGCTCTAAGGTTGCAGGCTTCAGTAGTTGTGGCTCTCAGGGTCTAGAGCGCAGGCTCAGTAGTTGTGGCTCGCAGGGTCTAGAGTGCAGGCTCAGTAGTTGTGGTGCACAGGCTTAGTTGCTCCGTGGCATGTGTGATCTTCCCGGACCAGGGATCGAACCTGTGTCCCCTGCATTGGCAGGCAGATTCTTAACCACTGCACCACCATGGAAGTCCCTCCCTGTCCTCATTTCTTGAAGTTCCTTTTATTCTGTTTGATTTAGTCTTTGTTTTTCATGTTAGAGGTTTTGCTGGAGCATCCAGTGAGCCCTGGTCAAATGCCCTTTGTAAAAAGTTACTCTCTAAAAGCTGCTTGGGTGGGCTGCCCCTGAGTGCTGGGCAGGCCCCAGGGGGGGTCACAGCCTGCCTGGAGGAGGCAAGGAGGGGGCCTGGGGCTCCACTTGCACCACCAGCCAGTCCTCCCGTTTCTTCTGCACACTTGTCCCTTTTTTCAGAGATGCCTGTGTCCTGTTCCTGACTACCGTGGTTCTGCACAAGCAGGTGTTCTCTGGTTGGTGTAGGTTTGTGTTTGGTTTTCTCTGTTTCTCTGAGCCAGTTACCATGTGTCTATCTTAAAAAACTGTGTTGACATTTCCCATCTCCTCTCCTCTCCTGTTCCCATTTTACTGGGGTGACAGGATGGAGTGGAAGTAAACATGGGTTTAGTTCTACAAGTTTAACTAGTTTCACTGGAAGTCTTGTGAGTGAGTGCCTGCTGCCCTGCTTCCAGCTTCCTTGGGGTGCTCCCCAAGGAAGGGGAGGACCAGCCCAGCCATTGCAGGTCTGAAGGAGATTGGCCAGGCGGATGGCCGAACGGCAACTGGTCCTGATGAGAAATCCAGTCCCTGTGCTACAGCTGTCGGGTGGCCTCCCACCCTCTCCAGGACCAGAGGCTGAGTTAACCCCATTTTGGTCCTAGGTTTTTGATGCAACAAATACCACCCGAGAACGGAGAGCGACCATCTTTAATTTTGGGGAACAGAATGGCTACAAGGTGAGGCCTCCTTGGCTTACCTCCTTGGTTGGGCTGTGGCACGTTCGGGCCCTCTGGGGCCACTTTCTCGGCCTCCTGAGGCCCACTGGCCTCAGGCAGGTGGGCTCCTGAGTGGATTTGGGATATTGATTTTCTCTCCACCTGGAGTTATCTTTCTGAGGAAGTGGGGGTCTTGGGGGGAGAGTCCTTCATAGGGCGGCACCTGCTTTGGTTCTGTGCTCCTTGACCTGACCCCACCCCCTGAAGAAGGGCCTCTGGGCAGCATGGCCCTCAGTGGGTAGGGAGCTCCGGGGAGCCAGGCTCAGGGCCCTAAATGTGTCTCTGGTTCCTTCCCTCCTGCCCACCCTGGTCTTTGCTGCAGACCTTTTTTGTTGAGTCCATCTGTGTGGATCCTGAGGTTATAGCTGCCAACATCGTGGTGAGTGGTGCATCTGACCTTGTGGGAGCAGTAATACAGCCAAGATGGCCTGTGACAGTGAGGTCCATCTCCAGGTTAAGCTGGTGCCTGGGCCGACCTTAACTTGGTCTTCTTGAACATTGTGGGTAGGGGGGAAGGCGGTAGATCTCTGGGTCGGGTGGGAACTGCCCACCCGATCACAGTCCCTCATCCCCCAAAGATGAGGGACTGCGATCACAGGATGTTCAGTAATACTCTCTTAGCACTGGTATGGGAGCTGGGACCAGGGAGCCACTGGGCTCTTCCTAATGGGACCAGTGCCCCTGGGAGGCCAATCCTCCTGCCCAGCCTCCCCCCAACCCAGCATCCTCCTTGGTCTCCGACCTGCTTGGCCTCTGGCCCTGATGTGTCCTTGCTCTGTGCCTGACCCCGGCAGCAAGTGAAACTGGGCAGCCCTGACTATGTCAACCACGATAGCGATGAGGCCACGGAGGATTTCATGAGGCGCATCGAGTGCTATGAGAATTCATATGAGTCGCTGGACGAGGACCTGGACAGGTGAGGCAGGGCAGCACTGTGTCCTTGGCTGCGGTGGGTGGTAGGTGGGGTCCACTCGGCTGCCTCCTGTGGCTCCTCAAGGTGGTGGCTGAGGGACCACCTCCGCGGGCAGAGATGGTCTGTCCTTTTTTGTTTCTTTCCTCGGGGTGGAAATCATGGCCCAGGGGTGACTTGCAGAACCGTAGCTGCTTTATCTGGAGCTCTGTGAGTCACAGTTTTCTGCTATTTCATCAGAAAATCAAGCCTGTTTTCTATTCAGAGGGTCTTCCCACAAGGCTTTTGCAGACAGTACATGCTCTTCTTTCAGTGGGTGGTCTGTATTTTGAGAAGGGGAAGGGGTGCCCAGACCCTGCCTACTAACAGCTAGCAGTAACCAGTGCTTGTGAGCCCCGCCCGCCTCCCTCTGGAACAGGGATCTGTGGGACTGAGTGCTGGGTGGGGACAGCAGCCAGCCACCGGCAAGCTCTTTCCGTAAAGGCTCAGGTGGTAGATATTTTAGGCTTTGGGGGCATACAGTCTCTGTTGCAGCTACTTAACTTTGCCATTTAGTACTAAAGGAACATAGACGATACGTAAGTAAATAAGCATGATTGTGTTCCCATAAAACTGTATTTACAAAACCAGGCTGAGTTTGACTTGCTGGCCATAGTTTGCCAACTCCTATATTATAGCAGAAATGGGGGCAGTGGTTAAGTGAATAACACTTAAGTAATTAAGTTAACGCTTAAGTAATTAAGTTAACTTTAATAACTGAATAAAGTATTACACAGTCCTTATAAATCATGCTGAAGAGACATGGGAAAGTGTATGTTATGTAGCATTAAGTGAAAAGGGTGGAATATGAACTTGTACTTGGGTTGTTTATAATTACGTATGAATATATAGTTACGAACGAAAGAAGTCAAGTGACTGCTGGGGGGATGTTTTCTGGGTTGTTTGAGGGACAGTCCCTGGACTGAGTCCCCTCAGCGAGGCTGGCACTGATCCGGTGCTGCTGCCCCGGCCTCTGTGTTTCTCCTGGTCTCCCCCCAGCATGGCATTGCTCCTTGTGGCTCTGTTCTCCACGCTGCAGGGCTGCACTGGTCCAAAGCAGGGAAAGCGGCGGAGCTGGGCTTATTGGCTGCTGCCACCAGCACCATCCTCCTGTGCTTCTTGTCTCGTCCACCTGCTGCCTGGTGTGGGACATGGCAACCACTCGGCACACACACATGACCCGGGCTGGGTTCTTGGGGGAGGGTTCGCTGGGGGAAGGAAAGGCCAGGCCCATGGATGGCTGACCAGGAAGACTGGAGGGGAAGCGCGTTTGCCAACTACTCCCAGGTCAATCCTGGAAAAACTGTCTCTTGTTCACCTTACAGATAGTACGTTGAGAGCTCATAGGTAGGCAAGAGGGGCCCGGGGGACATAGAGCAGCGATGAAGGTCCCGATGTGGTAGGACTGACCCCTCGCTTTGAATGTCACCTTTTGGGAGCATGATGAGTGTGGAGCACCTCTCACGGGGTTTGTCTGTATGTCATGCGTGTCGTGTTGCTCCCACCTCACCCCCATCACTCGCGTACCAGCTGGCAGACCTGTGTGTTGTGGTCTCAAGCCTGGTGGGGTCAGAGAAGCAAGGCTCTGAGGATGGTTCCTGGAGCTGGCAGGGCGTGGCCTCAAGGACCCCGGTCATACTCACAGGCTTCTCTCTACCCTCTCTGGAAAGGGATCTGTCCTACATCAAGATCATGGACGTGGGGCAGAGCTACATCGTGAACCGTGTGGCTGACCACATCCAGAGCCGCATTGTATATTACCTCATGAACATCCATGTGACGCCCCGCTCCATCTACCTCTGCCGGCACGGGGAAAGCGAACTCAACCTCAAGGGCCGGATTGGCGGGGACCCAGGACTGTCCGCCCGGGGCAGGGAGGTCAGCGTGTGTGTGTGTGTGTGTGTGTGTGTGTTTATTTCTGTGTGCATGTGCGTGTGCTGATGCTGGACTCCAGCTAACATGCAATCCAGGTGGATGACCTCATTCAGTCTGGAATGTTCCCATTCTATAGGGAAGGTCACCCGGCAGATGCCTGAATCTCTGGCTTGCACGCGAGCTCTCACCAGCTGGTTCCCTTTCCCTGGAGAGGCATGCCATTCTGGGAGTGAGCTGAGTCCCTACAGTGTAGCTGATGCTGTGCCACAGTCCAGGGGAGATACTGAAACCTCAGTGGGAAGGTCATACAGCCTAGGGCACATGGTCGGGGGGTGAGCACTGGCAGGGGACCTGATGAGCCACAGCTGGAACTACACTGAGGATCTCGGAAGAATGCACAGGGACAGCACTTGTGGGTGTGGGTGTCGGTGTCATCGAGAGTTAGTTCGTGTTTTTTACCAAAACTGTTTTCTCTAAGGCTGGGCCCCATGGACCCTTTGAGGGCAGCCCAGGACCTGTGCATCTGAATTTGCTTGTGATGTGTTTCAGTTTGCCAGGAGTCTGGCCCAGTTCATCAGGGATCAGAACATCAAGGACCTAAAGGTTTGGACAAGCCAGATGAAGAGGACAATCCAGACGGCTGAGGCCCTGGGTGTGCCTTATGAGCAGTGGAAAGTTCTCAACGAGATTGATGCGGTAATCACCATCTCTTCCCTCCCCTGCCCAGCTCTGGGCACAGCTGCACTCACCCAGGGTGACAGTGTTGAAGTGGGTCAGGGAGAGCTTTCTCTTTAACATTTCATTATTGTTTAGGGTTCTGATTCATCCCTCCCTCCTTCCCTGCCTCCCTCCTTCCCTTCTTTTGTATATAACTATCTAGGTGTACAAAGTGATGATTTGATGTATGTATGTATTGCGAAATAATTATCACAATAAGTTTAGTTAACATCCATCACCACATAGTTACAAATTTTAGTTTTCTTGTGATGAGAACTTTCAAGACATACTCTCTTAGCAATTTTCAATTTGGTGTTAATTATAATCACCATGCTGTACATTACATCCCCAGGGCTTATTTATCTTATAACTGGAAGTTTATACCTTTTGACCCTCTTCAGCCATTTTGCCTACCAGCTGGCTTGTCATGCTTTTAACTGCCACTTTCAAATCAACAAAACCTCAAAGGGAAAAATGATGCCATATACCAGGTTCACCTCCTTGGGCTTCCCTTCACTTCAGGATCTTGGCCCCTCAGGTCTTCTCTGCCTTGTGGCTCTAGGGTGATAGCAAACAGATTATTTATTTATTTCGGTTTGGCTTTTCTAGTAGCTCTCAGTGGAGTGTTAGTCTAAAACAAGCTAGTCTACCATTGCCTGATATGGAAGTCTCGAGATCAGATTTGAATCCTACAAAGATCACCCCAACTGATAGAATTGTTTTGTTGGGATGAGGTGGGGGGACAAGCCGGAGAAGGGAGACTAGTTAGAGGTCCTTGCAATGGCCTGGTGAGGTGATGACATCTGGAACTTGGGTGGCGGCAGTGAAAAAGGAGTAGATGGACTTGAGGGATGTTTCTTCATTTATTTATCACGTATTTATGTGAGGCTACTCTGTGCTAGGAACTGGGCCAGGTGCTGGGGACCAAGATCCTAATGAAAGGATAGAGGCTGTTGATGCCCAACCAGGGATCTAAAAAGGATCTAGGATGGCTCCAGATTTCCAGCCACCGGGAAGGGTTCTGGGGCAAGGAAGGTGATGAGCTCAGCTGAGGGCAGGAACTAATCTATTTTGTTCACCACATCGTAAGTGCTCAGTAAATATGTAGTGAATGAAAGGAAGACGTTCCCGGGAGATGTTCAAGAGCAGATACCCAGGAGCCAATCCGATCTCCAAAGAGAGGTGGGGCTTGGGCATCCCCCCCACAGACATGGTGCTTGAAGCTGTGGAATGGATCAGGTGGCTGAGGGAGGCAAAGTAGGACCCAGGACAGAACCCAGGGGAACCCTGGCATTTAAGGGGCTGTGGAGGAAGCTATGGACAGGTGTCTGGTGAGGTGGAAGGGAAACCAGGCTGATGGGGTCATGGGAGTCAAGGCAGAGAGGAGGAGGCAGTGGTCAGTGGGGTGAGATACCATAGGGAGGGGGAGTGAGGCCAGGCTCCAAACTGACCATTGGGATGTCATAAGACCACTGGGATTCTTGGCATGAGCCTATTGGGTTAGTGCCCGGTGGGAATGGGTGGGGAAGTGAGTGGGGGGCAAGGGACTCAGAGTCAAGGGAGACTTGGTCGTGTGTAAGCTGATGTGGTGAGGGGCTGGTAGAAAGGGAGAGGATGAGACGACAGGAGGCCCCGAGTGGTGGCGGAGGCCCAGATTCCAGGGTATCAGTAGAGGAGAGGGGTGCAGGTGGCTATAGAGTACTGTGTCTCAGAACTTCATGGAGGTTTCACTCAAGAGTGAAAGGAAGGAGGAGTTTCCAGTGGGCGTTAAGCAAAGGGGAAGAGTTGGCTTGTCTGGAGACCAGGAGTCTTCTGTGCCCCCTTGTCTGTGTTCTGGGGGCGATCCTCCACCCCCAGCAGATGGATGCAGCTGTGGAAAAGGTAGACACTCATTCAGCTCGCGAGCTTGTTCAGTTGTGTCCCTATGGATGAGATGGAATCAAGTTGGACAGAGGAGGTGAGGAGTAGGGAGGAAGATGATGAAGCCGCATGCCATGGAATCCATCCCCGCTGGAAAAGATTGGGGAAGGGAAAGGGGGCGTCCATGGCATTATGAGATGGGAGGGGCCACAGGCACAGCATTCATGTAGGGAGCCAGGCCAGGAAGGCTGACAGTGGGCTGTTAACCAGGGACATCTCCAGAGGGTCCCTTGGGAGCTTGGGCCACCTGGCCTCATGGAGGAAGCCTCTTTGTGAATAAGATCTTGTCCCCCGTCTGGTTATTGCTGGTCCACAGAAAACCTGTGACCATTCTTTTATTTGCTCTAGTACTTTTTCAGTTGATTATCTTAGCTTTATCTCAGGGAGCTGTCATATCTTCTGAAATAAGGATAATCCAGTTGTTACCTCCCCAGTTTAAGTGCCTTGTGTTTCTGTTGTATATTCTTTTTTTTTTTTAGAAAGTCTATTTATTATTTATTAATTATGATTATTTTTTGACTGCATTGGGTCCTTGTTGCTGCACGCGGGCTTTCTCTAGTTGTGGTGAGTGGTGGCTACTCTTCGTTGCGGTGAGTGAGCTTTTCATTGCAGTGGCTTCTCTTGTTGTGGAGCATGGGCTCTAAGCGTGTGGGCTCAGTAGTTGTGGCACGCAGGCTCTAGAGCGCAGGCTCAGTAGTTGTGGCGCACAGGCTTAGTGGCTCTGCAGCATGTGGGGTCTTCCCTGACCAGGGCTCGAACCTGTGTCCCCTGCGTTGGCAGGTGGATTCTCAACCACTGCACCACAAGGGAAGCCCTGTACTTTTCTATATGGTTGAAAATTTTCAAAAGAAAAAGTTTGTGTATCTCATTAATTTCAACTTTAATTGTATCATTCAAATTTTGTCTTTTTTTTCTGTTTGATCATCATAAATCAATAGTTGAATGTTAAATACACTCTAATTATAATTTTGTTGATTTTTCTTGCATTTTCAAGAATTTTGCATTATTTTACCTTTTTTTCTTCACATATTTTGATGTTTTATTATAAAGTAAAGTTCATGACTTAGGAATTTGTGGGACATAAAAGGAAACAGATGGCCACTCCAATTAGGTTAATTCAATGAGGATTTATAAAAGGACCTTTTTTCAAAGATAATGGGCAGGATATAGGGACCTCGTAACAACAGGGACCATTGCTTCCCTTGGGCAGAGGAGAGAGAGGATATAGGAACCTGGGGACAGGGAGCAGTGAGTAAAGGGCAGCCTGGTGGGATGGAACCTTGGGTGAGGGCCTAGACCACTGAAAGCAACTTCTTCAGGAGGGAGTCAGAATAAACATCTCTACCTCACTCTCCTCCCTCCCTGTGACCTCCTGCCAGTGTTCCCCATGGCCTAGCCCAACAAGACATTAGTAGCCATGGGAGCCTTGTAGATGCATGCACAAAGGTCAACCTCCTGGGGCAGAGAGCAGGTGGAGAAGCAGAAGGATATGGAGGGGCAAATGAGAGGAAACAGCACAGACTTCCTTCTGTTTCAGCATGTAAAAATGCTGTTCCATTGTTGTCTTCTTCTTCTTCTTCTTTTTTTTTTTTTTGGCTGCACTGGGTCTTCACTGTGGTGCGCAGGCTCTTCATTTTAGCATGCGGGCTTTTCTCTAGTTTCGGCATGTGGGCTTCTCTAGTTGTGGCGCGCGGGCTCTAAGGGCCACGGGCTCAGTAGTTGTGGTGCGTGGGCTTCTCTCTAGTTGTGGTGCATGGGCTTAGTTGCCCCGTGGCATGTGGGATCTTCGTTCACCAACAAGGGATCAAACCCTTGTCCCCTGCATTGGAAGGCGGATTCTTAACCACTGGACCACCATTGGACCACCTCTATTGTCTTCTGGGTCACACTGTTTTCTAGCAAGGAGTTTTCTGTCATTCTTATCTTCGTTTTGTATATAATGTATCTTCTTTTCCTCTATTTTCTCTTTATTATTGATTTTAAGCAATTGGATTATGATGTGCTTTGGTATGTTTTACTTTATGTTTATCCTGCTTGGAGTTCATTGAGATTCTTGGATTTCTGGGTTTCTAAATATGAGTTTGAAAAAAAATTTAAGATATCATTTCTTTAAATATATTTTCTGCTACCCTGTCTCCTACCCTGGACTCCAACTTCTTGTATGTTAGACTGTTTGGTATAGTGTATAGAACCTATGGGATAATCCCACAGGTCACTGAGCTTCTGTTCATTGTTTCTCAGTCTTTTGTTCTTTCCAAGTTTCTGTTTGGCTAGTTTCTATTGCTATATCTTCAAGCTCACTTATCTTTACTGCTGTTTTTGTTCAACTCATCCAGCATCCAGTGAACTTTATATTTCAGGCGTTATGTTTTTAAGCTCTAGGGGTTCAGTTTTGTTCTTTTTTATGTCTTCTTCTTTTCTTGTGATGCTCTGCAGTCCAGGAAGTGCCTGCAGTAAATTGCTGCAGTCGTAGACTCCTTGTGTCCCTTCTGGAGGATCACAACCCTGCTCTGCCTGTTGTCTAGTGTCTACAAACAATTGTTGCATACATTTTGTCTAGTTCTTTTGAATTGTTTATGTTGGGCCGAGAGCAAATCTGGTACCAGTTACTCCACTGTGGCTCAGCCTTCATTTTGGATGTTTCCTGTTTCAATATAAAACACTTTTTGTGTGGATTTATACTTTGACGAATTTGAATATTATCATCCCTGCTTTTCTTTTTCCAATTTTTTTTTTTGTAAAATGCACATAACATAAAATTTATCATCTTAACAACCATTTTTACGTGCACAGTTCAGGGGTATTAAATACGTTCAGAATGTGCAGTCATCATCACCATCCATCTCCAGAACTCTTTTTTTTAATAGTTTTATTTTTGTAACCATGTTAATGTTTATAAATTTATTTACTTTTTAAATATTTATTTAGGTTGCACCGGGTCTTAGTTGCGGCATGTGGGATCTTTGTTGCGGCATGCGCACCCTTAGTCGTGGCATGCAGATTTATTTATTTATTTATTTATTTATTTATTTATTTATTTATTTATTTACTTTATGTTTGGCTGTGTGGGGTCTTAGTTGTGGCACGTGGGATCTTCTTTACTTCATGCATGTGGGATCTAGTTCCCTGACCAGGGATTGAACCTGGGCCCCCTGCATTGGGAGTGCGGAGTCTTACCCACTGGACCATCAGGGAAGTCCCCATCTCCAGAACTCTTTTCGCCTTATAAAATGGAAACTCTATACCCATTAAACAATAACCCCCATTTCTCCTCCCCACCCAGCCTCTGACAACTACCATTTTACTTTCTGTCTCTTTGATTCTGTCTGTATGATTTTTCTGTCTCTAAGTATGTCACATAAGTGGAATCATACAGCATTTGTCTTTTTGTGACTGGTTTATTTCACTTATCATAATGTCCTCAAGGTCCATCCATGTTGTAGCATATGTCAGAATCATATTTTTAAGCTTGAATATGGTTCCATTTATGTATATACCACATTTTGCTTATCCATTCATTTATCTATGGACATTTGGGTTGCTTCCACCTTTTAGCTATTGTGCATCGGGCTGCTATGAACATGGGTATATAAATCTCTCTTTGAAACACTTCTTTCATTTCTTTTTGGTACCTATGTAGAAGTGGAATTGTTGGATCATATGGTAATTCTATTTTTATTTTTTTGAGGAACCGCTATGCTTTTTTCCATAGCAACTGCACCATTATACTTTCCTACCAACAGTGCACGAGTGTTCTGATTTCTCCACATCTGTGCCAACACTTGTTATTTTTCTGTTTTTTGTTTTTTTTTACAGTAGCCATTCTAATGAGTGTGAGGTGGTATCTCACTTTGGCTTTAATTTGCCATCCTTGCTTTTTGTCCATTTTTTTTTTGTTATGCCTACTCCCTTTTATTTTTAACCTTTTTCTGTCATTTCTTTAGATGAAAGGAACATATCTTTGGTTTATTTTTTGGCCTGAGAGCTTTTTTCATTTAGGAATCTAAACCCATTCATATTTATTATTACAATCGCTATCTTTGTCCTTTTTTTTCCCCAGTACCTTGCAGATTTCTTTTCATCTCATTTTTTTTTTTTTCTGTATAAACATCATCTTTTCTGTGATTTGGAAGGCAAGCAGTGTTTTTATTCCAGTAGTCATTACCTTACAGCTTTTCAAAAACATTCTTAAGGAGAATGCTTGTAAATAAAGGAATAACTAAAATATACTTATCAAAATTAGTAACAGGAAAATAATTCTTGATTCTGTTGGGAATTATGAGGATGTGTTATTTCCATTTGTTTCCTTTCTGCCCTTTTTTTTTTTTTTTACTGTAATTGGGCAGAGTATAGCATCATGTCTTTTTTTTTTTTATCTGTTGTAGCTCTTCTTTAGAACTGATGAACTCTTTCAAAAGAGTAAGCAATTTCTGTGACCCGTTTTATAGCTCATTTAACCCATTTTGTGGGCTTTCATCAGCTGTGGCTGGTGGGAGTTACAGGAGGTTTCCAGCCCTGATTTCTTTCTCGTGCAGATAGCAGCTCCCTGACGCAGGTTAGGGGTCTGGTGTCTGCCTTCCAAGGGCATGGATATGGCTGGAGCATTTGGTTTCTCAGAGAAGCCTTGGCAGCCCTGATCTTTTTTTTTTTTGAGGTTAATCCGATTATTTTCCTAGATACACTGGATTCCCTTCTTTTTCTTTAGTTTGGAAACTATTCTAGTATCTATGATCTGTTAGTCATCTTTCCATGTTTATCTTTGTTCTTTCCTCTGTTCTGGTAAACAGCCTTGGGCTAGTCTTCTATTTTAACGTTGTGATTTTTTTCTTAGCCCAATCCACAATTTACTGTCTTATTTTTCCTTTTTTGAAAACAACAGCTTTATCGAGATATGATTCACACATGATACAGTTCACCTGTTTAAATTGTATGATTCAATCGTTTTTAGTATATTCACAGAGTTATGCAACCATCACCACAATCAATTTTAGAACATTTTTGTTGTTCCAAAAAGCAACCCTGTACCCATACCCCCATTTCCTTCCAGTCCTTCCCCCCAGCCCTAGGCTACCACCAATCTGTTTTCTGTCTCTATAGATTGGCCTATTCTGGACATTTCATTCCTCCTGTGGTAGAATGTATCAGTATTTTGTTCCTGTATATTGCCGAATAATATCCCATTGTATGGATATACCACATGTTATTTATCCATTCACCAGTCGATGGGCATTTGGGTAGTTGCCATTTTTTGGCTTTAGGAATGATGTTGCTCTGAATGTACAAGATTTGTGTGGACATGTTTTCATTTCTCTTGGGTAGATAGCCAGGAGTGGAATTGCTAGGTCATATGTTAACTCTACGTTTTTTTGTTTGTTTTTTTATTTTGGCTGTGCCGTGTGACCTGTGGGATCTTAGCTCCCTGACCAGGGATTGAACCCAGGCCCTTGGCAGTGAAAGCACAGAGTCCCAACCACTGGGACACCAGGGAGTCCCCCATGTTAACTCCATTTAAGCTTGTTAGAAACTGCCAGGCTGTTTGTCAAAGTGGCCGCACCATTTTACATTCCCACCAGCAGTGTGTGAGGGTTCTGATTTCTCTGCATCCTCCTTATCACTTGTCATTATCTGCCTTTATTTTTTTGCGGTACGCGGGCCTCTCACTGTTGTGGCCTCTCCCATTGTGGAGCACAGGCTCCAGACGCGCAGGCTCAGTGGCCATGGCTCACGGGCCCAGCAGCTCCGCGGCATGTGGGATCTTCCCAGACCGGGGCACGAACCCGTGTCCCCTGCATCGGCAGGCGGACTCTCAAACACTGCACCACCAGGGAAGCCCCTATCTGCCTTTTTTGTTATAGCTGCCCACACTAGAACACAGTTCAGCCAAGTTCTCTGCTGCTTTATGATAAAGATTGCCTTTTCTCTCTCTCTTTTTTTTCTGGCCGCGCCACACATCTTGCGTGATCTTAGTTCCCTGACCAAGGATTGAACCTGGGGCCATGGCAGTGAAAGCACGGAGTCCTAACCACTGGACCCCCAGAGGAGTCCCTAAACATTCATATTTCTAGCAACATTCTGTTCATGATAATATACGTATTCTCTAAGGCAACAGAGGCTTGCTCTACTGTCCTTCACTTCCTTCTGAGCCATCACCCTAATCATTTTTTTTTTGGCCACACTGTGGCTTGTGGGATCTTAGTTCCCCGACCAGGGATTGAACCCAGGCTCTCAGCAGTGAAAGCATTTGGTTCTAACCACTGGACCGCCAGGGAATCCCCCAATCTTTTTTTTTTTAGTTAATTAATTTATTTTTGGCTGCGTTGGGTCTTGGTTGCTGCACACAGGCTTTGGGCTACTCTTCATTGTGGTGTGTGGCCTTCTCATTGAGGTGGCTTCTCTTGTGGTGGAGCACGGGCTCTAGGCACACATGGGCTTCAGTAGCTGTGGCACACGGGCTTAGTTGCTCTGTGGCATGTGGAACCTTCCTGGACCAGGGCTTGAACCCGTGTCCCCTGCATTGGCAGGTGGATTCCTAACCACTGTGCCACCAGGAAAGTCCCCCCCAATCACGTTTATTTTATAAATTTATTTATTTATCTTTTGGCTGTGTTGCTGCGCACAGGCTTTCTCCAGTTGCAGAGAGCGGGGGCTGCTCTTCGTTGCAGTGCGTGGGCTTCTCACTGCAGTGGCCTCTCGTATTGCGGAGCACAGGCTCCAGGCGCACAGGCTCAGCATTTGTGGCACGTGGGCTCAGTAGTTGTGGCTCATGGGCTCCAGAGCGCAGGCTCAGTAGTTGTGGCACACAGGCTTAGCTGCTCCACGGCATGTGGGATCCTCCCGGAGAGGGCTCGAACCCGTGTCCCCTGCATTGGCAGGAGGACTCTCAACCCCTGCGCCACCAGGGAAGCCCCTGCCCCCAATCCCTTTTAATGCCCATATTTTTAGCAGGTTCCTGGTGGCTGCCAACATTCCTTGGCTTATAGGTGCATCACTGCAATCCCTGTCTCCCTCATTACATGGGCTTCTTCCCTGTGTGTGTCTCTCTATGTCTTTACATGGCCTTCTTAAAAGGGCATCAGTCATTGGACCTCATCTACTTGATTATATCTGCAAAGACTATTTCCACATAAGGTCACATTCACAGTCCCCAGGGGTTAGGACTTCAGCGTATCTTTTGGGGGGAAGTATTCAACTCACAACAGGTAGTTTGTGTCTTTGTAGGAATTTTCCTATTTCACCTAAGTTGTCTTATTTGTTGGCATATAATTGTGTATAGTATTCCCTTATAATCTTTTTTATTTCTGTAAGCTTTGTAGTGATATCCCCCTTTCATTCCTGGTTTAATAATTTGAGCTTTCCTTTTTCCTGTCAGTCTAGCAAAAGTTTTGTGAATTCTGTTGATCTTTCCAAAGAACCAACTTTTGATTTCGTTGCTTTTTTCTATTTAATGAATTTGTGTTCTAATTTGCATTATTTCCTTACTTCTGCTTGCTTTGGGTTTAATTTGTTCTTCTTCCAGTAACTTTTTTTTTTAATAAATTTATTTATTTAGTTAGTTTTGGCTGTGTTGGGTCTTTGTTGCTGTGGGTGGACTTTCTCTAGTTGTAGTGAGTAGGGGCTACTCTTTGTTGCAGTGTGTGGGCTTCTCACTGTGGTGGCTTCTCTTGTTGTGGAGTGCAGGCTCTAGGCACGCGGGCTTCAGTAGTTGTGGCACGTGGGCTCAGTAGTTGTGGCATGCAGGCTTAGTTGCTCTGCGGCATGTGGGATCTTCCTGGACCAGAGATCGAACCCTTGTCCCCTACATTGGCAGGCGGATTCTTAACCACTGTGCCACCAGGGAAGTCCCTCCAATATCTTAAGGTAGAAGATTGGATTAGTGATATGAGATCTTTTTTTTTTTTATATAGGCATTTATAGGTTTAAATTTTCCTCATCATCTTTCCTTTTTAATAGACAACTTTGCCCCCAAGGCTTTGTCTAGGAAAAAAACCCTGAGGACAAAGGTAGAAACCAGCAGCTTTTTATTTTTTCTTTTCTTTTCTTTTTTATTTTTCAGAATAATTTGTTTATTGTGTGTGTTATGAATTGTAGTGTCACAGTTTGTTCTCCTGACCCCCACTTTATAGTTTCTCACATCTTTGTTTTGAATTTTATTTTATTTATTTATTTATTCATTTATTTTTGCGGTACGCGGGACTCTCACTGTTGTGGCCTCTCCCGTTGTGGAGCACAGGCTCCGGACGCGCAGGCTCAGTGGCCATGGCGCGATGGCCCAGCCGCTCCACGGCATGTGGGATCTTCCCGGACCGGGGCACGAACCCATGTCCCCTGCATCGGCAGGCGGACTCTCAACCACTGCGCCACCAGGGAAGCCCTATTTTATTTATTTTTTTATACAGCAGGTCCTTATTAATCATCAGTTTTATACACATCAGTGTATACATGTCAATCCCAATCGCTCAATTCATCACACCACCACCACCACCACCCCGCCGCTTTCCCCCCTTGGTGTCCATACGTTTGTTCTCTACATCTGTGTCTCAATTTCTGCCCTGCAAACCGGTTCATCTGTACCATTTTCTAGGTTCCACATATATGCGTTAATGTACGATATTTGTTTTTCTCTTTCTGACTTACTTCACTCTGTACGACAGTCTCTAGATCTATCCACGTCTCTACAAATGACCCAGTTTCATTCCTTTTTGTGGCTGAGTAATATTCCATTGTATATATGTACCACATCTTCTTTATCCATTCGTCTGTTGATGGGCATTTCAGTTGCTTCCATGACCTGGCTATTGTAAATAGTCCAGCAGCTTTTTATTATGGGCGTTTTATTGCTTCCTCTCTGGGCACCTCCTGTGTGCTGGTTCTTGGCTTGAGCCTTGGAAGGACTGACACTGGTCAGTCCACACATTGTCCTGGGCTCTTTTGTTTTGTTTTAAAATGGCATTTGTGTACAATACTCTGTGCTGTGCGTGTGTGTGTATCCTGAATGACATGAGGGAACTCTTACTTTATAGCCTGTACAATAATACATACTCTGCTGTAGTATTTCCATAGCACAGAAGACAAAAAGACACATTAGAAAAGACACATAGTTAACATTTCTGTGTTTAATTTTATGGCATAAACTGGATGGATGGATGATGGGTGGGTGGAAAAGACGTGTGATAGCTTTTTCCAAATGTGAGGCTGCCCCTGCTTAGTGTTCCCAGGGTGCCTGCTCTTCCCAGCTGGGAGAGGCCTTGTGGCCCAGCAAATGCCCTCCCCCTGACACAGGGCTGATCCCTGGGCCTGATGTGGGTGGTGTGATGACTGCGGTGTCTCCCTAGGGCGTCTGTGAGGAAATGACTTACGAGGAAATTCAGGATCATTATCCACTGGAATTTGCCCTGCGAGACCAGGACAAGTACCGGTACCGGTACCCCAAGGGGGAGGTAGGTGGGATATGGGGGCTTAATCCCAGCCACTGCTGCCTGCCTGGGAGGACCGCCTGTGACTGAGGGCCCTGAGGGGCTCTGCAGAGGCTCCGTGGGCAGCAGGAGGGGCCTGGCCTCAGAGGTAGGCAGGCTGGGTGTGTGTGTCACCTCCACCACTTCTCAGCCGTGGCCCAGGCTGCAGGCCCCTCCTTGGGTGGTGGGTGAGCAGTGCTGCCCAGGAATCCCAACCCTGAGGCCTACTGGAGCCCTGTTTCCCATCACTCCCCATCTTTACTTTCCCCATCCCTGGGAGTGTCATAGGGTGACCCCATCCTCCCTGTGGCTCCAGACACCATCCCTAGCCCTGAATCCAGACCTAGGGATTCATTTTCCCCAGGTGAGTCGTGACTACCATAAGTCACCTGCACTGTCACCTCCCCTCAGACTGGCTCTCGCCTCAGCCCAGGCCCCGGGTAGAAACAGTGTCACCTTTTTTTTTTTTTTTGCGGTACGCGGGCCTCTCACTGTTGTGGCCTCTCCCATTGCGGAGCACAGGCTCCGCACACACAGGCCCAGCGGCCATGGCTCACGGGCCCAGCCGCTCCGTGGCACGTGGGATCCTCCCGGACCGGGGCACGAACCTGTGTCCCCTGCATCGGCAGGTGGACTCTCAACCACTGCGCTACCAGGGAAGCCCCCAGTGTCACCTTTGACTCATGTATCTCCCAATTCTAGGATGTGACCTGAGGCAGTGGCCAAATAAAAATACCTCCCACAGACACACAGGTTTGCGTACACACATACACGTACACATGTCAAAACCCCCCGCCCAAATGCCAGGCTCACAGGTGCCTATGCTGTGCTGTCCTCGGGAATAGGACAGCTTCGGGTAGCATTGATATTTCCCCACGTCATACTGTGAGGGAGAACCCAGATTTAGAACCAAACCAGATAACAGTAAAAAGAAACAAAGCAGCTGGCTGCTCAAACTTGAGAATACAGGGGGGAAATTGGTAGGGAAGGTAGTTGCCAAAAGAGGCAATCTAGGATTTCCCCAGAAATACCAGGGGCTAGCACAAGTCATGTTGGTTTTACTCCCAACCAAATCATGGGGCAAACTCAGCTCCAAGCTTGAGGCCTTTTTTTTTTTTTCTGAAGGACGGCTCACTGTGTGCAAACAGGGGTGAACCCCCAGGGCTGGGTCTCCCAGTGAAAAGCTCTAGACCTGCCAGTCACCGGGGTTGGTCCAAGGGCTCCCTCACGGCACCCAGGGGACGTACAGGGCAGGCCGACTGTGAGGATCCTTCCTGGGAGCTCAGGCATTCTGACAGTTTGCACGCTGGGAAGTTTGGGAGGTTTTTGCTTCCCCTCCCTACAAGCCTCGTTCTGTGTACTCCACGTGTGGCGGGTAGGAAGGGAGCCGTGTCTTCTCCACCTGTCATCAGTTGCCAGCATGTGAATTCCAGCAGCTGAGGGTTCAGCAAAGGGCCCAGGATGGGCATGGAGGCGGCCCCTTGGATGCAACCTAAGCCCCAGCCCTGCCCTCGCGGTCCTACTGGGACCTGGCCCTGGGATAGGGGAGGTGATCCCTTTGTCAGACTGCCAGTCCTCACCAACCTCCCAGAATGGTGAGGAGTTCAGGAGAAGGTAGCCCACCACCCAGAAGGTCTCCATCCCTACCCCCAGAGCTGGGTTGAGGACGCTTCCC
The DNA here is from genome assembly GCF_005190385.1 of Monodon monoceros. Classification (NCBI taxonomy): domain Eukaryota; kingdom Metazoa; phylum Chordata; class Mammalia; order Artiodactyla; family Monodontidae; genus Monodon; species Monodon monoceros. Next base: position 63,462,313 of record NW_021703780.1, on the reverse strand, counting down.
ACTTGCCCTTGCAGTCCTATGAGGACCTGGTCCAGCGACTCGAGCCTGTCATCATGGAGCTGGAGCGGCAAGAGAACGTGCTGGTCATCTGCCACCAGGCTGTGATGCGCTGCCTCCTGGCCTACTTCCTTGACAAGGCAGCAGGTGCGGACGCTGCCCCTGGGGAGGTGGGATGTGTGTGTGAGAGAGATCGAAGGGGACTGTCACCTGGGCATCCCTGGTGCCAACCCTCTCTGCCTGTGTCCACAGAACAGCTGCCTTACCTCAAGTGTCCGCTGCACACGGTCCTGAAGCTGACCCCCGTGGCTTATGGTAAAGAAGCTTCCCGCATGCTTACCTGGTTGCCAGACTGGCTGTCTGCAGGGTTCTGTGGTTTTCTGCAAACCCCTCCCTTGAAAATTTCATTAGAGGCTCATTCCTCCTCCTTCCACCCCACCACCTTTCCCAATTTGCTTTAAAATTTTTTTTGTTTTAATTCCTGTGGCCACAGGAAGCCTCCCCAATGATCCTTCCTTAACCATCACCCACCCACATGAGGGGCTTTTCTACTGGTTTCTCCAAAATCCCCCAGAAAGCCTCACGGCCCCCAGGACCTGGACCTGAAAATATGTGCCTCTGCCTTGGGCTCTGCCAGCAGAGGCCTCACGCAACTTCCTAACCTCCTGGGTCCCGACTCCTCCCCTTCAACACTGGACGAGGCACTCTCACATGGTTGTGCCCTCGGGACAATAACTGTATAGCTCAGTGGCAGCTGAAGTCATCCCAGTGCATGTTAATCGCCTCGTCCCCCTTTGCACTGAGCGCCTGGCACCATGGTGATCCCGCCTCGTGTGTGAGACAGGGCTGGGTGAGGGTCTGCTCAGTGTAGTGACCCCTCACTGAGCTAGGCTTGTTGCTTCTCAGACCGCCCTCAGCCCCCGAGGTGGGCTGCTCATCCTCACTGTGGCTCTGCCTGGTGCCCGGGCTCCTTGGCGAGCCTGCGCTGGGCAGTGGCCCAGAGGCTCGGGCCTGACACGCTGCCTAGTGCTTCCTCACGGGGCCTCCGGAGCTGCCCAAGGTGGGAAGACTGGAGTGAGGCTGAGGCGTCTGCTCAGCCCCACAGCACCGAAAGCCTCCTCCTGGGAGAAGCTTCTACCCCTGTGGCTCTGCTGCCTTTCAGGAGGGGGAATGGATTTGCATCTTCCCTTTGGCAGGTTGTAAAGTGGAGTCCATATTCCTGAATGTGGCGGCCGTGAACACGCACCGAGACAGGCCTCAGGTAGCAGCCGGGTCACTGCTGGGGTGGTGGGCACGTTCCTGGGGGTCCAGACACAGCAACCACCAGGGCCAGGCCCAGCTGGGGCATCTACTGAGTGAGCTTGAGTTCTCTGTCAGGGTGACGCTGTGGCCAGAACAGAGGCTAGAGGCCTACAGGGGGCAGGCGCTTCCATGTCCCACCAGCCCAGGCCTCATGAGCACCTGTCCAACTTGAGCACCTTTAAAAAGTAAAAATGAAAAATGTCCTGCTTTGTTGTGGAAAGGGCCATGCAGAGGCTGAGGGTGTCTCGGTGCTGCGTAGAGACCTTCCTGCAGAAGGACACGTCTCTGTTCTGTGTTCCCCCAGCGTTAAAGATAGAAGCTCCTTGAAGTGTTGCCCAGAAGCACTTCATGCCCGTGTGGGATCCTTCTGCCATGTTGGTTTCCTCTCCCACTAAGGCCAAGAGCAGGACCGCCCCTCTGGGCCCCATTCCCAGAGTCTGTTGCACCAGGAAGGCTCCTGGGACCTTAGTCATGCCTGCTGCCACCCACAGTGGGACGTGCTGGGCCTTGGGTCCCTGCCCAGGGTGCAGGCCTTGGGCCCCACAGGCTGAGGTGTGTGGATGTGTCCTCCTATTTCCTAAGGCTGCTTCCCCTCACCAGAACCAGTCATTGTGTAAACCTCTTCCCTGTTTGCCCTGAGAGTCCGATGAAGGCCCAGTCTGGCACACACAGGTCTCAGGGGAAGATGTCCCAACAGGCCCCTCATACTGAGGAAAGCCCAGAAGGTGTTGGGCCCCCAGCACTGACGGGGTGATGGTGAAAGAGGCCCCTGGACCCAGCAAGCATCAGGGGCTGGTGCCCCGGTCCATTTGCAGGAGCCAACATGGCCATGGGGTAGTTGGCAGGCACCCTGCCTGCCTCTGGGTAGGCACTTCTGAGAGGCAAACTTCTGTTGGCCAGAGGTTCTGGGATGGTTCCTTTTAAGGTGGGCAGGATCTCCAGGTCCTGGCCCATCCTTGGGGACAGGTTGTGGTGAGAAAGGGGCCCTTGGGAAGCCTGCCCCCAGTGAGAATTGCACCTGCCCCTACAATTCCAGTGGCCAGCCCTGTGAACTCAGGAGTGTGGCCATAGGGGACATGATTCCCTCCCTGAAGATCTGGGCTGTGGCCCAGGTCATTGGTGACCTGCTCCATTGGGCCACCAAGATCAGGGATCACATAGGATCACATAGTCTTACAGAGTTGAGGGGAGTCTCTGACCCCCATCCCTTAGGCCTGAGATGCCCTGAACTCAGCCAGCTATGGACAGAACTGGGCTCTGCAGCTGAGGCAGGGGAGGGGTGCTGTTCGGGAGGTGCAAGGGGCCTGGTGCCCCAGCTCTCAGACACAGGAGGTGTCCACAGGCAGCTGGGGCCATATCTGACACCTGTCCACCGACACACCGACATAGCCGGGAGGAGGGCACCCTCAGGAGCTGGTCCCCTTCCCAGCCAGCTGTTTCTCCCCACCTGACCCAGACCTGAGGCAGGAGGCGGGGATGGCCTCACTCTGGGTAATGTCTGACCTGCCTGCAAGGAGCAAGCAGGAACCGGAGGTGTCCTCCATCCCCCACCTTTGTTCTGGTGTTTGTCACCCACCACGTGTCAAGAAACTCTTGACCCCTGGCTCTTAGGAAAGGTCGGGGTCTAAGTCCTGTGGCCGGGGCTCCTCGGGCTGAGAATGTGAGTCCAGCGGCTATAGCGATGAGCGAAGCAGGTAGTGGTGACTGTCTGTCCTTGGCAAATGGTCAGTGTTCTGTGTGTTTAATTTTGTGCAGAATGTAGACATCTCTCGGCCTCCGGAGGAAGCCCTTGTCACGGTGCCTGCTCACCAGTGACCGTGTGTCGTCCACTGCAACCCCCGGGCAGGTGTTGATCTCTGTGGACGAGGTCATTCCAGGCCCTCTGGTCTGTGTGACAGTCACCACACAGGAACACCCTCAAAGCCATGCATGGCTGGTGGCACCCAGAATCCCAGTCCCAGCCCACCTGTTTCCTTGTTGACAGTGTCAGGGTTGTATGCGGTGCCCAACCTGCTGCTATAAACCACTTGGCCTGACTGCGTCTGCACCGGGCCGGTGAGAGGTTTCCCAGCCCCTGATCCTTCTGTTCTCTCTCACCGGGCTGGTGGGCTTTGTGAAGTATGAAACCCAAAAATGTGAAACGGAAAGCACTTGCTGTGATGTTTCCACCCACTGAGGCCGAGCTGCCTGGGTAGACCTGGGGACCCCTGCCAGGGCTCTGCTGCCCTCTCTTTGGCCACTTCCTGAGCCAGAGGCAAGGTGTTCATGAGCTGCTGCTGCCTCAGTAAGCGGGAAAGAGCCATCCCCATCCTGCCTCGCCAGGAGCTGAAGAGCTTCCGCCAAGGCAGCCACCTCCACTGGCCAGACCCTTGAGTCCGTGCGTCTGCATTTGTGGATGCTCAGGAAAGCAGTGTGTTCACTTCAGCACATGGGAATGCACAGAAACATGCAGGGAGCGGGGTGTTTGCGATTACCCCTTCCCAATTATGCCTACACTGGAATACTCGTGGGAGCTGGCAGCCAAGGCCACCCCTCTCCAACTGCTCTCATGGTGCAACACGTAAAGAAAGACGTGAAGACGGGACAGTTGTATGAGTCGCCCTTCCCAGTGCTCGAGGGAGAGGCTGCCCTCCCGTCTTCCTCTCCCAGCCATGCCACTGGGCTACCTTGCCCGCTGCTGCCTGTGTCCACACAAGAGTGTACACTGGTGGCAGGGACCTGCATTTGCTGTGAAGGATTCGGAAAAGCTTGCATGGTCCTGCAAAGCCTGTCCTGGCGTTTGTTGACCTCTACCCACGGAACTAAGCACGGGAAAGCCCAGAGCTGGAGGCAGCCTCCGGCCAGGGCAGGAATTTCCCAGCTTCTGATTCTTGTACACAGGAGCCTGATGAAAACGACCTCGGGAAGCCTGCCATCTGTCACGCCCCTGAGTTTTTTTGGGCCCAGGGAGTTGTGCTGGGCCGCGGGTTCCGGCTCCATTTTGTAGCTGGGAGAACAGGCTGGCCAGCAAGTTGTGAGGCTGGGTGAGGAAGTGTGTGGATTTGTAGTTGGATGCGCTGCTGTCCACAGGTGGTGGTCCTTGGTGAAGTCAGGCCCCAGGATCCTGTGTCCCTGGCCCAGGCTGATGATCTCTCGGCCTCGAGTGCCACAGCAGTTACGGACAGACATGGGTGGAGAGAGATCCAGGACAGAGCCGTGGCAGTACCCTCCTTCTGGACTTATCTCCTGTCAGAGCCCCAGGCCCCTTAGACCCAGGGCCAGAGGACCACGCTACTGCCTTTGGGATGTGGGGACTGCAGCCTTTGCTTCCATGTCCGCCAGAGTATTGATGACTTTTGGTCATGCTCAGTTGTTGGCCATAGCAGGTCCCTTTGGTCAGCGGCACGTACATCTAGATGTCACCACCTCTCCAAGACCTCAGGCTAGCTGAGGTGAGACCAGCGAGGCCTTTTCTCTCTGTCCAGAGGGCAGCCAGGAGCTACTGGAGATGTGTCACAAGGACTGGGATGGGGCAGAGGGAAGTCTGGGATCCCAGCAGGGCTCACCCGGAGCCAGCTCTGCATGGGCAGCCATCCACCTGGCTGGCTGCCCGGTTGTAGCCGGGACGGTTGATGTGCTCCTGTTGCAGACATGTTTCCTGCTCGCCCTGGAATGGATGTTGTTGGATCTCAGCCACATATCACACTGTGTCCAACATTCTTTGCAATAAATACTTTTTTAAAAAAGAACAATCTAAGGTGTTGTGTGGCCAGCTCGCCACTGGTGAGGTTCTTTCCAGCGGCTCTGCAAACCCCTGTGCTGTGCTCCCTCCCAACAGGTCTGTATGGACCCTTGGTCCAGCTCCCACCCCCATGACTACCCATCCCTGGAGCGGAAACTGTCTTGCCCTGGAGTGAGCCCTGGGCAGGGCCCGGGTTTTCTCTGGGCTGACCAAGGTTGCTGGGCCCTCACCACTGAGACAGAAACAGACATAGGGGGGGATCTGGGGTCCCTGGAAATGTGGGTCCCAAATACTGGCATCCCTGGAGAGGGGAACCAGAGGCTGGGTCGAGGATGGAGGGCCTGCATAAGGCTGTGGGTGGAGCGTGCTGGCTGATTCTCTGGTGTTCTTTGTTACTTCTGGCGTGGGGAAGGTGGTGACAAGAGACACCCTTTCCTATGCCTCAGAATTTTTTTTTCCTTTTGCATTTAAAAAAAAATTTTATTGAAGTATAGTTGTTTTTTTTAAAATAAATTTATTTATTTATTTATTTTTAATTTTGGCTGTGTTGGGTCTTTGTTGCTATGCGCAGGCTTTCTCTAGTTGTGGTGAGCGGGGGCTACTTTTCCTTGTGGTGCGTGGGCTTCTCATTGCCGTGGCTTCTCTTGGTGCAGATCACGGGCTCTAGGCGCACGGGCTTCAGTAGTTGTGGCATGTGGGCTCAGTAGTTGTGGCTCACGGGCTCAGTAGTTGTGGCTCATGGGCTCTAGAGCACAACCTCAGTAGTTGTGGTGCATGGACTTAGTTGCTCCACGGCGTGTGGGATCTTCCCAGACCAGGGCTCGAACCCGTGTCCTATTGGAGTATAGTTGATTTACAATGTTGTGTTAGTTTCAGGTGTACAGCATAGTGATTCAGTTATACGTATACATGTATTCATTCTTTTTCAGATTCTTTTCCCATATAGGTGATCACAGAATATTGAGTAGAGTTCCCTGTGCTATACAGTAGGTCCTTGTCATCTATTTTATATATAGTAGTATGTATATGTTAATCCGAAGCTTCTAATTTATCCCTCCTCCTCCCCATGCCTCAGAATTTTGTTGGACTTTTCTACACCTTCTGCCGTGGGGCTGGGGTGTTGCAGGGGTCTTCGTCCATGGACATAACATTGCTGGCATTTGCCTTTCCTAGTGTGTCAGGGCAGAGGGTGGCTGTGTCACAGTGGATGACAGGAACCCCTTGGGCTTCATCCCCAGGCTCAGAGTAGTATCAGCTATGACTGTCTTCCTGGTAGGTGAGGTTGGGGGACCGCTGAATGGTCCCCACCCTGTCTCCGGGCAGAGTTCCTGGAGTGGATACCTGACTTCCTTAGAGGCTTCCTTGCACTTTCTGAAGAAGGTTTTGAAGATTTCAACAGCAAAGCAACAACAGAAGGAATGAAATATAACACTATCAGAATTTTTCTTCAGGTTCACTGTTCTACCACAACCTAGAAAGAGCGATTATATATGGTTAGGCTGAAGAATTTTGTAGCATTTTGGGTTGCTAGGAAACAGTGGCCATCAGGTAGGATCAGAGGATATTTGGATAGAATGAAATATTGTTACAAAGACATAGGTTTCAGCAACATTTGAATTATATTTATAATATGGTTGTATATTATATATTAATAAAATATAATTATCACCTGTAAAGGCGAGTTGCCATGTTTGGTTTAGACCAATCATTATTCATCCCCTGGGACTGGGCACATTGTTGTTTAAACAAAAACTGTTCTATTAAAAGTGGAAAATGGGGTAGACCAGAAGTGGTACCTGTCAAACCCTGGCTAATGGCCACAGGTCTCTTTGGGAAGGGTTGTGGGGAAAGTACCAGCATGAAGCTGGGCTGTCTTCACAGGGCCCACCTTAAAGGGCACCCACCCCACTTCCGTCAAGGGCCCCTGGGTTTGTGAACTGATCTTATCTGGAAAATTGGTGAGAGATCCTATCCTCTGCAGTCAGGTCTCTGGTGGTCAGCCCTCTAGTTCTTTTGTCATACACATCCAGTAGGGCTCTGCTGGCCTCCCCATCAGTTTTTGTATTAGGGGCCTGGTGATCCTGCCAAAGATCCTGGTATCTGCATTGAAATCAAGGAGGCATTTCAACTATAGTGTCTCCAACCAGAATCTCTGACTCATGGACAGCTGTGACTATGGTACTTATGGGTCAAATTGTGTCCCCCAAATTAATACATTGAAGACCTAACCCCCGGTACCTCATAATGTGACCTTGTGTAGAAATAGGGTGGTTGCAGGTGTCATAAATTAAGATGAAGTCATACTGGAGTAGGGTGTGCCCCTAATCCAAAATTCCCCAGCAACTTCAGAGACAGCATGGATCCTGCTGACATCCTGGCTTCCAGCCTCCAGAACTATGAGACAGTAAGTTTCTGTTGTTTGAGCCGCTCAGGGTGTGGTACTTTGTTACAGCAGCCCTGACAAATGGAAACTTCTCAGCGATGAACTTCCTAGGGCCTTGGTGAAGGACTATGTTCTGGGTCGTCTCCAGGGACTCAGGGAGAAGGTGAGTTGTCCCTGATAAATTCAGTCCAACACTTGTTTTGAATGAATGAGTGAATCTTCCTGAGGCCTTGGGTTCTTTCCTCTACATTACACCAGGGAGCATTTGGCATCTCAACTGCATTTAGTGAGACCCAGTTTTCATTTCAGCCAACCAAACAGACAGGCAGAACAACCCCCAGTAGCTTAAGCCTGCACATTGAATCCAAAGTTCCTGGCAAGCTCACCTGCATTGATGAAGTCCAACCTAACTAAGCTGATGTTCTTATCTCCATGGTCTAGGGCCTCAGTCTCCCCCCCCCCCCACCACATAGTGTGTATATTTTAGCTAATGTAAAATACCAAAGTCTTAAATTCTTTTGATACATAAGCCATCCCCTCTGGGTCTGACTTTGTAATAAGGTCTCCAGACATGCTGGTATCCATCTCTAGTTTAAGGAGTTGGGGAGGAGGGGCATTAGAAGAGTTGACTCCCCTTGCAAAGTAACTCCCTCACGAGGTCTTATGGGAGGACACCTTGCTTCAGTGGGCAAGGGAGGTGGAGAAGGGCTGGAGGTTGGTTGCAATCTGATTCCTCTAATTCTTTCATATGCATCTTCATTTCACTTAATTCATTAACAACACATTAAGTGCCTACCATGTGCTAAGCAGGAGGAATATAGCAGTAAGCACAGGGGCAAACTCCCTCCCTCACAGAGCTGACATTCTAGTGGTGGAAGACACAGTAAAGAGGTAAGTAGTGTATTAGAGGGTGCTGGGACAGAGCCGAGGGCGTGGTTCAGGGTTGTATGAAGTCCTCACTGAGGAGGCGACCAATGTCCTGGATGTATTAAATACATTTTCAACTTACGATATTTTCAGCTTACAGGGGATTTATCAGTAACCCCATCGTAAGTCGTGGAAGATCTGTACCACACCACCAGTGATGGCTGTACTAGCTCTGTCTCCTCAGCCTGCTGGGGTTGCCAAAGGCTTTCCCTTCATCCTGGCTGGATTTCCACTGCCTTTAACTCCAACCAGGCAAACGTCCACTCCGGATGCACCCCCATTTCCCTGGTCACCTGCTGACAACTTTATCAGTTGGAGGAAACTGACTCTGCCCAACATAATCAGAAATGGAATTTATGAAAATGAACTTGTGTAGCTCCCAGAACCACCAAGGGCACAGGAGGACAAGACAAAGAGGCCATGCCCAAGTCACAGTTCTGCTTTGGCAGACACTGCATGCTGCTACCCGGCTGCTGTGACCCCCACCACTGCAGAGGCTCTGGTCACCAGCCCACTAGGCACACTCCAGGGAAGGTATGTCTGACTCTAGGGAAGGTACATCTGATTCCAAGGAGGGTACATCTGATTGGCTGGGCCTTGGGCAAAGGAAGCTGGGAAGTGGATGTCTGGCATTTCTGCCTTCTGAAATGGAGGAAGGGAGCCCAGGTGCTGGTGAAGAGGAATGGCAGGAGAGCTGTGCTCTACTTAGCTCACACACTCCTGGCCCTGTGGGTCAGTCCTGGGCTGATGTCACCCACACCCTGCCACCCACACCGTGGGACACTGGGCTTTCTGAGCATCATTGGGTATTGCTTTGGCCCCATGCAGAGTTCCCATATGCAGCTTGACTGCCACATAAAGGTCCCAGCAGAAAATAGTCTTTTAAAAAAATATTTACTTATTTATTTGGTTGCACTGGGTCTTAGTTGTGGCAGGTGGGCTCCTTAGTTGCGGCTCACTGGCTCCTTAGTTGTGGCATGCGAACTCTTAGCTGAGGCATGCATGTGGGATCTAGTTCCCTGACCAGGAATCGAACCTGGGACCCCTGCACTGGGAGCGCAGTCTTGGCCACTGAGCCACCAGGGAAGTCCCAGAAAAGAGTCATTATTAACACTATGCGTATTTGAGGAGAGTCCAATAAAAGGGCCGTGGGTGAATTCGGGTGTCAGCACCTGGGGCTAACATTGGGAGCACTTTCCTTCCCTAGGCCTTGTGAACTAAAGAAAAATGCACAACCTAAAAGTTGTGTGGGACCTTACTGAGGACTAAAGCCCAGAAGACAGCCTCTCAGAAAGCTCTGAGGAATTGCTCTGAAGAGATAAGGGAGGAGCCAGGATCTACAAAAACAAAAATATGTAGTTGAACACCAAGATTACTAATCACAAAGAACAGACAAGTTAATGTTTTTCTATGTATGGGAACATGCAATGACCTGGGTTCATTGAAATTATTCCTTTGATATGCATCTTAACTATCTAGGGTCAGTATCCAAAGCACAGAACGCTTCCTGTTTTTCTCCATCCTGAATTCCCCTCAGGTGCACCATCCGTGGGTTGCTGCAGTAGCTAATGGCTTGATTCTTGTAGAACTGGGATAGCGGGCAACATTCTTTGTTTACAGGAAAGTCAGGCAACATTCCCTGTCCACAACCCACAGGGTCAAGGCCCAGGAGGGGAAGGGTTAGTGGAACCTGGTGGAACCCAACCCCCGACCCCCACTCCTGTTCAGTTTCTACTGTAATCTGTCTACCAGAGGGATCTCTTAAATCAGTCACTCCCTGGGGCTCTCAAGATAATTTCTCAGCATTATGGCCCTGAATGGAGGGACTGGCGAGCTGTGGCTGTGAAGGTGGAGCGGGTGGTGTTGGCGGTGGGATGTGGTGTGTCTGAAGGCCCACAGGAGCTTTGGGGAAGGAATAGGGAAGGAACAGTGCCATTCATGCACTCTCCTCCCACCCTCTGACGGATCTCCTGCAACTTAACTGCCTTCTGTTGACTAAGCCTGACGACTGACTACGAGAAGGGAGAAAGAGAAAGAGGGAACCCCAGGACAGAGTGGGATAGGGGGTGGATGTGGAGGGAAAAGTAGAAGATGGGCCTGGACAGGCATCTACTATGGGCATCAGCACTAAGGTTGATGTGGTTGGTAGGGAGGTAGATGCACAGACAGCTATAGTCCAGCATAATGCGTGCTAGGGCAGTGGGAGTGGGGGGTGGGGTGGAACCCACAGAGGGGACTGGGGAGGCTGAGGCAGCCCATCCCCCAGGGGGAGTGGTTTCCGGGCTGGTGCTCAGGGGAAAGTGGTCAATGGGCTAAAGGAGATCCTTTATTTCCTTTTCCAGTTATTATCTAGCACCTGCTGTGTGCATGGCCCTGTGCTGGATACAGAAAACATAGTCCCAGCCTCACTTAGCCCGCAAAGTAGCAGAAGACACCCACATAACCCAAGGTTTGGTGCTGGGCTGGGGGTTCACAAGGGCTGTGGGAACACTGAGGGGAGCCCTAACCCAGACTTGGCATCTTGAGAGGCTTCCTGGAGGAGGAGGTGTTTAAGTTGGGAGCCAGAAAGGGTGGCGGAATTCACGTGGTGCGTGCTGAGAGCAAGGAAGCACAAGGAGCCCCATTCAGTGCTATGGGACTGAAATCAGGACTTTGTCTTAAGAGATACAGGGAGCCATTGCAGGGTTTAGAGCGAGGGTGTGTGACTGATTTGTACTCTAGGGAGATCCACACAGGAAGCATTGGGGGGAGCAGGTGAGTTCAGAGCTGGGTCAGTGGTGGGTAAACGAATGTTCTGGAGGTGAAAGTGGCAGAGCGTGGAGAGAGTTGGGCAGCATGCCTGGGTGACCAGGCAGAGATGGGGACAGAGGTTTGGGGACAGTGAGTTGCCCGTGGAAGCCGAGGAGGTCTTTGGAGATGGAGTTCTGGGAGTCCTCAGGGCAAGTATGGTGGTGGATGGGCGCAGACTCTTGGAGGCCAAAAGGGCTGGGAGGGAGGACAGGGCAGGGTCCACTGTGCCTTGGGATGCTGGTGGGTGGTGAGCATGTGAGCAGTGGGGAGGGCCAGAGGAGAGGTGTGGGTGGGAGGTAAGGAAGGTGACAAACAGATGGTCCAGGACATCAGCACGCAGTGTGAGGGAGAAGTACAGAGGGAGAGGGTGAGGACATAGGGGAGGGCCTGAGGTGCCACCGGCCTGGGACAGGACGACAAGAGGCACAGGGGGCTGTGCCCTGAGATAAAGTGTGAGCCTTTCAGGTAGGCCAGATGGGGAAGGGGCAGAATTTAAGGCAGGGTCTGCCTCAAGCAGGAGGGGAGGGCACCTACTGGAATGAAAGGGGGTGGGGCGGGGGCTGATAAGAAAGGTTGTCTGAGGGGGTGGAGCCAAGCACAAAGGTCCCCAGCTGCCGGCCCCTCGCCTGTGGCCTGGCATGGTTTTGCTGAGCTAGTCCAGCTGGTCTGGGTCCTTAAATGGACGTGGGACTCCTTAGTCTTGTTGAGACCCCAAAGTTTGGCACAGGGAGATTGGTTTCTGTCCGGGAGAAGCAGATTTCCTCAGGCAACCTGTGGAAGTGACAGTTTCCAGTTCACAGGCCTTGTTCACAAGGACCCCTGCCTGTTTCTGCCCCCCCCTCCCCCCCTCCCCCGGAACACACACATGGGCACATGCATGCTGGATGTATGGCTGTGACTTCCAAGCCGCTGGGTTTTCCTGGCCTCACCCCCTCCTGCACATGCACAGCTCTGGGTGGGTCCTGGAGCCACCACTATGCTCAACCATGAAGGTTTAACACAGGTGTCTTTGAGGTGTGGGAAGATGAGGGGGCATGAGGGAACCCAATACTGAAAAAGTCAGGGAGGACTAGGCCAGGAGCGAAGCCCCTAGATGGGGATGAGAGGCCAAAGGCATGTGATGGGAGGTGAGAAAGGACAACTCTTAGCTGTAATGGCCTATATGGGAAAAGAATCTTAAAAAAAGTGGATATATGTATAACTGATTCACTTTGCTGTACACCTGAAACTAAAACAACATTTGTAAATCAACTATACTCCAATACAAATTTATTTATTTATTTAGGCCACGTGGCATGCGGCAGCCTAGTTCCCTGACCAGGGATTGAACCCGCACCCCCTGCAGTGGAAGCATGGAGTCTTAACCATTGGACAGCCAGGGAAGTCCCCCAGTAAAAATTAGAAGAAAAAAAAGGACAACTCTTAGGAGTTTGACTGGGGGCAGGGACTGAGTTATGAAACGAAACCAAGTCTGTGGGAGGCAGAAGGCGGGGCACCCATGGTGTGGAACAGGCCTCAGAAGGTGGCTGGCGAGGTGGACATGGAGGGGAGTGTGTGGTGGCCACTGTGCGTGGGGAAGGGGGACCTGGGCGGTGTTCAGCTTCAGACTGTGGAGCTGAGGGGGCAGAGGCAGCCGGTTGGGATGAGGCTGGGCTGTGTCAGGGAGGGCCCCTCATCCTGCCTGGGGGCAGTCACCCCTCTGCCCCCACAGTGTGCCCAGCACAGCATGCTGAGTCTTGAGTCCCTCTGGCCAGTGGTGAGGGGGACCATGGAGGACCCAGGCCCAGAGGAGGACCCTAGCCTCCTAGGTCTGGGAAACTGCACTGAGGACATCCCGAGTTGTCTCCTTGGGCCTCACTCCTTGTTACGTGAAGCCCCCGCCCTCAGGTGAGAAACGTGGTGGCATGCCGGATGTACACACTGGCTCAGGGGCCTGGTTAGTGTGATACTTCATGTTTTCTGCCTTAAGTGTAATGAGTTTAACTGTGGCAGGTGCAGAGTGGGCAGCAGGTCAGAAACTCTGGGCAAAAAAAGAATGCTTGCCATAGACTGGATATTTGTGTCCCTCCAGATTCACATGTTCAACTGCTGACTCCCAAGGTGGTGGTATTTGGAGTTGGTGCCTTGGGGAAGTGACTAGACCATGAGGGTGGAGCCCTCATGAATGGGATTGGTGCACTCATAAAAGAGGCCCCAGTGAGCTCCTTTGCCTCTTCTGCCACCTGAGAACACAGGGAAAAGAAGTCATCTGTGAACTAGGTAGGAAGTAGGCTCTAAATGGACACAGATGAGCTGATACCTTGATTTTGGAATTCCCAACCTACAGAACTGAGAGAAACAAATGTTTGTCATTTATAACTGAATCTATGATGTTTTGTTATAGCTGCCCCAAGGGACTAAGACAGTAGTCCATCTCCCCATCCCTGACTCTGTGGGGACTCGTTACTGAGAACCAAACTTGGGTCTGCTGACTTGAGTGCAGTAAAGCCAGTCTACTGACTGTGGTGAAGGAAAGTGCAGCGTTTATTGCAGGGCACCAAGCAAGGAGTCCAGGGCAGCTAGTGCTCAAAACACCCCAAGTGGGACTTCCCTGGTGGTCCAATGGTTAAGAATCTGCCCTCCAATACAGGGGACATGGGTTCAATCCCTGATCGGGGAACTAAGATCCCACATGCCACAGAGCAACTAAGCCTGTGTGCCACAACTACTGAGCCCACACCACAACTAGAGAGAAGCCTGTGTGCCACAACTAAGATACAATGCAGCCAAAAATAAATAAATATTTTTTTAAAAAACTTAAAAAAAAACACCCCAACTCCCCATGGGTTTCGACAAAGTGTTTTTAAAGGCCAGGTGAAGGAGGGGAGTCACAGGGTATGTGATCAGCATGTGCACAATTCTCTGATTGGTTGATGGTGAAGTAACAGGGCCATGTCACAGGTGTTAACATTATCAATCCTGGGGCTAGGTGCTCATGATCATCAAGTAGTTAATTTCTTCCATTTGTTGGTAGTTTTAGCATCTATAAAACAACTCAGGAAATGTGCATCAGATACTTCTGATTAGGTACTTCTGAGAGGAGCTACAGCAGAGGATATGGGGGAGGGGTCTGTCCAGGGAAGTCCCCATAGGGTCCTGCTCCCTTATGCCCTGACCCACAGTGAGGGGGCAGTGGAGGCCTGTTAGCCGTGGCCGCATCTCAGGGTGCCTTGTGAGAACCCTGCTCTGGCAGCAGACAAGGATGGCCCAATCCTGCTGGCCCAATCCTGAGCCAGGTGATGGTTTAATGTGTGTCTGGAAACTGCCAGTTCCTTTCCCTCAGACCAGGCCATGGGAGCCAGACTTGCCCTGAGGCAGGAGTGAGCCTGCCTGGACTCAGGGTAGAGTGACCACGGGGCTAGGGGTGTCGTGGGTGTCGTGGCAGGAGGCAGGGTGATAGAGTGTCTTCAGAGATGGGGTCCCCGAAGCCTCCAAACTAGGCTTTCAGAAGGGAACCAGCGTCTGTTAGGGGCCTACTGTGTGCGGAGGTCTGCTCTGGGCGCTGTCCCCCAGCCACCCCACTTGGTCCTCGGGTACCTCCCGGGGAGTGAGGATGCCCGGGGCAAGTGAGGAACCCCAGGAGCGGGGAGGGGCTGTGTCCCGCCTGCCAGCAGGACCCAACAGGCACTCAAGTGCTAGGAAGCAGATCCCCTCAGAGACCCCCTCCGGGCCCCAGGGTGGGGACTGGGGTTGTGGGCGGACAGGGCCCCGAGAGTCGAAGTCAACTTCGGTGGTCGCCTGTGTCTGAGAGCCGGTACCGAGGAGCCGACACCGGACCGTGCCTAGCCCCGAGGCTGGGAGGGGTGTCCGCTTACCCTCTCTCGCCCTCCCCCCCCCCCTCCTTCCCGGGCGGGGTTCCCGGAACGGCCGGGCCGGGCAGGGGCGGGGCGGGGCGGGGCGAGGCGAGGCGAGGCGAGGAAGCGGGTGGCCGCGCGGGTCGCTGAGGCTACGGTCGCGCTACGACCGTCAGTCCGTCCGCCCACCCGCCCAGCCATGGCCGCGCCGGCCCCAGCGCCTCGGATCCTGCTGCTGTTGCTGTTGCTGCTACCAGCGCCTCCGGGTGGTGAGTCTTGGCGGTGGGGGAGTTTATCCCTGGCAGGCATGGGGGGTGGCCACGTCCGCGCCGTCCCTGGTAGGAGCCCGGGCAGCGCCGTCCCCGCAGTGACCCCAAACGAGCCCTAATAACTTCGAGGCAGTTAGCGGACCCCACGACTGGTCTCTCCTCCACTTCAGCCTCCCTCCCGTCAGCACTGACACTGCCCAGACCCCAGGCAGCTGCCATCATTGTTCTGTCCTAGAATGGGGAGGGTGGGGGTGTCTGTCCTAGAGTGTTCCAAGGGGGTGGGTAGGATTCCCTGCCTGCCCTTAGCGGGGCATGGTGGCAGCAGGGAGGCCTGGCCTCTCCATCAGAGGCCTTCCCTCAGCCTCTGTTTATTGGCTGGGAACCTCCACACTCTGCCTCCATGGCCCTGGTATTCCTGGAGACTGCTGAAGCTGGCCCCCAGGGTTGGAGGAGACACACTAACTGTGTGTGTTGATTGTAGACGGATGAATCACAGACGGCGGAAGCAAGGCTGGGGGCCTTTCAGGGGTAGGGATTGGAAAAGCGCACTGCCCCCACCCACCTCCATAGGAAGCCAAAAATCCTTCTGGGGTGGGTGGTTTCCTCCAAGGGAAGGACTTTATTTCCTTGGGACTGTGGACGAATCTGGAGGACCTGGGAAAGTGAGAAGGTAGAGCCCTGTTCTCTGGTCCAGGGAGGTCTGGACAGCCTGGTTCAGAGCGTCTGGGCATCAGAAGAACATTTGTGTCATGGGCTTTTGGCTCAAACAGACTCACCTGTATGTATCTTCAGGCCCAGCTTAGACGCTTGGGCTGGGCTGTGGCTGTAAAGGCTGTAATGGCCCTGCTGGAGGTAGGTTGCCCGAGCCTCCCAGTAGCATGGGCTATGCTGAGCGTACCTGCTGGCAGGTGGACAGCTGGCTACATTGGGCCTGTTGGTGGTCCCATGCTCTGCCCTGCAGCTTTGCCCAGAGCAGGGTTCTGCCTGGAGCTGCCAGGAATAAAGCATCTCCCCCACCAACCACCCCGTTCCTGGTTGTCCCTTCTCAAGGAGGTCAGTCAGTGCCTCTGTCTTTGGACCTTGCTCTGTCAGTGGCCCCAGGGTGCATGATACTGTGGGGGAGGAAACATTTTCCCTTCTTGCCATCTAGGTTCTTTGACTGGTCTAATAATTAAATTGATGTAAGACAGATTAACAGGAGAAAAACAAAAGTTTAACTGCATACCTCCTGTATGCATGAGAGAGACACAGGAAAACTAAGTAACTCCCCCAAATGGTGGAAGCCCTCACCTTAAGTACCATCTTGAGCTAAAGGCAAAAAAGGATATTGGGGGTCAGTTATGGGAAGTTACCAGGAATAGCCCAGTAAACAAGGGTAAGGTTGTTATGCAGATTTAAATCTATGCCTTCAGCATTGATTCTAGAGATAAGGTCAACCCCCTCTTCCTAGTACAGCGAGGAGATACACTTACAAATGGAGATTTCCTTTATACTTACAAATGTCTATTGCAAAAGGGTAACTTCTTAGTTTTCAGAGCTTCTCCTATGTCTGCAGTTTCTTAAAACTAATCTGCTTAAAATAATCCCTAGGCCAAAGAGGAATATTTATTTAGTTATTTATTTGGATGTGGACCAATTTTAAAGTCTTTATTGAATTTATTACAATATTGCTTCTGTTTTGTGTGTTGGTTTTTTGGCCACGAGGCCTGTAGGATCTTAGCTCCCCGATCAGGGATCGAACCCACACCCCTGCATTGGAAGGCGAAGTCTTAACAGTGGATTGCCAGGGAAGTCCCCAAAGAGAAATATTTAGGGGTGACAAATTTTCCCTTTCAATATACCAACCAGGCTGGGTCTCTAGACACTGCCCACTGCCCTGGGGGCATGACCAGGCTGGGTCTTTAGAGTCCCAGTGCTGTGCCAGGACTTTCTACCTCAGGGTTTATCAGGACTATCCCCAGCCTACCATAGTCATCTGGGCCTTCCTGGACTGGGTGTTCCATCTGGGGCCTGTCTAGGCAGAATCCAGGACCATTCTTTCCTGCTGGTGGGCACTAGATCTGTGCTAATGTAGCCAAAGGATGCGTGGGAACATTTGGCCGTAACATCTTCCTGGAAGTTTGCAAACTTTGTGGTCATTTTCCACACTTGTCAGCCAGGTATACTTAGACCCCACCTCTGACTAAGAGCCTTGTGATGGTTCTGGGGCTCCACATGGTGCCATTGCCTCAGAGCCCTGGCCTCTGAGGGCACAAACATTTCTTAGGTGCCTACTGCAGGCCCAGCCCAGGGCTAAGTACCGCATGGACACTTCTGTGGTGGGAGTGACTGTGGCCCATGGTGAATTGGTCAGGAGGCAGCCTGCTGTAAAGCTATAGTCTGTGAGGGCCGGCTCCTGAAGTCGTAGTGTCCAGCAGGGACTGAGGCTGCTGCGGCTGAGCGGTAGGGACAGGGAGTGAGGATTAAGAATGGGTCAGTCTGGGCTCGCCTGGTGGCGCAGTGGTTAAGAGCCCACCTGCCAATGCAGGGGACACGGGCTCGAGCCCTGGTCCGGGAAGATCCCACATGCCGTGGAGCAACTAAGCCCGTGCGCCACAACTACTGAGCCTGCACTCTAGAACCCTCAAGCCACAACTACTGAGCCCACGAGCCACAACTACTGAAGCCTGTGCTTCTGTAGCCCGTGCTCCACAAGAGAAGGCACCACAGTAAGCCCGCACACTGCAACGAAGAGTAGCCCCCGCTCATCGCAACTAGAGAAAGCCCGTGCACAGCAACAAAGACCCAATGCAACCAAAAATAAAAAATAGTAAATAAAATAAATTAATAAAAAAAATATTAAAAAAAAAAGAACGGGTCAGTCCACTTCGCGCTCCCAATATAGGGGGGAACTAAGATCCCGCATGCCATGCAGTGTGGCCAAAAAAAATAAAAAGAACAGGTCAGTCCAGGGCCTGGTCCCCAGCAACTGGGACTGCTGGGCTTGGGTGGCTTCTGTAGGAGGGGGCCTGGAGTAAGGCCTTGATGGGTAGGTAGATTTGAAGGTGGAGGATGGGAAACAGGTAGAATACTGGCAGAGAAGGGGGTGACCTTCAAGGTCCTTTGTAGTCTGGACCCTGCTTTGTGGACTCTGGGCTTGATCCCATGGCCTGAGAGTGGGGAGTGGCCCAGTCAGACTCACACGTAGAAAGTTCACTGTCCCATCTGGAGGGCAAGTGGACTGGTGGGAGAGGCAGGGAGCCCAGGTTGGCACCTCTGCTGTGGCCCAGGGGAGAGGGAAAGGCTGGTTGGGGCAGTGGCCAGAGGTGGCCAATGAGTGGGATGGCTCAGAGATGGCTTGGTATGCTGGGACCTGCTGGCCTTGCTGGGGAAGGGGCTGTATTGACTGGGACAGGGCGGAGGCCTGGCCCCATGGCCACAGATGAACGGTGTGTTTCTCTGTTTCAGCCCACAGTGAGGTGTGTATGGTTTCCGCTGGACACAACCTCTTCCCCAAGTTCTGTCCTGATTTCTGCTGTGGCACCTGTTATGACCAGTACTGCTGCTCTGATGTGCTGAAGAAATTTGTGTGGAATGGGGAAGAATGTGGTGTTCCGGAGGCCAGGTGGGTGCATCGGAGGTCACAAGGTAGGCAGCCTGAGCCTGCCCATCTTTCCTCTCAGCCCTCTCGAGATGGTGGCAGATCACTGAGGGTGGGGGACTGGGGAGTCCTTGTCCTGGGCTGGACTCCCCAGACCCTGCTCAGGTAGTCCCTTGTTCCTCTCTCCCCCACTCTCGAGGGCTGAGCAGGTTTCTCAGGGGTTGGTGGCCTCAGCGGGCCCTGTGGCTCACCCCTGGGCGTGTACTTGTACCAACGTGTCCTCAGGGTGGACACCTTGGCATGAGTGTACCTCGCAGTGTGTGTGTGCACCTGGTGGGGGGTTGTACGTGATTTGTGCAGGTATCATCTTGTGGACCCTGGAGGGCATAGTGCATGGGTGTGTAGCCCACTGTGGGCCATGCCTTTGTCCTCTTGCCATGGCCCGTGGATTTACACTGCATCTTGGGTTTAAACTGTTTCATAGGCTGGAACCAAGGTTCTAGGACCCTGTGTGTGTCTCCCTTTGCCACACTGTGTGTTTTGTTTGTGTTCGGCCACAGGTATAGAGGGTTGAGGTAGTCACACTGCTCAGCTCATGGCAGGTGACCATCATTGGTCTGGGCAAGACCAGCCCTCCACCATCTTACACCATGTTATTTTAATCTACCATGACCATTCCATTCCCCTCTTATTCTGTAGGCAACCAGTCAGTCTGTTGTATTCTTTCGATTATTTGTGTTGCAAAGTTTATATTCTGTGGGCACAGTGAACCCTCTTACTTTTTGCAGTCAGTGCAGTGTTCGTAAGACGCATCCACATTGCTGTGTGTACACCTGGCCTGTGCCCATCACTGCCATGTATTCTTTGTGGTGTGAGTCCAGAACTTGCTGTCATAGATTACTGTGGTGGGCATCCTCATATACTTCCTCCTTTACAGAGCCATGTGAGAATTTCTTGCCAAGTACAGTGGAGCGAATTGCCAGGTCAGAGACATGCATGTAGTTACTGACTAAGGAGTTGCAAAGTTCCCTGGGGAATGGCGACACCAGGCTGTATGCCTGATGGATCATATTCTACCGTTTTACTGCTACCCTTTTGCTGTCTTTACATTTTATAAGTGTCTTCTTTCTTTCTTTTTTTTAAAAAAAATTATTCTGGTAGCTTTAAAAAACAGGAGGATTTATTCCATTTAAGTTTAATGTAATTATTGGTATTTCTGGGATTACATTCAATATTTGCTATCTTGTTTTGTGCTTTATATTTGTCTCTCTTGTTCTATATTTCTTTCTTTTTCACTTACTGTATTGTTTTGGTTTGTTTTCATTCCATTTTTTTCTTCTGTTGTTTACTTCGTTTTCTTTATTTATTTATTGGCTGCATTGGGTCTTTGTTGCTGCGTGCGAGCTTTCTTTAGTTGCGGCAAGTGGGGGCTGCTCTTCTTTGAGGTTTGCGGGCTTCTCATTGCGGTGGCTTCTCTTGTTGTGAAGCACGGGCTCTAGGTGCATGGGCTTCAGTAGTTGTGGCATGTGGGCTCAGTAGTTGTGGCATGTGGGCTCAGTAGTTGTGGCTTGTGGGCTCTAGACCGCAGGCTCAGTAGTTGTGGCCCATGGGCTTAGTTGCTCTGAGGCATGTGGGATCTTCTCGGACCAGGGCTTGAACCCGTGTCCCCTGCATTGGCAGGCAGATTCTTAATGACTACACCACCAGGGAAGTCCCATGTTTACTTCTTTTTCAATCTGTATACTTTTATTTTTTCTTGTCTCATCACACTGGCCAGAACCTCCAGTATAATGAATAGAAATGGTGAGAACAGACATCCCTGTCTTGTTCTCAATTTTAGGGAGAAAGCATTCACTATTAGGTATGATGTTAGCTGTAGCTTTTTCATAGGTGCCCTTTATTGGGTTGAGGAAGTTCCCTTCTGTTCCCAGTTTGCTTGGAGTTTTAATCATGAAGGGATCTTGAATTTTGTCAAATATTTTTCCTGCATCTTTAGAGATAATTGGATGATTTTTCTATTTTTATTCTGTTAATATGGTAAATTATATTGATCTCATTCTTAAAGAATATTTTATCTGAGCAGGACTTAAGTTGATGGTTATTTTCTCTGACTTCCATTATCTCTGTTGAGACATCAGCTCAATAGTCAGTTGTCCATCATTTAAAAGAAATCTTTTTCTTTCCTTATGACAGCTTTTTAAGATTTTTCTTTTCTTGTCTTTGGTATTCTTCAGTTACACTATGATATATCTAGGTATAGATTTTTCAAAATTTATGATGTTATGTTTGAGCTTCTTAAGTCTGTGGTTTAGTGTCTTTCATTAGTTCTAGAAAATAATCTGCTATTCTTTAAGTATTGCCCTTCCTCCTTCTCCTTTCCTTCTGGGACTCCATTTATACATGCTGCATCTTCTCCTCCAGTGTCCACATCTCCTAGTCTCTCTTCCATATTTTCATCTCTCGGCTGCATTCTGGATAATGTCTTCTAACCTTTCAGTTCATTCAATTCTTCAAGTGTCTAATCTGCTGTTAAACTCATTCCTTGAGATTGTTTTATGTTCTGTTATGTTGTAACATATAATTCACATACAGAAAACTGCATTAAAATAAATGTACAACTCAGTGATTTATCACAAAGCAAATATCTGCATGACCACTATGCAGGTCAAGACATCAGAAGTCCTGTTGAGCTTACTCCCAATCACTGTCTCTCCTCTCATCCCACTAAGATAGTGATAATTCTTAACTTTTATATAGCCTTGCTTTTCTTTAGAGCTGTAATACCCAAACATGCATCCCTAAGTTCTATAGTTTAGTTTTTTTATTGGGGTTGGGGGCAGTATATATCATACATACATAAAAGTACACAAATATAAAGTGTACAGTTCAGTGAATTACTGCAGAGTAAACACATCCACATCCACGTAACCACCACCTATCCAGGGCAAGAATTAGCACATCACAGCATCCCAGAAGCCCCCTCATGTTACTTACCAATCAGTATTCCCTCTGTTATCCCCAAAGGTAACCATTAAACTGCTATACCTGTTAAACACACACACACACACACAGACAAACACACACACACACAGACATACACATGACATCATACATCTATTTCCTATCTGGTTTCTTTCTCTCAACATGTGAGTTTCATCCATGTTGTGTTGTCTGTTCATTTCCATTGGTGTATGTTAAGTTTTATACCACAGTTGATCCATTTTAATGTTGATGGACATCTGGATTGTTTCTTCCTTTCCTCCCTCCCTCCCTCCCTCCCTCCCTCACTTCCTTCCTTCCTTCCTTCCTTCCTTCCTTCCTTCCTTTCACTATAACAAATAATGCTGCTTTGAGCATCTTTGTACATATCTTTTAGTGCACATGTATATGGATTTCTTTTAAGTATGCCTAGTAGTAGTAGTGCATGTAAGTAGAGATCAAATTTCATTTTTTAATTTGGGTATTCAGTTGACCCAGTGCCACTTATTGAGAAAACTATCCTTTTTTTCTGTCACTCTACAGTGCCAAGTTTGTTACAGATTGAGTGTCCACATATGCGTGTCTGTCTCTAGGTTCTCTATTATGTTACATTGGTCTGTTTGTCTATCCCTGGGCTAAAGCAGACTCAATTACTGTGTCTTTATAATAATCTTTGATATTCTTCAATATTGTCTAAGTGATTTTTTAAAAAATTAATTAATTAATTTATTTTTGGCTGCGTTGGGTCTTCGTTGCTGTGTGTGGGCTTTCTCTAGTTGCAGCGAGCCAGGGCTACTCTTCATTGCGGTGCGCGGGCTTCTCATTGCGGTGGCTTCTCTTGTTGCGGAGCACAGGCTCTAGGCATACAAGCTTCAGTAGTTGTGGCTTGCGGGCTCTAAAGCTCAGGCTCAGTAGTTGTGGTGCCCAGGCTTAGTTGCTCTGTGGCATGTGGGATCTTCCTGGACCAGGGCTCAAACCCATGTCCCCTGCATTGACAGGAGGATTCTTAACCACTGCGCCACCAAGGAAGCCCTGGCAGGCGGATTCTTAATCACTGAGTCACCAGAGAAGTCCTACATTCTTTCTTAAAGGATATTTTTCCTCGTTATAGATTTCTAGGTTGGCAGTTATTAACTTTCAGCACTTTGAAGTTATCAAATTTCAGCACTTTTTTTTTAAAGATCAATTTATTTATTTGTTTTTTATAAATTTATTTATTTATTTTTGGCGGCATTGGGTCTTCGTTGCTGCACGCGGGCTTTCTCTAGTTGTGGCGAGCGGGGGCTACTCTTCGTTGCAGTCTGTGGGCTTCTCATTATGGTGGCTTCTCTTGTTGTGGAGCATGGGTTCTAGGCGTGCAGGCTCAGTAGTTGTCGCTCGCGGGCTCTAGAGTGCAGGCTTAGTATTTGTGGCACACAGGCTTAGTTGCTCTGTGGCATGTGGGATCTTCCCGGACCAGGGCTCAAACCCATGTACCCTGCATTGGCAGGCAGATTCTTAACCACTGCACCACCAGGGAAGCCCCAAAGTTCAGCACTTTGAAGCTTTCATTCCATTGTCTTCTTTTTTTTAAAAAAAATATTTATTTATTTATTTGGCTGCGTCGGGTCTTCATTGTGGCGTGTGGGATCTTTTAGTTGTGGCATATGGGATGTAGTTCCCTGACCAGGCCCACTGCATTGGGAAGGCAGAGTCTTAGCCACTGGACCACAAGGGAAGTTCCCTCATTCCATTAAGTCCTGGTGAGTAATCAGCTGATGGCTTTATTATTGCTCCTTTGCAAGCAACATATCTTTTCTCTGACTAATTTTTAAGTTTTTCCTCTTTGTATTTGGTTTTCAGCAGTTTTACTATGATGTGCCTAAGTGTGCTTTTCTTTGAATTTTTGCTGCTTGGGGTTCACAGTACTTCTGGAATTGTTGGCTTGTTTTTTTTGTTTTTGTTTTTGCTAGGAGAAAAACAAACAATTTTAATAGCATGTATATCTCCTGCATTTATGGGAGATATCCAGGAAAACTGAGTAACTCCAGCCATCATCTTTTTAAATATTGCTTCTGCCCCATTCTCACACTTCTCCCTCTAGGACTCTAGTTACACACCTGTAAGACCTTTTGTAAATTGTATTTCGTATTTTACCTACTCTCTTTTGTATTTACATTTACCATCTTTTTGTGTCTCCAGGCTTTAGTGTACATATATTTGTTTGGGCCTATCCTCCAGTTGTTTAATTATATCTTGCACTGTGTCTAATAAATTATTATTATTATTTTATTTTATTATTATTTTTTGCGGTACGCGGGCCTCTCACTGTTGTGGCCTCTCCTGTTGCAGAGCACAGGCTCTGGACGCACAGGCTCAGCCGCTCCACAGCATGTGGGATCTTCCGGGACCGGGGCACGAACCTGCGTCCCCTGCATCGGCAGGTGGACTCTCAACCACTGTGCCACCAGGGAAGCCCATAAATTACTATTTTTTTGTGTAATTTTTTAGTTCTAGAATTTTTGTTTCTTTTTTATATTTCAAGTTCTCCTAAACTGCTTAATTTTTTTCCTTTCATCTCCTTGAACAAAGTATGTTTTGTTTTTTTTTTTAATATTTATTTACTTATTTGGTTGCACTGGGTCTTAGTTGTGGCAGGTGGGCTACTTAGTTGCAGCTCGCTGGCTCCTTAGTTGCAGCAGGTGGGCTCCTTAGTTGTGGCATGTGAGCTTCTTATTTGAGGCACACGGGCTCCTTAGTTGTGGCATGCGAACTCTTAGTTGTAGCATGTGTGTGGGATCTAGTTCCCTGATGAGGGCCTCCTGCATTGAGAGCACAGAATCTTATCCACTGTGCCACCAGGGAAGTCCCAAAGTATTTTTTTTAAACTTAATTTCATTTTTATAAAGCAGGTTCTTATTAGTTATCTTAAAGTATGTTTTGTTTTAATGTTAGGGTGTGATAACTTCAATATTTAAAGCCCTTGTGGATATTTCAGTTGTTTCTGTTGTTTTCTAGTCATGTTGTCTAGTGTCCTAGTGTTCCTGAAAATCTTCAGTTGTGTGCCAAACATTGCATTTGCAAAATTGATTGTAGACATTTGGACCTTAGGACTTCCTCCAGGGAGGATTGATATTGCTTTTGCCAGGGACATGAGCACTCTAAGGTCACCTTGGCCTAATTGCAGAGCTGAGCTGAGAAACTCATGCTGAGTTTCTCCTTGCTTTTCAGGACCCAGCCCAAGTGAGTGGGAATCATCAGGGCTTGCCCACCTGCTGGCCTCTGGATATAATTTCTGCCACCTGAGGTTTTCAGAAATGCTGCTCTCAGCTGCCCCTCTGAAATAGGCTAATGCCCCCAGGAGAAAAGGGGCTTCAGATGCCAGGCCCACCTCCATGGAAGTCTCTTCCCAGCCACACACTCCCCCCGCCCTCCCTGCATCCCAGCTTGGTGTGCTTTACTCTTGTTATTGCTTGCCAAAGCACACACACTGAAGTTTTAAAGAATATTTTCTTCTCAGCTTTACTTGTCCTTCAGATTTAGTACCGTATAGTTGTTCCTAATGCTCTTGCATTTTTTTCTTTGTTTCTTGAATTTTATTTTGTTAATTTGTTGAGAATTTATTTTGAGAATTTTCAAATACATACAAAAGCAGAGAGAATAATATATCCATCACCTGCTCTCATAGTTATCAATACTCTGACATTAGTGTTCCATATACCTCCCACTACTTTTGTTTTCTGGATTATTTTAAAACCCATCCCAGGCATAAAAATTTCTCCTTAAATATTAGTTATCTGCAGAAGTGAGTCCTTTAAAAAGAAATATAATTATATATCAGGAACACACTTGGCACAATTAACAGCAGTTCATTAATAGCTTTCTGTACTAGTCTGTCTTCAGTTGCCTCCATTTGTTTCAAAAATGCCTTTTCACAGGTGGTTTGTTCAATTCAAACAGTTATTATCATTTTGGGGAGGGGGGCCGCACCATGAGGCTTGTGGGATCTTAGCTCCCTGACCAGGGATTGGACCCAGGCCTCGGCAGTGAGAGCGCCAAGTCCTAATCACTGGACCACCAGAGAATTCCCAGACAGTTATTATTTTTAAAATCTCTCTTGTGTCTGTAGTTTACCCCTTTTCATTCTGTATTTTTATCTTTTTGCGTCTTTTCTCCTTTTCTTGATTTGTCTTGCCAGAGGTCCACCAGCTTTGGTTCTGTTAATCTTCTCTTATTTTCCACGGCTGCTATTCTCTTTTATTTTTGCAGTTATCTTTATTAATTCCTTCCTTATTTGGAGGGTTTGTTCTATTACATTTTCCCCATCTTCTTCAGTTTACTACCATCTCAGTATTAAAGCTATAATTTCCCTCTAAGAACCCTTTAGCTGTGTTTCACAAATTTTGACCAGTGGTATTTTTATTATCATTCAGTTTTACAGATTTCTTAATTTCCTCTATGATTTCTTATTTAAGCCACAGCTCTTTTGTTGTTGTTGTTGCTGTAATATGTTAGTTTCCCAAGGTATGAGGGGGTTTTTTTGGGATTTTTTTCTTTAACTTTGTAGCGTGTGTCTTTTGTTACTGATTTATAACTTCATCCCATTGTGATTGAAGATACTTTGTATGATAACTGTCTTTTCAGATCTCTTGAGACTGGTTTTGTGGCCTCACATGTGGTCTGTCCTAGAGAATGTTCGATGTGCACTTTAGAAGGATGTGTGGCTTTGTAGCCTGAGATCTTGGTGTGTGTGATATCTGTCCTCCAGAGGCCCCCGGGGCTACTTCTCTGGCCCAGTATGGGGCTGGCTTTCATGCATGTTCTGTGTGTGTGCTAAGTTAGTGTTTGTTCGTTCTCGGTGTGCTGGGTGGGGCGCAGTCATGTTAATTGTGAGGTTTCCTTTTTGCAGCATCCTCACCAATGTGGAGCCACCGGAACAGCTGGGCTCAACACTGAAGTTTCGCTCTAGCCTGGACAGCGACCCCATGTCTGGGTAAATAAAACCTGCAGTCTGGGTACACCTTCCTGGAAGAGGTGACAAGGGGGGCTCAGGAGGGCTGTGGGGACTGGGATGGCACAGAGTCCTTGGGCTAGAGCCTCAGGGAAGCTGTCACCATATCTGACCTCCAGGACCTTTGATCCTTGTGTTGGGTGTCTTCATCATTGTGCCAGGGATGGGGGGACTGTGGTTGGGGGTTCACGATGGAAAGGCCAGGTGTGGGTGTTCATATTGACCTAGGTCATGGTGTGGGCACAGGTGACCTATGGATGTAGGTGATGGGGATGATAGTGGCAAACGGTGATAGTGATGCGGCAGTGGTGGCAGGGATGAGATGATGGGGGCTACAATGCTGAGTGTGTGGTGATGGTACAGTGGTGGTGCTGGGTGCAGTGGTGGGGAGAGGCCCTGACAATAACCACGACCCACAAACCCTGACACAGAGACGGGCATCATCAGTTATCCCAGCATCTTTACCCCACA